>NC_051307.1:0-300000 GCF_015220235.1 Choloepus didactylus
TCTACTTCAATATTAAGATATTTCTGCTCTTAAGATTATGTTTGAATGGCATATACTTTTCTAAACTTTCATTTTTAACCTGTGTGTGTGACTTTTTAAAATTTCTTGTGAACAACTGTTTTGGTTTGCTAATGGTGCTGCTTTGCAAAACACCAGGAATCGATTGGCTTTTATAAAGGGGGTTTATTTGGTTACAAAGTTACAGTCTTAGGACCATAAAGTGTCCAAGGTGAGGCATCAACAATTGGGTACCTTTCCTGGAAAAAGGCCATCAGCATCTGGAAAACCTCTGTTAGCTGGGAAGGAATGTGGCTGGCGTCTGCTTGCTCCCAGGATGCGTTTCACAATGGCGTTCTCCAAAATGTCAGTGTCAGCTTCCAACAGCCATCTCCAAAATGTGTCTCTCAGCTGCAGCCCTAAAATGTCACTGACGGCTGCTCTGAGTTCCTTCTGTTTGTCAGCTCTTTATACAGCTCCAGTGATTTAATTCAGACCCACCCTGAGTGGTGGGGTAACACCTCCATGGAAATTATCCAATCAAAGGTCCTGCCCACAGTTGATTCACATCTCCATGGAAACAGTAAGTTCCAACCTAATCAATAATAATATGCCTGCCCCCAGAAGATTGTATCAAAGATAATGGCATTTTGGGGGACATAATACATCCAATCTGGCACAACATATAGTTGCGTTGTGCCTTTTATCCAATGTGTCACGTTCTGCCTTTTAATGGGAGTGCTTAAACCATTTACAGTTATTATTCAAGTGGTTGGGTTTAAACCTATTATGTTATTTGCTTTCTATTTTTCCTGTCCTTCGTTCCTCTTTTCCTTCCTGTTTTAGTTTAGTAGCTATACCTCAATTTTTTAGGGGTTACTCTAGGACTTACAATAGGCATCTTTAACTCTTCAGTTTACCTGTTTAAATTTCCTTGGCCACTCAAGCAGATGCCATGCACTGGGCTGGCATAGACAGGAATTTGTCGACTCTGTTTTGAAATCCACATCAAGGTGCCCTCAAGGCGATGCTTTCTTCCCAAAGTTAGCGTCTGGGGCTGGCTGCCGGCGACCCCGGGCCCTGGGCTCCCGCCACTCGGCCTCTCCCTGCTCCCCGGGTTCTGTTCAGCTTTGGCTCTTGCTTCCCGTGGCTTCTTCTCTGAATTTCCCTGTGCTTGCCAAGGACCCCAGGAGAACGAAGACCCACCTGACTGGGCCGGCCGCAGCTTAGCTGGTCACCTTCTCCGAAAGCCCCACGAACAAGGGCCCACCCCACAGGGTGACGGAGTTGAAGCACCTGGTTTTCTGGGGTGCACACCTGAGAATCACCTGTTACCCATGATCAGCACAGAGAAACCAAATGAATCATTTTCATTAAACAACCCTGAAAGTCCCCAAGCTGCCCACACCCTCCTGAGGAGGAGACGGGGTCCTCCAGCCACACCCTGAATTCCGAATGATGCACCCAGCAGGGCCCCCACCCTCCGGGCGGCACCTGGCGCCGTCCCCACGCCCGTCCATGCTGCCCGAGCCTTCCAGCCCATGACGCTGCCTCCACGTCCACCAGGCTTCCCTCCTCGCCTTGACCCGGAGCCCCAAACCTGCCGACAGCAGAGCCACTCCCAGTCCCCTCTGACTTTCCTGCCCTTATTTGACTTATTTTTCTAATCTTAATTCCCTTTTGAAACACAGTGAATTGAATAAAAGCTTATATTGCAGATGGACAGATGAAAACAACCCAACTAACCTACAACTCGTCATAACCACTGAGTGTTCAGAGTTTACCTTGCCCGCCCACTCCCCGTTACCGGAGCAACTCCCGCCCCTTTTCAAACAACCTCCGCGCCCTCTCAGAACCAATCCAAGCCTTTAACCTCTACAGCTACCCCGCCCTCTAAACCGCCCGATATAAGCTTGTACTCTCCCCTAATAAACTCTCTTGGCTTCTTCACCCTAAAAGAAACGTCTCCCGCCTGTTCCTTTTTTCGCCGCCCTCCATACTTTGCACGCCACCGCTGGGGACCTGGCCAAGTCCCCCGCCTCGCCCTCGCCTCCGGGAAAGAGCCCCCGCCGCCGGTACCCTCCGAGCAGTCCTGAGAGCCTAGGATTTAGCAACCGGCCGCCACCCCCCCCCAGACAAGTCAACTGCGACCGCAGTGAATGAAGACAGGACAGGATCCGTGTTAACCCACACGAAGTGTTTATTGTCTGACATTTAATCCACACAGCAACACCATCTTGTTCCAGGGAAGGAAGTCACTGTTTTCATAGCGATAGATTTCCAGAGAGAATCAGACAGTTCCAGTGGAGAGAGTTCCGCAAAGGAAAGGGGCAAAGCTTACGGACAGAAACCCGATCTGGCTCGTGAGAACAGTAACTTCAATTCAAGAATCTTTAACGGTGTCCCCAGGACGGAGAGCCTGGGTTTGGTCATGTCGGGGCAGATGCTTCCCCTCTGCTGAGTGCACTCGGCCTCGCGCTCCCTGAGATGCAGCACAGCAGCCACATCAGGGTGAGCTGAGGACCCCGGGAGGACCCCAGGCCGAGGCCGAGCCGGGCACAGCACGGGGGACGGAGCCACCTGCTAAGGCACTGGTCACCGCAGTGACTTCCAACATGTTTCGACCAGCAGCTCCGGAGGAAACGTGAAAGGACCTTTTGTTTCTGGAGAGGGTTTTGTACACTGATATGGTCATGGCTGGGGACCCCAGGGGTTCAGCACCCTCTGCTGCCCCAGCCGCAGGCCAACGTGGCCACAAGGCGGGTGCAGGGAAACCAACACAGTTCCTTCCACCGAAAGAAACCCTGATTTCAAAATGCCTGGGAACTGGTGTTTGCAGCCGATGGGTGCCTGCTGTCACCTGCCACAGCCCCTGCAGGGGCAGGAGGAGGAGGGGGAGCTCAGCCGAGGACAGGTCGGGGGCCGTGGGGGGCTGGGCAGGCGGGCAAGGCTGTGGGCCGTCCCCCTGGGCAGGAACGAGGGGGCCAGTGGCTTTCCGACTGGTCTGCAGGGGAGTGGGCTATGGCCAGGAGGAGGCAGCAGGCTGGGGGGCCCGAGGAGGGCCAAGGCTGGGGGGACGGGCAGCGGGCATGAGGTGGGCGCAGGGCTGGTCCTCGCCAGGGGAAGCTGCCCCTGGGAAGCTGAGGGCGAGGCAGGTAGGTCTGACCCCACTCGGAACCCGGTGTGCGCCACACCAGACACGCAGAAACCCAGGGGGCCTCGCCCCAAAACGTGCGCTGACCCCTCCATGGAGCTGGATCCATGTCCTCCCCCCAGGAGACTGTGCGGCTCCGCTCCCGCCACCCACGGACGCGCCGAGACCCTTGGGCACAGCCACGCTCCTCCCCTGAGCGCAGGGCACGCTGGCCCTTCCAGCCGCGCTCCCTCGAGTCCTTCCCTTCCTCAGCCCTGAACTAGACCCACACTACCTGCAGCAGACGGCGAGGGGCATGGGGAGGCCCCCCAAGCCTGGCAGAGACCCTCCGACCGCCCCGGGATGACGCGGCCCCCACAGCCCACGGGCCCCAGGCCCGCGCCCCCTCCCGCCCACCGGCCGGCCACAGGGGCTCAGACATGGCCGGCGAGGGTGCTCTCGGGGTGCAGGTGGGAGAACCGGCCCAGGGTCCAGATGGGGTAGACGTTTCTGTAGCTCGTGTAGCTGATGGCGCAGGATTTGTTGAAGACCCCGGAGAGGTTTTCCTGAAACGGTGCAGAGGTGAACGCAGCCCCTCAGCCGGGCAGCCCCTCCCCCAGACTCAATCCGGGGAGGGGGGAGGGGGGGAGGGGAGAAGGGAGAAGGGCTCTCCTGGCCTCCCCCCACCCCCCGTGGGGATCCCCACCCCCGCCGTCAGCAATTTTCTCGCAAACAAGGGATGCTCAGTCTCCTGGACATGATGGCCTGGAGCACATCTGGAATCCCCAAAGCTAAACCCCCCAGGCGCGGTGCCCCATGGGGGAGCCCCTCAGCCCCCCTACCTGGGGCCAGTCACCATTGGGGAGCTGCTTCCTGAGCAGACACCGGACGCCCCTCTCTAAGGCCTCAACATCGGGGTGCCTGGGGGAGAGGTGGGCAGCCCTCACCACGTGCGGTCACTTCAGCCGGACCACCACCTACCCCCACGCAGCTGGGGTGGTGCCCCCAGACCCCATCAGCACACACCAGGCTTTTGCTCCCCGTTCGCCCCCCCCAGAGGCTCTGAGAAGCGGCAGTGCAGAGGCAGCTGGCCGAAAGGGGGCACCGAGGGCAGGGGCCAGGCAGGGTGCGACCCCGGGAGGGGCGGGGTGGGGCGCCAGCTCCCGCTGAGTCGTCAGGGTCCTGCCCAGGGGCCCCGTTACCAGGCGCCGCTCATCTGCACCCCCAGGAGAGGAGGGTAAACCTCGTCCCGCCTGCCACCCACCGGGGCCCCAGGGGCCAAGTTTAGGAAAATTCTTAAAATGGCCCCCAAATCAATATGATAGCAAATGCTAGAGCACTCTGCAAATGTGCGTGTTGGTGTGTGCACCTATTGGCATATCTGTGTGCGTGTGAGCGTGCATGTGCACCTGTGTGCATCCATATATGCTTGTGTGTTAGTGTGTGCATGTGTGCATCCGTGTGTGCTTGTGTGTTGGCATGTGCACCTGTGTGCATCCGTATGTGCTTGCGTGTTAGCGTGTGCACCTGTATGCTTGCGTGTTGGCATGTGCACCTGTGTGTGCACCCGCATGTGCCTGCGTGTTAGCGTTTGCACCTGTGTGCATCCGTGTTGGCATGTGCACCTGTGTGTGCATCCGTGTGCACCTGTGTGTTGGCGTGTGCACCTGTGTGCATGTACCTGTGCATACATACAGAAGGCCCGGGGCTGCAGGGACGCCTGCTCTCCCAGCCCTGCTTCCTCGGTGCCAGCCACTGCTGCTGATCTCTAATGAGCCTCCCGCCTGAGCCCCTCTGAGGGGGCTCACTGGGAGGAGGTGAAACAGAAGGTGCACCCCCAATGCACCCCCAACCCCAGGAGTCCTGGGGCCCCACCTGACAGCCATCAGCCCCATCAGGGCCCAGCACGTGTTGTGGATCTGGGACTTGCTGCTCTGCACGTAGCGCCTCTGCTCGCAGGACTCGAAGTCCTCGCCCCAGCCACCGTCCTCCATCTGTCGGGACAGCAGGAAGCCACAGGCCCGGGACACCTCCTCACAGGCGGCCCTGCAGGGGCCCGAGGCACTGTCATGGTTGGGGAGGCCGTGGACAGGCCTCCTCGGGGGGTGGGGCAGTGGGGGGCGTGCAGAGGGGGTGCTGCACTCTCGGCCTGACCCTCGGGGTGAGGTTTCCTGGGGTAGGGAGTGGGGTGGGCACGCGGGAGGCTGAAGGGAGAGAGCACCCAGGAAAGCAGAGGCCGCTGGCCAGCTCCAGGACAATGTCCCCCCAACACACCACAGAGCGGGGCTCGGGAGCGGCGGGACAAACGGTCGTGGCCTGAGTGGGGCCCCCACTGCCTGACAAAACCCAGCCAGCTCTATCCTGGGCTCTAAACATCGGCTGGCAGGGGCCGGGTGTGCAGAGAGGGGCTGCTCTGGGGGCAACCGTGCATCCCCTCAGCTAGGAATCTTTAAGAGAGATCAGCGTCGCCAGCCCATGAACAAGGAGAACTCCATAATCAAGTGGTACCTCTTGTGTTTTCTGGAATTCCAGTGTCATTTGCTTGAACTCCAAACCCCAAAGGAGGAAACACCGACGTCCACTCTGAGAACGCCCCCGCCCTGCTGGGTCTTTCCAGGCTACTCAGCCCGCACTTACCCGTTGTGGTAAACCTGCCCCATGCAGGCGAAAGCTTCTAGCCCAAACCAGGTTCCGTATGTGAAGCAGACACCCCAGGAGCTGGGGAGAAGGGAAAGAGAGGGCCTCAGCACCCCATTCTCCTTCCAGGGCACCTGACCCGAGGGGAGCGCTGCTCGGGCACGTGCACGTGACCCATGGCCCCTTGAGCCCAGGGCTGCAGGCCTTGGGCCACTGAAAAGGCCACCCCACCCAGTCCTGGGGACGGCACAGCCTGCCGGGACCCCCAAGCACTGCGGGCACGTCCCCACAGACACACCAAAAGCTGCTCAGGGGCTGCACAGTCAGGCTGAGCGCTTGGAAAGGAACAAGGCCCAGCGGAAGGCACCGCCGGCCACCCGCCAGGAGGGTGGTGTGTGAGCAGCCCCCGGCCTGGCCTCGCTCACCCTTCCCAGGAGCCGTCTGCTCTCTGCTTCTGCCGACAGTACTGCAGGCCCCGGCGGAGGGTCTCCCTGGAACAGAGGGTGCCCAGTGGGCTTTCCAGCAATGACCAAAACTAACATATAAAAATAAACAGTCCCGAGAAGCAGCTGTGGGACGGGGGGTGGCGGTGGAGGGGGGGAAGGAAGCTGGCAGCGTCCAGAAACGGAAAGCAGGAAAGCTGAGGGAAATAAAAGCGTGGGGACGGGATGCACCCCGGGAACAGCTCGCACAGGATCGGCGTCCCGGGCTTGAGTACATCAGATTAGAAGGAACTGAACAAAAGGAAAGAAAAAGAAGATGACGGATTTGGAAGAGAAAAGAAATCCAGCATAGATTTAACTGGTGGTTCTCTGGAAAGACGAGCTCAGTAAACGAGAGCTGAGTGGGTGCAGGCCTGAGGGCAGAGCGGGGTCGCCGGGTGGGCACTGGTCCGTGGGGCCCTCGCCGGCACCCTGCTTCTGAGCGGCAGGTGGCCGAGGCGATGGGGTCCACGCTGTGGACATGTAAAGGCCTCGCCAGCGCTGGACGCTTTCCCTCCCGACCCCCAGAGCGCGGCCTCGAGGGAGGGGCTCCACGGTGGGGGGGCTGGGGGGCCGAGCCCCGGCCGACAGGCCCTCCTGACCCACGGGAGAGGGGCGTTCAGTAATCGTTAACTAATACAGAAAGTGCATTATTTATACAAACAAACAGTAGCAGCAATAAAAAGTGCTGTAACTGCAGACATAGAGAATTTTAAAAGTTAAGAAAAAGTGAAGAAAACTTCAATACACTTGGAAATCTAGACAACAGACCAATTCCTAGAAAAACTAACTGACCAGTCAAAGCTGTCTCAGAAGACTAGAAAGCCTGATAGTCCTGTAACCAGTAAAGGTATGAATTCAAAATGTAAACTCTTCCCAGCAAGAAAATTCCAGACCTGGGCGTTCTGTAAGTGAATTCTAATTAATCAGCAACACCATTCGAATCGTACACACACTCTTCCAAGCGGGAACGAGGGGGAGCCCTGCTCAGGACCCAGCGCAACACTCTCACAGGCCAGGAAGCTGTGGTGCGAGAAAGTAAAACCTTCACGCTGTCTCGTTCACGGGCATAGCCGAAAAATTCTCCACCGTCAGAAAACTGAATCCAGAACGGACGTAACGATGCTAAGTTAGGGTTACCCAGAAATGCAAAGGTGAGTTAACATTAGACAAATTCACAATAATCTATGACATTAGTAGATAAATGAGACAAATACATAATTATCTCAATAGAGCCCCACCCCCCACCCTGCCAAAAAAACCATTCGACACCCATTCACAATACAGGGAAAAAGCAACTTAGCAAATTAGGAAGAAAAAAGAACCAGAAAAAGGGAACTATCAAAAACCTACAGCAAATGTCATTCTTAACAAAGAAATGTCAGAAGCATCCCCTTTAAAATCAGGGAGGGGGCGAAGGACACTGTCATCACGCTCTCGGTCAGAACTGGAGGTCTCAGCCAGCAAAGTGAGAGTAACAGGTAACTCCAAACCATCTCCAGATAAATTAAAAATTTTCATATCAAAGTAAGACAAAACTAACATATTTGACTACTTAACAGTTAAAAATGTGTGCTCAAAGTCCCTAATCAGATAAAAAGAGCAGAGGAAAGAGAAAAATATCTGTGACTTATATAAGACAGATGGACTTAAACATGTAAGTAAAGAAGAAGCGTCTTATTGAGAAAACTGGCAGACGTGAGCGACATTTCATGAAAGAAGGAACAGATCAACACTGTAGAAAATACTCGAGCCCAGCAGTCTCCAAAGAAATGCAACTGAAGCTAGTGACAAGCCCTTTCCAAACCTGCGTTTCTTACACAACAGCCACCACACAGGGCCCGTCCTGCCCCTGCTCTCGTGCCCGAGGATGTCCCCACCGGGGGCTGGGCCACAGGGGTGTCTGTGGGGAGAGTGACGCTGACAAGCAAGGTCTAGCAAGAGATTAAGGTTGAAATGGGAAAAGGATGGGAACTAACACAAAAAATTAGAAATAACCAAGAGGCCACTGAGTGACCTTTCACATCTGCACCACAACCTCTGGCCAAAGGTCAGAAATTTTACTTAAATTGGAAATATTAAAAAATGGATACACCCCAGAAACAGGAAATCTCTACAGTCCTACGACCACCAAAAAACACCGAACCATCATTCAAAACCTTCCCTGAGAGAAAATTCCAAGCCCAGTTAGATCTCCCAATGTGTAAGGAAGAAATGGGACTGACCTCACACGAGCTCTTCCAGAGAACGTCCTCCAGGAGGGGACGCGAGACGCTTCTGTGCGCACAAGCACGTTTTGGGGCGTGCGACAGGACGCGGGGGGCCCCGGGGGAGGGGAGGCGCCCGCCGGCCCTTACCTGACCTCCCCCGTCCGGTGGTCCGGGAACTGCTCGCCGAAGTGCGCCAGCGCCTGCATCACGGACGACGTGCACTCCACGTAGGTGTAGTCGATCATGATGTCCCCTGGGGCAGGGCAGGGAGGAGCCGCGGCTCAGAGCCCCCCGACCCGGCCACAGACGGCCCAGACGACAGTGGGCGCAACAGGGGCCCGACCCAGGTGAAGCGAACTGAGCAGCGAGCTGCATCACCCCCCAAAACCACCGAGACCGTTGGTTTCAGAGTTGGGGACGCAGGATAAAACGCACCAGGAAGGGGGGATGGAGGAACGGGGTCAAGCGTGACTTGCCCAGCCTGAGAGCTGGACGACACGGGTGGTGGGGTCACGGCCTGACCCCTACGCTCACGCGCAGCCTCTGTGAGAGCACCCTGAGGTGCCACGGCCCCTGGCAGGCTCTGGAGACAGGTGACCCCGTGGAGACCAGGGGCCCTTGAGGGCAGACAGCAAGACAGCCACAATGCCAGCTGGGGCCACAGCTGCCCACGAGGCAGAGCCGCTGACGTTTCCTTCCAAGACGCAAGGACACGAGCGCCTGCCAAGGGCAGGGAGCGCGGGGGCTGCAGCAGCTGCTGGGGGAGGAAAGGGGCTCAGAAAGGGCCAGGGCCCCCGGGACGCGGAGTCCCCACTCACCAAAGACTTCTGAGGGGTTCAGCAGCTCCAGCAGGTGCCCCCCACGCCGGGTCTCGTAGGTGGCGAACCCCCCGTCGGCGTTCCTCATGTCCAGCAGCTGCAGCGAGAGGCCGCCTGAGAGCCCGCCCAGCGCAGGGCAGCCCCGGGGACCCCGCTGCACTCACCACAGCCACCGCGTCACACAGCCGCTCCCGGGGGATGTGCTCAGGGACGAAGGGGCACAGCTGCTGCAGGAGCAGCACGGCCTTCAGGGCCTCAGCAGTGCAGTCGGCCACGATCCAGCCGCAGTCCCGCGTGCTGAAGGGGAAGGCACCCTGGGGGTACAGAGCCCTCACATGGGGGGCACCCAGAGACCTGGGGGAGGGGAGGGGGTGCACCCAGAGCCCAGACATGGGGGGCTACGCCCACCCGCCCCAGACCTGGGGGGATGCTCGTGGTGGTCCCGAAACCCCCGCAGCCTGGCTGTTCACACTCGTGGCTGGGCTGGGCCAGGCAGAGCCCCCCACCAACAAACCCGTGCACTGCGAAGGAGCGGTCGGCCCAGTGATGCCCCCCAAGGCGATCGTGGACAGGCAGTGGCAGCTGTGCTCGTGCCTGTCTGCACCTCGCTCAGCATGGGCAGCACGAGCCCCTCACTCGCAGCCACCGTGCTCTGCACCTTTAGTGGAGGAATTTTCTTTTCCCCTTTGCCTTCCCCCTCACTGCCCCAACTCAGGGCTTGACAGTTTACTCGTTATCTGTTTGGACTACGATTGCCTGAAATACTTTGAGGGCAGCAGGGCATACGCACGTGTGTGCAGAGCGTGCAAACACGAGTGGGTGTGAATTGGTACCCCGCAGCGTGGAAACATGACAGGCTGCCCAAACCCCACTTTCAGAAACACGTCTGGTGTCGGTGGTAACCCAGCACACGCGGACCCGGCCGGGCGGGGAAGGCCGAGGGTGCGGGGCCGGCTCCAGGGGGCACAGGGACCTCACGGGCCCACGCGGCACGGCCTGCACAGCTGTACCTTGCTCCTCTGGCGGTAGAACTTCTGGAAATCAGGAACGTTGTCTGGAACCTGGCAGGGTCCAAGCCGCGTGTGTGAAAAGACAGAAAAAAGAAAAGGTGGCACCCTCTCCAAACGTGCAGACATGAAGATGGGCGGGGGTGGGGTAGTGGGGGTGGTCCTAGAGGAGGGGGAGGGGCCTGGAGGAGGGGAGGGGCCAGTACCGCCCCTGGTGACCTCACCCAGACAGACTGGGCAGGGGCAGGGAGGCCAGGGGGCAACCCCGAGAGCTCCCTAGGGGGTGCCCGGGTGGGGATGGGGGTGGGAAGCTGCTGGAGACCCTGCCCCAACACCCCACAGCCCCCAGGAGGGGCAGGAGCCCGGCGCGTCCCCACCTGTGAGATGCGCAGAAAGGCGTGTGCCTGCTGCAGACAGGATGAGAACTCGGGCCTGAGGTGTGCTCCTGCCTGGAAGAGGCCGGGCAGCGAGGTGAGTCCGCTGCTGGGGCCCTGGGTGTGCCCGCCTGCATCCACAGCGGGGCGGCCAGGGCTCCTGCTGCACTTATCTGAAGACGAAAGGACAAAAGCCAGCGAAACGCGACCCCGGGCTCCCTGTGCCCCAAACAAGGTGGGTCTCCCCATGCTCCAGGACACCTTGAACCCCACCGACTCGCTCCTGCGGCACAGAAACACCCTCACGCCCCTCCAGATGGGACGCGCAGGCCGCACTGGGGAGGGGACACGGGTCTTCCCTGCTCTCCCTTCAGCGCCGGCTTCAAGGGCCACATCGGTCACTTAAATTGACAAGTGCCCTGAGCCCACAGCCCCGACCGGCCCCCCACTGCTGCCCTGTTCCGGAACAAACCCTCAAGGGCTTGCCAATGCACACAGCCGCCACCTGCTCCTCAGCCCCCGGAAGGCTCCAGCCCAGGGCTCCCTAGAATCCACCCACCCACCACCCAGGGCTCCCCCACGAGCGATCCTCAGCCCTCAGCTCTGACCTCTCCGGATCCCAGGCAGCTGACCCATCACCCCCCGAGGCCACCCCAGCAGGCTCTCAGGACACCCCTCACCAGCAACAAAGTCACCCCCGGTCTCCTTGCCAACCCTGTCCAGGGCCTTCTTGTCTCTGTGCTGACACCCTACTCGCCCCAGCGGTGCCTGGCCCTCCCCAGCTGCAGCCACACCCACTGCCGACCTGACATCTGCTCTGGGGCGGCTCACTGACCCCCAGACCGCTCCCCAAGCCGCTGCTCCTCTGGCTGCCCGCCCCTCCTCAGACCTCGCCACCTCCATGCAGCCCACGTCCGCCCCGCCCCGGACTTCCTGACAGCACCGCACCCCGTCACAGGCTGCCCCAGCCCCTCCTGGCCCCTCGCCTGGTGCACCCCACCCCTCCCAGGCTCACCCATCCAGCCACTCGGCCACTTGTGGGCCACACACGCTCCTTCCGCTCAGCCCCAAGCCGGCATCAGCCGCCCTCTTCAACATCACCTCCTTGCTGAGGCCCCCCAAGCCTGACGGCCATGCTCCTGCTGTCCTTTCCACCACCCATCACCTTCTAGTGACCCTGTGACACTCCCCCCCAAGGCCCCTCGGGCCCCTCACCACATGTCAAGCGTTCAGTCCATCTGCCCCACACTGAGCTGCTGGCTCGGGTACTGACCCCACAGGGCCACCCCGCACGGCTCCCGGCCCCCAGGGCTGGGACTGCGGCAGCCCCGGAGCACCCCCCACCCAGATGGAAGGCACATACCAGGGCCCCAGGCTGCGGCTGCCAGGGCCTCAGCTTAGGTATGTGTTCCTGTGTGCACGGGCCCAGAGGGTTCCCATTGGTGGACCCAACCTGGTGACAACCAGCCGCAGGGCATGGCTCTGACCTTCCTTCCCGTAAACCCAACAGTCAGACAGCAGGGGCAGCTACAAGCCAAGCATCCACCATCAGGCCTCGCCACGTGGGAGCATGATGTGGCTCAGCACACACCAGTCGTACCTCCAGGCCCTAAAGAATGGTGCTTTTGCACCTGCTGCAAGAACCTGTAAGTACAGCAGGCAACAGAATCCAAGGAAGCCATGCCCTGTGTAGAGAGCCAGAATTCCTGCATGCAAAGCCAAGACCCCTACCTACAGAGAAAGGATCCATGCATACAGAGCCTGGATCCCTGTGTGCAAAGCCAGGGCCCCTCTACCTATAGATCCAGAATCCATGCATACAGAACCAAGATCCCTGTGTGCAAAACCAGGACCCTTCTACCTACAGAGCCAGGATCCCTACGTACAGAGTCAGGATCCCTACACACAAAACCAGATTCCCTACAACCAAAACCTATGCTAACACGGGTTAACAGAGTATCTAGAAACAGCAAGCATATGGGTTAGACATGTGCATTCGTGCATGCAGGAAGGCTGGTTAGAAAGGCTGAAGAGCTGGGGGAGATACGTACCTCCAGGAAAGCTTGGATGGCAAATGCAGTATCCCAGACCTGAGAGCCGTTGGTGCCCTGAACACAAAGGATGACAATGCGAGCCGCAGCAGGGCCTCCTCCCACTGCCCCGCCACTCGCTGGATCCAATAGGAATCCAGAAGCTGGGGATGGGCGACATCACGTCCAGGTCACAGAGGGGAGGCAGGACCCCAGCCCCTGACCCCAGCCTCAAGCTGACGAGGGCCTGGGAGGAGGCTGACTTCTGCCGGTGGCCCACAAATCAGGGCAGTGATTCTCGGCGCTTCTGGGGACGTGGGCAGCATGCTCCTTCCCGACCAAGTACCCCCCAAACACGCAACACCAGCCCCCACTCAACATGCAGGACACCCAGTCCCCACTCAATGACATGCAGGATACCCGGCCCCCCCTCAACACGCAGGACACCCTAACCGTAACCCCAATAGCACTGGCCCATCGCTGTGACAGTCGCCTCCATTCCGGAGCACGCCTGCAGGGAAAGGCGAAGTAGCCCCGCGGGGTCCAGAAGGCCCCACTCCCGAAGCCCGCCCAGCCCTAACGGGACACGGAGCTGGACTGAGCGTCCGCAGGTGGCAGGCGGGGGCAGGGTCGAGGGACCCAGACTCCAGGGCCAGGAGGCACCCCCGACGCATGCCCGCCTCCCGCACCCCCTGCCCGTGCTGGGCGGCTGCGACCTCGGCCAGCACAGGGAGGGCGGAGCGTCTCCTGCCCCCGACTCGATCTGCTCCCTGGACGCTCTCTGAAGCGCCCACGGCTGCACCCGATGGGACCGTGCCGTCTGCTCTCTGACCTGCAGCCTACGCTACCTCAAGGTCTGGGGTGCAGACCTTGAAAGATCTGACAGAAGCCTCAGGACCTCGCCCAGGACAACACACAGGAGGCCGTGAGCCGGGCCCTCGGGCTGGGAGCTCAGTGGGCAGGGCCGTGTGCCACCCCTGGGCCCAGCCGAGCCCCCACGCCACCCTCCAGGGCCCTGGTGACCCACGCACACCTGCATGTGGGGTGGGTTAGGGGACGCAGGGGCTGCAGTTGACCACATGCACCCCCACACCCCATGGGCCTGGAGGCAGAGCATGTGCATGTGACATGCGTGGGCCTGGGTTACAAGGAGTTTCTTTAGATCCTAAAAACACCAAAAAGAGAAAAACAGCAGGCGCAGATGCTGCTAGGACCATCGCATTTTCTGCAGCAGTGTGGCCCCTTCTCGCTGTGGCTCAGCTGCTGGTCCCCAGCCCTGGAGCCCAGGCTCCCCCCGAGCCCCCCTGAACCCCAGCAGGCCACTGCCCTGGGACCCCAGCCCTCTCCCTTTCCACACATTTGCTTTAAACTAACAGAGCCTCAGCTCCCGTGAGAAATCTGCAGACCCCACCCCAGGGCCCCGAGGCCACGCGCCCCTCGCTCTGCCGTGTGCTCCCGCGTGCCGGCTAAACCCCCCAGCCGACTGCACTTCTCATCAGCCCCTCGTGCCCACCCCAGGACCCGCGAGTAACAAACTACCTTCCTCACGCGTTATGGCCTCAGTTTCCCTTTGAGATGAACCTGACCTCTACCTGTACCCAAAATTAAAACCCAACTTAGCCAACGTGCAAGACCGTGGAGCAGCCCTGCCCGCCAGCCGGCTGAGGCCCTCACCTGCATCTTCATGCCGTCGAGGCCCAGCCTGGGGAGAGGAGCGCAGGTCAGGGGGCAGGGAAGGGTCGGAGCCTGCCCCGAGCTGGGGTCAGAAAGCACTCCCCGGCCTTCGCGCAGCCTCCCCAACCACCCTCGTGCAGCCTAGTTCTGCCTTCCAGAAGCTTCTAGTGTCTCCTTGGAAAGCGGACCCTCACGGCTCCCATGGTCCTGACCTCCCAACAGTGAGCTGGGACGCGTGGACACCCCTCACAGCAGCACTTTCTCGCCACCAGGGGGTGTGGTTTGGGGACCCCCGCCGGCTCACCAGAGGTAGTCAGGGATGCGGGAGACGTGCTCCCCGAAGGCGGCGGAGGCCGGGCCGTCCACGGACCACCGCACCAGCATGTTGATGGTCTTGGAGATCTGCAGGGGAGGCCGGGTTTGCCGCCAGCTCAGGGCCCCAGCCCGGCCCCCTCCGCCCGAGGAAGGGCAGACGGGGAGTTATTCTGGGGTCGTGCTGGGGGGAGGAGGGGGAGGAGGGGGACGGGGAGGAGGCGAGGCCCCCAGGCCACCCCAGGCGCTGACCGGCCCGATGCTGATGCTCCTGGAGAAGCGGTCGTCCGCGGAGACGTGCTCGTACACCTCCTGGACGGCCCGCTGCCGCAGACGGGCGCTGTGGTGCCGCTCATACAGGTTGAGGAGCACTGCGGGGCGGGGCGGGGGGTGGCAGTGGGCACTGGGGCCAAGCGGCAGGCAAGGCCCCGACTCCCGGCTGCCCCAGCAGACACTGGGCTCCTCTTGCCCCACTGACCCCTTGCACCCAACTGCTGTCCCCAGAGCCTGGTGCATGGTCTCTGCTCAACGCCTCAGCCCAGGAAGAGCTGCTCGAGGGCCCCCGCTGCCTCACCCACGCACCCTCAGGGAAGAACGAGGGTGCTCCTGGGGGCCCACAGCCCGCCCCACCACCCCTCAGGGCCCAGCACGGGCAGGATCTGCTCTCATGAGGGCAGCAAGCCACGGGAAAGCCTCCTGGCCGAACCACGTTCACCCCAGCGACAGGTCAGAGAGGAGGAAGAGGAGGGAGAGGAGGGAGAGGGAGAGGAGGGAGAGGGGAGGAGGAGGAAGAGGGGAGGGGAGGAAGAAGAGGGGAGGAGGAGGAAGAGAGGAGGAGGAGGAAGAGGAGGGAGAGGAGGGAGAGGAGAGAGAGGAGGGGGAAGAGGGGAGGAGGGGGAGGAGGTGGGGGGGAAGGAGGGACGTGGGTGAGAGAGGAAAGATGTGGAATGTGAGGAGGGACATGGAGGGCAAGGGGAGGGAAAGTGGAGGAAAAAGGCAAGGATGTAGGAAGGACGGGAGGTGATAAGAGGGGACGGGAGGTGAGGGGAGGGGCTGAGGGGCTGAGGGGAGGAGGGGAGGGGACGGGGAGGGGGAGGGAAGGGGGATGGGGAGGGGAGGGGGGAGGGGAGGAAGGGAGGAGGGAAGGGGGATGGGGGAGGGGAGGGGGGAGGGGAGGAGGGTCACGCGGGGCCCCTGGGAGGACCCTACCATAGGCAGCCCGGAGCAGCCAGCTGTGCGGCGTGTACATGTCTCCGGGCGCCACGCGGTCCCGCTGCGCCGGCCAGTCGATGCTGGCATAGTCTTCCACATACAGCTCCTGGGGCAGAACGGTGCCTGAGCACAGCCCGACACCAAGGCCCGACCGTGGTGGGAGCACTGCACGGAGAGGCCTGGCCACCAGGGCCCAGCCCACAAGGACCCACGGCTGACCCACATGCGGGCACCAGCCCAGCTGCATGGGCCGTCCCGGGACTCGTTTTCCCTCTGGAGCCCCTGCCCCCAACCCCCACATTGGTCCCAAGGCTGCCCCGAGCCCATCCCAGGGTCAGGACATTTTCACAGACTGGCAATCTGTGACCTGTCACCATCAGCCCCAGAACCTCCCACGACATCGGGGACACCTGCTGCTCGCCCACAGCTGGCCTCCCCAAGCAAGGTTCATCTGTGTCCCCGCCCAGCAGAGCGGACCCCAGCCCCCCAGCTGGGTGAGCGGTGCAGCAGGGCTGAGTAGCGTCCACCCTGCAGGCGCCAGCACACAGCTGGACTGGGAGTAGGTGCTGACCGCTGCGCACCTGGGGCCAGTGGGCGCCAGGGATGGGGCCACGACTCACCTGGCGCAGGCTCTGCACCAGCTCGTCCTCCGTGGCGCGGAGCCGGGTGGCGTAGCAGAAGCTCATGGGCAGGTAGACCTGGCGGCAGTGGCACCAGAGCTTGGAGGGGTGCACGGGCATCCAGGTGGGGAGCAGCCTGTGGGGAAGAGTGCGTCGGTGGGAACCCAGGACCCACGGCCCGGCCAGCATGGACCCCTCACAGACGCCCACACCCCACAGGCCTGGCAACAGAACCATGTCCCCACTGGTGCCCAAGCACCTTCTGGAACCTTCCTTCGGGCCCCTGCCAGGGCGGAGCCACAGAGGCTGTGTCCCCTCACGCTGCACCCCGGGACCAGCACAGCCGCGCCCGCTCGGGATGCGAAGGTGGGTGCGTACCACATCTCCGGGACCAGGGTGTTGAGGCCCTCCCAGCTGTACACGTTCAGCACGGCCAGCCAGAACTTGCCCCAGGAGGGGATGAGCGCAGCTCCGCCTGCAGGAGGACAGCCAGGTCCACGTCTGCCCCACGGCCCGAGCCGAGAGCCGCGTGTGCGCCCGCCCGGGCGGAGGCTAGATGCCCGGCTGCGGACGCCCAGCCGCCCCAAGCAAGTTCCAGAGCTGCCAGGACTTCACCAGAGGCCACCCGAGTGGGCACAGCAGCCTCCCGGACTGTGTGCCCTCCTCCAGAGCCAGGGTGGGGTGGGCAGGGGGCGGCTCCCTCAGCGAGGTGCCCGCCCCCGGGGACGCCCACAGGCAACATCACGTTTCCACACTGTCGCCGACTCGCCAGCGGCCAAGAGTCGCCCTCATTCGCTCCTTCGAGGTTCCTGGAACGGCTGCGGCTCCCGCCCGGGTCGGCTTCGCCTGTGCATCTTCTGCCCGCGGCCCGAGGGAGGCCCGGCTTTCTCGCGAGCGGGCGCCACGCCGGGGCAGCAGGCCGTACCTTTCTGGTGGAGAAGATTCCGGGCTCGCACCAGGTCAGGGTCGTCAGGCCCTGCGCCCAGGATCCTCAGAGCCACGTAGTTAAGCGCCGTCCCGAACACTGTGGACTTGTCCTCCGTGTGCCTAGACACAGAGCCGGGGGAACCGCGCAAAGCTTTTGGTCGAACTACCTCAGGAAAATAACACTGTTAGAACGTGACACTGACAACATGACAGACGAGAAAGCTTTCAAAACAACACTGAGCAATCACATCTGAGCACGGTTCACACAACTGCTGTCAGCGGAGTGGAGCGGCTTGGCAGCCACGTCCCCTCCTGGGACCTCCACACAGGGCACACCCCACACCTCAGAAGCTGGAGGCGGGGGGCACCTGCTGTCCCAGAGATGCAGAGCCAGACCCAGGCCTGTTCCGAGACCCCCACCCGGAACCTGCATGCCTCCTGTGCACGTGCACACACCCGTGCACACATGCACACACACACATGCCCGTGCACACACGCACTCACAGGCCCCAGCCGCCGTCGGGGAGCTGCACGGACCGCAGGTAGCGCACCATCTCTTCTCGGTACCCGGCCGGCAGAGGGATGTGCGCCACGTGACAGGCGATCAGGAGGCCTGCAGGGAGAGGGGGCCGCTAAGCCCGAGCCCCCCGTGTCTGGCAGCGGCCCCCGGAGCAGAAGCCCCAGCATGTGAGACACCCCTGCCCCAGGCTGCTGAGCCACCCAGATGAGGGTTTCGGGATTGGGGGACACGGACTCTTGAGTGGACCCCGAGGGAAGCCCCCCGCAGGGCCCAGTGCAGCCCACCAGAAGCCCCAAAGGCCACAGGGGCAGTAGGTCCAGTCTGGGTCCCCCCAAGGACAGTCCGTCCTACTTCAGTGCTCTGAACGTCACTTCCAAAGGGAGCAACAATCAGCATTACCCGCGGAGCCTCCATTCCCACCCTGGTCCCCGGGATGTGGGCTCACAGGCCGACCCCCGCTACCAAGCCCCCACATGTCGCTCCCCACACCATGGTCCCCCCATCGCCCCCCACCACGTGACACCCCCCACACTGTCCCCACTAGCCCGGCCACTCTCCCCACCTTCGCTGACCCCCACGGCCCCCCACCGCCTGACCCAGAGCACAGGGAACGAACAGCAAACATGGGCTGTCAGGGGCCGCAGAGTCACGACCCCACGACCCCTCGGCCCTGCTCCAACCCACGCAAGCAAAGGACACAGCGACCTTCCCCGTGCTGTGCAATCCCAGGATAAGCTACACCAGCGTGGGAGAGACAGTCCACAGAGCCCGGGGGGAGGAAAAGCTGGACCCGGCAGCCCGTGCCGGGTGGGGAGAGGCCCCTGCTGCGCGTCTGCCTGCCCAGCACCGTGCTGCAGCTCCTGCGACACCAGGGGCCGGGCCCAGGGAGAAAGCACCCCGGCTGACTCCGAGGACGGGCGACGCGATGCCAGTCAGCCGAGGCAGCAGGTGGGCTCACGTGGGGCCCCTGTCCTCAGGGCCGAGGGGGGACGGGCTAGAGTGGGCACACAGCAGACACCATGACGCGCCTCGGACCTGAAAAGACTGCTCTTCCCAAATTTCCATGCAGCCTAACAACTGCCAGGACAAGGATGAAAAGACGGGCACGCACAGCTAAGCTGGCTACGCCAGGGATGGACATCGGGTCACAAGGATGTAACAACGCGGCAACAGACCCGCTCGCAGGGGAGAACGCAGGACGCTGCGGCAGCGTGGCGGCCCCAGGGTCCAGGCTGCGCTCTTCTCTGGAGGCTCCCCGGGGCAAAGGCACCCCGTCCCGCCAAACCAGTCCCACACCCGGCGCCTCGTGCCCTCCAACTCTGCACTGGGACTCAAGGCCCCAGCCACCCCCCACAGCCCCCCGTGCCCTCCACTCCCCAGGCTGGGCCAGGGGCTTCTAGGAGCAAAGACCAGGGTCCTTCACCCCTAGCCCCGGCACCAACACCAGGACAAGGTGGGCACAGGGTGGCCCTCCCGGGCCCTTTCTCTGAGCTCACCCTCCCCAAGAGCCTGGCCCCACCTCGGGCCCTCCTGGCCAGGACGGAGCGGGCAGCAGCCCCTACCTGGCAGGAGGAAGAGAGGACCACCGTAGTCCCCCGCCCAGTGCCCATCCTCAGCCTGCAGCCCTGCGTAAAACGTCATCCCGTTCAGCGCCCCCTCTCGGGCTGTGTGGGCCTCGGGCAAGTCCGGAAAGAAATTCTTCTGCAAAGGGAGAAAAGAAGGGAGAGCTGGAGCCAGAGCAGCCCACGGTGCTGCACGAGTCTGAACGACCAGAAGACTTGCAGCTGCTTCACCCAACTAGAAACCCTTAGACGGAGATAAAAGGTTATCACGGCTTTGCCCTCCAGGCGTATCTGCAAACTTCTTCCAACTTCTCCAAGTTGTCTTAAATAAGGGGGCACTGGGCCCCACAGGGCAGGGGCCAGTGCTGGAGACTGTCTACACCATGATTCTTTGGAACTATCTTTACAACTCTTCTGTAAACCTATAATCCTTTCAAAATGAAGCACTAGAACAGAAAGCAGAACGAAGCAGTGTCCCACGCACAGCTCCATCGCACACGCAACTGCAAGGGACCCAGCTGTGGTTATTCACGACCTGGCCCACATCACACATCCGCACGGCCCTACAATCTCTGCAGCAACCCCCCAAAGCTCCCCACAGGTGCTTGGGCTGGGGAGGGGGCAGCTCCAAGTACTTACGGTGTCGAGGCCCAGAGAGTGGGCTTCCAGGCCCGTCTGCCCCCGGCCGGGGGCCCCCTCTGGCAGGTAGGTCCAGCTCTGCCGCCCCTCCTCACTGCTGAGGCGCCAGCGGCTGAGATCCGTGGCAGGTTCTGTTTTATAGGGTCCCCCCCTGCGACGCAGACACCTGCAAACAACCACGCTTGGCTGGTGGCCCTCCTGCCTGCTCCGGGTGGGCTGCAGGTCAGGATGGCCTCTCCCCTGGCCCAGCCCCTCCGGGCCGCGGGGGGGCTTCGTGCTCTCCAAGTCCCAGGGCGGCCAGACCCGCGGCCCTCTCCGGCAGCAGCCGTTCTCCACTACCCGGTTTTCCTGTCTGCTCACTGAACCACCGCCAATCCTTACCAGCAGACTCTTATTCTTTCCATCTCACAAATAAAAAACCCTCTTTACGCCACTTCTGCACAGCCGCTGCGCGTTGCCCAGCTCACTTCACAGCCCATCCTCAAAGCTACAGCCGTTTTCCACCTGCTCCCTTCCCGCTGGCAGAGACCCTCCAGGTGCGGGGTGCGGCAGGCTGCCCCCTCTCACCACCCCACTGCTGCCCCGGCCAGCGGCCCCACACACCAGCCCAGTCACCTCGTACAGCCTTGGCGGCCGGCCCGTCCTGCTCAGAGCCCAAGGAGGCACAGCGCCCCTCTCCCGGACCCTCTGACGAGCCCCCGCCCCGACCCCCGACACCGCCCCCGGCCCCGGCCCCGGCCCCTCCCCCCCGGCATCGCCCCCGACCCCCGGCCCCTGCCCCGTCTACCCCCCGACACCGCCCCCGACCCCCGGCCTGCCCCGGCTTCCCCGCCGCTCACGCACTCCCGCCCGGGAGGCCACAGCCCCCTCCTCAAGCCACTTTCCCGAGAACCACTGGAAACACAGGCTCGTCTTTGTGCCCGGGTTTCTGCGGGTCTGCCCGCCCCCAGCTGGGAGGGCCAGGGCCCCCGGGCAGCCCGGGGTGTGCGCGTGGCGCGGGGGTCGCGGGGGTCGCGGGGGTCGCGGGCGCGGGGAACCTACGTGCCCTCCGTCATCGCAGCGGCGCTCAGCGGCTCCGCCCCCGCGGGCCTCGCGGGCTGCCAGGAAACGGGCCCGGCCACGCCCTCGCGCGCACTGCGCAGGCGCATGCCTCAGCCGAGCGGTAGAGCGAGGTGGGCAGATGTCCCGGGAGCCAATCAGGTCGCCGAGAGGGTGGGTCCAGGCCGCGTCTGGCGACCCAATAGGCGGAGGGGCGGCCGGGGCGGGGCTGGCGGGGTCGGCGCGGAGGAGGCCGTGAGGAGGGTCCCGCGGGCCTGGAGGAAGGGGCGGTGGGGAGGGAGCACGGCAGTCCGGGCGCAGAGGACCCCCAGGTACCGCGGCGCCGACCGCGGGACACGTGTCCTCCGGGGCGCACGGCCCGCGACGCCCGCGGACCCCCGGCTGCCCCCCCCGCCCCGTGCCGCTCCCCCCCGACACCGCCCCCGACCCCCAGACCCTGGGGGCGAAAGAGAACCACCGCTTGGGCTGTGCCCTTGAGTGAACTGTTGGCGAAGCACACTCAGCTCTTCGGGCATTTGGACACACGGACATCAGCGCATCCGCCTTTCACCGGGAGAAAAGCTGCTTTGGAGGAGGTGGCCTAGACCTGCAAGCTGCTGCTCCTCGCCTCAGTCCCACAGAAATCCCTCCCAGCCCCGGGCCCGGCCACAGAGCCCCCGGCCCGGCACCGCGAGCCCTGCCCTTCCCCCGAATCCCCCACCACATGAGCCATTCCACTTCCCCGGGAGATTTTCCCAGGAGAATCCCTCCATGAGGAACGTGAGGACGAGGAGGACTCCTGCCCGTAAGGACATCCGTCTGGCCAAGCTAGGGGAGGGGAGAGGTTTCAGTCGGGAATGTTTGGGAGTTGAGACTTTACTGGACTAGACTTTTTATGACTGAATAATCTGCTTTAACTTCTAAGGAAAGAAGGGGGAAACTATAAAACCTGAGAATTCACACAGATATGAGTTTTCAGGGACAGTCATGAGAAAAGATAACTTCTCTGCACTTCTGCCCTTCCGAGTTGAGCTTGCTCAGTAAACCAGGCCTAGAAGGTGCTGAGGTTTTTGGCCTGGGCAGCTGGGTGTGTTTTGTTCCCTGAACCAGCAGCAGAAGACACCCCAAAAGAAGAAATAGGGGAGACCCTGCGGGGACTGCCCCATGACACACCTGCTAGAGATTCTGAAGAAAGAGGCACTGAACACCAGGGTCATCTGTCCTTAAGTGCTTATTTAGTAGGGGAACTTGTGCTCACAGAGCTGCAGCTACCTCAGGATGGACATTAAGAGGGTAAGAAGTTCTCTGGAATGTCCACACCTGTGGCTGAGCTACGAAGGGGGCTAAGTGCCAGGGGCTGGCGTGCAAGTTAGGGGAAAACATTTTGGTGTGTGCTCTTTTCTTAAAACAAGATGCGCTCGGGGCAGGCAGGGTGCAGGTTATAGCAGCCAAAGCTCAGCCTGGTTCCAGGGAGTCCCTGGGTGAGGGCAGGGGCCAGGTCAGTCCTCAGTGGAGTAGGGGATGCTGTATCATGCAGCATGTGGTGGTGTCAGTTACTGAAATGTTTGGGGGGAGATCTCAAGTTCCAATGGGGACATGTTAAAGACAGGTGCCTATCAGATACTCGAGTGGAGGCACCCAGTGGGGTGCAGTGCAGGAGAGAAGTCAGGGATTTGGGAGCCATCTGTTTTCCAAGGTGCTGCTTGGTCATGACACTGGGAAGAAAAGCTCAATGGCGGATGTAAAAAAAAAGGGGGGGGTGAATTTCCAGTTAAACATGGTAGACTGAGCACAAGTATCGACGTCCATTCCCAACCAATCCCTCCCCATGTCATAATGTAGTAGATGAGATAGAAACACACCTAGAATTGGGGGTGGGGAGGAGACTGGTAAATGAGATGCCAACAAAACGAGAAAAGCTGGAAATGACTGGAAGACTGACGACCACTGACTTGGCAAGCCAGAGAAAGCTAAAGCCTTGGTGTGCAGGTGACAAGGAGCAAACCCCAAGAAGGCTCAGGAACTGGAAGAATTGGTGGAGAGTGTGTGTATGGCGCAGCGTGACCTGGGATTCCTTCCCACACCTGGGCAGAAGGAACATGGAGCAGTTGCGTCAGAGCAGGTGGGAACGCAGCTGGAGGCACAGCTGGGGGCACCTGGAAGCTGAGGGGCTGCGTGAGGGTCCACGCTTGGGTGGAGCCCGGCAGCCCGAGGCTTCAGTGGTGGGAGGGTTCCCCTGGGGCACCTGGGCTAGTCCCAGTGGAAAAGCAGAGAAGCCCTCAGCAGGCAGGCAGATCACAGCTTCCAGCAAGCTCCTCAGAGCCAGGTCTTCAACATGAGCCAGACATTTCAGGGAAAAAAAGCACAGAGAAAAGGCTCTTCTGAGAAATGGTGACGATGTGAGGTGTGGAAGAGAACACTGACAGAACCATGTCATCACGAGACAGGGTGTTGAACTCGTGAAACGACCCATGACACCACCCTCCCTCCCTCTTCATTTTCCTCTGTGCTCATCACCCACGGGCTTAGCGAATGTTTCATGTATTTATATTACATGATGGATTGAATCACATACCCAACAAAAGACAGGGTCTTAATCCTTATTTCTGTGGGATTGAGCCCATTTGTAAATAGGACCATTTGAAGATGTATTACCGGTAAAGGTGTGCACTCATTTCTGAGCAGGATCTTCTAAGAGCCAACTTAGGGGTGGTCAAACTGAATCAGGGTGGGCCTTAATCCATAATACCACTGGCCTTCTAGAGAGGAGATTCGATACCATCAGTCAGAGAAAGGCATGGAATAAGCCAGAAGTCCGCGAACCCGAGGGGCGGAGGACGCCAGCCCAGGAGCCCTGAGGGCTGTGCCAGCCAACGCCAGAATGCAGCAGACTTTGTACGGCCTGCTGGGCCTTGGTGCTGGACTTCGAGGCCTCAAAACCATGAGACACTGGAACTTTGGGTATCTGTGTGACACCTGAAACTCAGAGCTAGAGCTCAGCAGATATGAATGTCAGTATCAGCGCATGCAGCAACTGTTAAAAAAAAAAAAGCTAATGAAGAGCCCAGACTTCAATTAGAGACATGAATGAAACAGATCTGGCTAAGACGAGGGCAGATCAGGCCAAAGGGTGAAGGTTGAAACTGACTGTGTGTTAAAACTTCAACTTCCATGAGAGACCAGGGAAGAGATGTTTATTTAGTGTAGGATCTATATTTTCTAAACAATATAACTTCTACTGTCAGTTTGTTCAAACACCACAATTACATGGAACTTTGAATAGGAAGTGAAATATAGTAGGTTTGTATAGGTTAGAGTGAAATAGTGACACATCCCAAAGTAATTTGGACAGAGAATAAAAATATATATGCAGGGCCCCCCTGAGGAGCTGGGGGAAAAGCAGAGGTGTTGGGCTTCCTCACCTGGATTGTTGCTGATGTTCTCACATTGAGGACTGACAGTTTGATGTGCAGAGCCCTCTACCATGGGACTTGCCCTCATGAAACTTGTTACTGCAAAGGAAAGGCTAAACCTGCATATAATTGTGCCTAAGAGTCTCCCCGAGTGCCTCTTTGTTGCTCAGATGTGGCCCTGTCTCTCTAGCTAAGCCACCTTGGCAGGTGATCTCACTGCCCTCCCCCCATGTGGGATCTGACTCCCAGGGGTGTAAATCTCCCTGGCAACGTGGGATATGACTCCCGGGGATGAATCTGGACCCAACATCGTGGGATTGAGAACATCTTGACCAAAAGGGGGAAGTGAAATGAAACAAAATAGTTTCAGTGGCTGCAAGATTTCAAATGGAGTCGAGAGGTCACTCTGGTGGACATTCTTATACACTATATAGATAACCCTTTTTAGATTTTTAGGTTTTAATGTATTGGAATAGCTACAAGTGAATACCTGAAACTGTCAAACTCCAACCCAGTAGCCTTGACTCTTGAAGACGATTGTATAACAATGTAGCTTACAAGAGGTGACAGTGTGATTGTGAAAGCCTTGTGGATTGCACTCCCTTTATCTAGTGTATGGACAGATGAGTAGAAAAATGGGGACAAAAACTAAATGAAAAATAGGGTGGGATTGGGGTATGATTTTGGTGTTCATTTTTACTTTTATTTTTTATTCTTATTCTCATTCTGATGTAAGGAAAATGTGCAAAAATAGATTGGGGTGATGAATGCATAACTATATGATAATGCTGTGAACAGTTAGTTGGACACCATGGATGACTATATGGTATGTGAGTATATTTCAATGAAACTGAATTTAAAAAAAAAATGAGAAATAAAGCCTGTGGTTTATGCCAGCCCACTGTGCTGCATTTGTCATAGCAGCCTGGCAAACTCAGACATCTTGTGTACTGCCTTTCTCCCCACTAAATATAAGCTCCATGAGGGCTGGAATTTGTTTTGTTCATTGCCACACCTAGAATGACACCTGGCACAGAGTAAATACTCAATAAATGCTTACTCAGTGAATGAATATAAAAGTACACCCTAAATAAGAAACACTTAGAAAAAAGACTCAAATTTAAAATATGGTAGGAGAGACTGTAAAAATCACTAAAACTGGAAGATAAAAGAGAAATTCTCCCATAAAGTAGGACTAAGAGATAAGGATATCAAAACTTGGAGAAAGGAAAATTAGAGAAGCAATCTAGGTGGTCAAATATCTGAATATTAGAAGAAAATATTAAATAATTTTAAAAAATTCCCAGGATTGATGGATAATTACTGATAAAAATTGAAAAAGTGTTGCAGATCGTTTTCCAAAGACGCCCACATCATCATCTCCCTCACCATGTGCTTTTCTACGACCCTAATGCTCCTCCTGCTGAGAAATGGGCTACACGGCCCCTCCCCTGAATCCGGGCAGGCTCATGAGCTGCTTGTAACTAACAGAATGCAGAAGTGGCGCTGCACAAATTGCGAGGCTGGTGCATGAACGACAGTTCAGCTTGCATTTTGCACACTGGCTGTGAGGAAGCAAGCGACACGGAGAGGCCATACCCAGCCCCCCAGCTGAATGCCCAGCGAGCCCCAGGCACCAGCGGGAAGCGAGCCGGCTTGGCACGCAGCCCAGCATTGCCTTCAGATGACAGCAGCTCCAGCGGACGGCCATGTGCAACTGCCCGAGGGATCAGCTAAGACGTTCCCGCATTCGTGAGCCCAGATTCGATGAACTTAATAAAATAGCGGTTGTTCTGAGCTAAGTTTGAGGTAGTTTATTACAGAGCAATAACTGCAAAACAAAACAAAACAAAAACACCAACCACTAAGTGTCCAGCACAATAAATGGGGAATGGGAGAGACCCACATCAAGTATATTATTGTGAAATCTGAAAACACCAGTGTGTTGGTTTGTATATATTATGTCCCCCAGAAAGAGCCATATTCTTTCATGCAATCTTGTGGGAGCAGATGTACTAGTGTGGATTAGGTTGGAACCTTCTGATTGAGTGTTTCTATTGAGATGTGACCCACCCAACTGCAAGTGACACCATTGATTAGGGTGTGACCTCTTGATTGAATGTTTCCATGGAAATGTGGTCCCGCCCAGTCAGCATGGGTCTTGATTACTTCACTGGAGTCCTATAAAAAGAGCTCAGAAACAGGGACCTCAGAGCAACTGAAGAGTGACATTTTGAAGAGGAGCCACAGCTAAGAGAGGACAAAATGCCCCAAGAGCAACATTTTGGAGAATGCCATTTTGAAACACAACCTGGGGGCAAGCAAATGCCAGCCACGTGCCTTCTGAGCTAACAGGTTTTCCAGACACCAATGGCCTTCCTCCAGTGAAGGTACCCTTTGTTGATGCCTTACCTTGGACACTTTATGGCCTTAAGAATGTAACTGTAACCAAATAAACCCCCTTTATAAAAGCCAATCCATTTCTGGTGTTTTGCAAAATGGCAGCATTAGCAAACTGGAACAACCAGGGTTAGAGATGATCTTCTAAACTTACAGCAAAATGAAAGAAAAAACAAAGACAGGAATGATTTCCAATCTAAAATTCTACACCCATTCACGTGATCAATCAAACCTAGGGCTTCATAAAGATACTTAGAAACACGAGCTCAGAAGGCTTCCAGAGGATGGCCACCATCAAATGAAAAAGCAAAACCAGGGAGAGAGAAGGGACTCAGAATCAGGAAACAGGTGGGTGGGGGTGTCTGAGGCCAAGGGACTCCTGGGCTGGATGATGATGATGAAGGAAGGAAGCCCCAGAATAGCAGTGGAGCCGCAGACCTAGGGAGCAGCAGAGCCAAGGAGAGGCAGGAAGACAGGGCGGGGTGCTGGTGCCAGGAGGGTCATCTCCAAGAGAAAGGAGCCGGCACTGTCAGTGCATGTGATCATGCAGTGTCCCGGCTGAGGCAGTGATAGGAACACAGAAAACTAAGCAAACGGAAAAGCAGGGCCGTTATTTGCTCCAGGAGCAATCAGACATGGTACGTAAAGGATAGGTAATTGCAGACCGGGACGGAGCTCAGTGCAGATTTAAGCCAACATTGGTGTGAATGGTTTCGAGAGACAGGAGAGGAAGGATGGGAGTGAATGGGCAGGTGGCTAACTCGTCAGCCACCAAGGAAACTGGTGATCATGGCTGACACTATGATTAAGAGAGAGTATTATGTGAGTCTCTATCGATAAACATGAAGTTACTCACTGAAGAAATCCCTGAAAGTTGAGTAGTGTTTGTTTCTAGGAAGCAGGGATTGTTTGGTGGATTTGATGGTGGTGATGTAAATTCTCTTCTTAGTGCTTCTAGTATCCTCTGTGAAATCATCTAAGACTTTTGGAGGTTTGAAGATGAGAAGAAATAAATATTGTTCCCAGAGAGTCTGAGGAAATTTAAGATTACAGTCGGGAGATGCTGATGCCAATTTAAGACTGATGGCTGGGATTGGGAAAGCCATAAGGACCACACTCCCCTTTGTCTAGGTTATGGGTGGATGAGTAGAAAAATGGGGGAAGGAAACAAACAAACAAAGGCACCCAGTATTCTTTACTTTAATTGCTCTTTTTCACTTTAATTATTATTCTTGTTATTTTTGTGTGTCTGGTAATGAAGGTGTCAGGGATTGATTTTGGTGATGAATGCACAACTATGTAATGGTACTGTGAACAATCGAATGTACAATTTGTTTTGTATGACTGCATGGTATGTGAATATATCTCAATAAAATGAATATTAAAAAAAAAAAAAAGACTGATGGCTGTGCCAGTTTGAAACTGTTGTGAACCCTGGAAAAGCCATGTCCTTTAATGCAATCTTGTGGGGCCAGACCTATTAGTCTTGATTAGGGCGTGACCTTCTGAGTGAATGTTTCCATGGAGATGTGACCCACTCAAATGTGGGTGAGAACTCTGATTAAATTATTTCCACGGAGGTGTTATCCCACCCATTCAGGATGGGCCTTCATTAGCTCCCTGGAGTATTTAAGAGAGCTAAGAGCCGACAGACCCAGATGCTTGCTGACACTTCAAGACACTTCAAGATGCTTGGAGATGCAGACAGGACGTTTGAGATGCTAAGCTAAGGGAGGGAGCCAAGAGCTTGCCCCAGAGAAGCTAAAAGTGGACCCCCAGATGCTTAGAGAGAAAGGTCCTGGGAGAAAGAAGCAAGGACTCACAGGAGCTAAGAGAGAGGAACCAAAACAGATGTCCAGAGACATTTTGGAAAAAGCCATTTTGAAACACAACCCAGGAGCAAAGGACCAGCAGACGCCAGCCACGTGCCTTCCCAGATGACAGAGGTGTTCCGGATGCCAGGGGCTGTTCTTCAGTGAAGGTATCCTCTTGTTGATGCCTTAGTCTGGACACATTTATGGCCTTCAGACTGTAAATTTGTTACCAGATAAACCCCCTTTCTAAAAGCCAATCCATTTCTGGTGTTTTGCATAACAGCAGCTCTAGCAAACTGGAACAATGGTCATATTCAACACCACCAAGTCCTATTAATACCCCTTTCTGTACATGGCTCACATCTATCCCTCCCTCTCCCACCACGTGCTAGCAATCTCGGGGTTACAACCTTCCTCTCTTCACTCAGATGGCTGCAGTATCCTCCTCGCGAGCTGCCCTGCCTCACCTTGCTGACCCTCCCCATAGGCCACTTTTAAGAGAAAATGTGACCACGTTACTTCTCTACCTGACCCTCCACCACCTGCTCCCAGCGCACTTGGGTAAGGTCTCGTAGTCCACCCTGCCGGCCCGGGCCCGTGCGCTCGTGTGTCCCCGCAGGAGCTCACGCCCACCATCCTGGATGCACACGGGGTGGTCCTGGGGCAGGGCACCTGCATCACCCCAGGGACTCGAGCTGCACCTCTCACGCCAGGTGCTGGGCAAGGTAGGGCAGCGAGGATGTCCACGAAGCAGGATGAGCAGCCTCCCATTCTGAAACCGGGGAAGACCTCGCTGGACATTCAAGTGGTTTATTTGCATGATTAATAATTGCATTTCCAACAGTGATTCAAGCATCTGAGAGTAACATTATTCTGAGTGAGTGAGAGCAGAGCCTCCTCTGGACAGGCCTTCCCTCCCTCAGGCCCGCTGCTCAAATGTCCATCATGTCCAGCAGCACAGAGAGATGGAGCTCAGAGGCAACTTCCTCTTCCCTTGAGCTCCGGATCAGCCTTTCCAGGTGCTTCAGCCGCTCACTCAGGGATGTGCCTGTTGCCTCAGCTGGCTGTGGCTGCTCCCCTGTCCTTTCATGCTATTTGGATTAAAAGAATTTTTTTAAATAACTAAAAATAGAATGGGGATGTTTACAGTGAAGGCACGGGGCCTGGCCGTGGCACCCACCACACCCCATTCCGGCTCCAAAGCTCCTGTGTGCAGTCGCCTGGCCTAGGAGGGTGTACGTGTTCTGCTAACATGAACCACTTCCGGGGTCGGCTGTCTCCACGCAACACAGTTGTCGATGCCGCTGCTAGTCCACACATAAACATGCTGTACTTGTTTAACCAGATTCACATTTTCGGATATTGAGTGTCTCCATCTCTATGTGGTATAGTTAATGTTATACTGAACATTTTTAAACACTAATTTTTGTGACTATCTGATGATTTCTTTGGGGCAGAAATGCTAAGTCATGGGGTATGAATATTTCTAAGGTATTTGCAAACTGATAGATGGAAATGGCACGTCATCTCAAATGCCTTTCTCTCTATCGAGGGACTTCCCAAAGCCAGTCCAGCAGCAAACTTTCTATCCGGTCCAGGGCATGTATCTGTAACAAAAACTGCTTTGCTTCTTCTTCCCCCTGAAGGAAGAACGGGGAGGTGGTAGCCCTTGTTTTGGAGCAGTTGGGTCTGGCCTGGAAAAGCAGCTCTGCCCCTGGCCAGCTGCCAGACCTTGGGGAAGGCCCCTGACTCCTGTGAGCTCACCCTTGTCATTCTAAACTGGGGACACGGGCTCCCCGCAGGGCAGCCTGGACGATGCCAAGGCTCCCCAAATGGAAGATGCCACCACACCTCTACCCTTACACCCATCAGCAGGTGGTTATGGGTTTTTCTAGTCCCAAAAACATGTTTTGAGCCCATTCTTCATTCATTTCTTGAGCAGAAACTCAGGACTAATTGGGCCTTGGTAACACAGTGAGATTAAGAAAAGGCCTAACTTAAGCTACTAACTTCTACAATGAATCTAGATGTGACTCCCCTCAGTCTGCCTTTAACTCTAACATAAAGGCTAAACGTGCTCTCGAACCTGAGGGTGCTCAGCTGCAGACGGCCTCGCTGCGGGCTGGAGAGTCTGCGGCAGGCAGTGGGGAAGGGAAGTGGGGTCTGTGCGTGCTTCCGAGTCCGCAGACAGCCACTGCTGAAGCTGCTCTTCAAACCTGAAACAATCCACGGTCGCAAATTCAAAACCAAAAAGTTAACTACTGCTCACTTTTCTCCTACACAGACTTAAGTTTTTTTAAAGCCTGTGAATTTTACTAAGGATTGGAGTAAGTTACCACATTAGCTGTTAGTTGATCTGAATGGGGCAGCAGGGCCTGCGGGCATGTGGGTGTGGAGATGGGCTATCCGGAGTGTGGGCGGCCCCGGGGCATCCAGCTTGGGCAGCTGGAAGGCTGGAGCCACCCCCGGCTGAGGCAGCCACTGGGAGAAATTTGAAAGGGTATTAGACATCCAAATGGAGATTTCAAGAAAGCAGTAGGATATTCAAATCTGGAGTTCAGAGGCAAATAGGGCTCCAGCAAGGCCTTTGGAACTGCCAGAACACTGACTTGATTTGAGATCGATGAAGCGGGTGAAACCGCCGGGGAGCAGGTACAGATGAAGGGGAGAGCTGGTCCCCCATGGGCTCAGAGTGGAGCTGGGGGATGCCGAGAGGAGGCAGTGGGGCCCTGGGAGGGTGAACTGGGAGCAAAGGCTGGGATGCTACTGGGGACTGAGGTCACGAGCGAACTCAGCCACAGGCAGGTCACAGACCCTGACCCGAGCCGGTGTGGAAGGGCCAAAGCTGGCCTGCAGATGCTGCAAGAGGCATGGGGCAGTGAGTGCCGACAAGGGTGAAGGAAGCAGAAACACGGGTGGTGACCAAGTGACCAGACAGGGTCACAGCCATGAGGGGACACACGCCAGCCCAGGGTCAGCTGCCAGCAAGGTCCATGCTGGGGCGAGAGGGGCATTCACTGGGTCCCCACACCCACGTGAGTGGGTAGAGAGACCCTAGGGCCTTCTGCGGGGCTGAGCTGGGCTGACCGTGGCCAGACAAGATGCAGAGGCTGGGAGTGTGTGTGTGGGGGTGGGGGTGGGGTGTGTGTGTGTGACTTACATCAACCCTTGTTTTGCTATTTTCTGAATAAAACAGGAAGCATGGTTGTCCGGGGAGAGCATGAGGGGAAGAAGCAGTGGAGGTGAGGCGAGAAGGCGTACATGGACAGGGGTGCCAGTTTGGATGTATTATGTCCCCCAAAACGCCATTATCTTTGATGCAATCTTGTGTGGGAAGACCTATTAGTGTTGATTAGATTCTAATTTTTGACTGAGTGTTTCCACGGAGATGTCACCCACCCAACTGTGGGTGATGACTCTGATTGGATAATCTCCATGGAGGTGTGGCCCCGCCCATTCAGCGTGGGCCATGGTTAGTTCACTGGAGCACTATATAAGCTCAGACAGAAGGAGCGAGCCTGCTACAGCCAAGAGGGGCACTTGGAAGAATGCACAGGAGCTGGGAGCAACTGAGAGTGACATTTTAAAGAAGAGCTGCAGCTAAGAGAGGATAAAATGCCCCAAGAGCAACATTTGGAAGAACACCATTTTAAAACGTAACCTGGGAGCAAACGGACGCCAGCCACGTGCCTTCCGAGCTAACAGAGGTTTTCCGGATGCCAATGGCCGTCCTGCAGTGAAGGTGCCCCTTACCTTGGACACTTTATGGCCTTAAGACCATAACTTTGTAACCAAATAAACCCTCTTTATAAAAGCCAATCCATTTCTCGTGTTTTGCGAAAAGGCAGCACTAGCAAACCTTTTGCAAACAGGAGGGAAGAAAGTGGGGCTGCAGGAGGTTGGCTCCAGGGCCCCTCAAGGTGCAGGCAGCCACCGAGGACCACGCACATGCCAAGGGGCGAGGCGCCAGTGAGCAGCAGCCACCACATTCTGGGCAGATGCTCAGCCAGCCATGCAGCTTCCCGCGACAAAACTCAACACTCATTTCCAGCAATAAACAATAAATAATACTGACTTCAAATAAAATACATTCAAAACCATCTATCTGTACATAGGACTGTGGGAAGACAGCAGATAGGACACTCCAGGAAGCTGCTTCTCCACCAAAGCAACTGCTGACCTGGAGGAACTGACTGAACCGGCTCCTCTGGAACCTGGCGTCCAGGGAACACTTGCAGCACCCAGGGCAGAGCAGGAGGAGAGGCTGGGAACTGCTGTAAGGATCAGTGACTCGCACCATCTCCGCAGCTGCCACCCTCCGTCCCCCAGCCCCGTGGCAGGTGCAGTGGGGGCTGCAGCCCTGGCTCCCAGTGCAGCTGGTGCCCGGGTGGGTGACAGGGACCTGGAGCCCCAACATCCCAGGAAGCATGGTCTGATCACTGATCACAACTTTTGATCAGCCACTTCAGACTGCTGGGGACCAGCTCTGAGGGCTTTATTATTGTCAGACAAAACAGTCTTTAAGTCGAAAAAGATTACAAGAGACAAAGGATATTATATACTGAGAAATGGTTCAATCCAGCAAGAACATATCAAAATTATAAACACGTATGCACCTCACAACAGAGCCCAAAAATGTATGGAGCAAAATTGGACAGAATTGAAAGGAAAGAGATCTCTACAAAAAAAAAAAAAAAAAAAAAAAAAAAGACTTCCATACACCTGTTTCCATAATTGACAGAACACCTAAGCAGGATCAGTAAGGAAACCGAGGACCAGAACAATACCATCAACCAGCTGCACCCAGTGGACATGTACAGAGCGTCCACCCAACAACAGAATTCAGTCTTCAGGAGTGCACGCGGAACATTCTCCAGGGTAGTCCACAGGGTAAGCCATGGATAAAATCTTAAACTTAAAAATAATGAAATCATACGAAGTATCTTAGACCACAACAGAGTAGAGCTAGAAATCAATAAGAGAAGGAAAACAGGAAAATTTACAAATACGTGAAAATTAACCAACATACTACTAAACAACCAATGGGTCAAAGACGAAATCACAAAGGAAATTAGGAAATATCATGAGTTTAATGAAAATGAAAACACAGCAAACCAGAACTTATGGGATGCAGTGAAGGCAGTGCTCAGAGGGAAATTCATAGCTCTAAATGCCCACATTAAAAAAGAAGATCCCAAAGCAATAACTGAACTTCACAACTAAAGAAACTAGAAAAAGAAGAGCAAAACTAAACCCAAAGTTAGTAGAGGGAAGGAAATTGTACAAAATGTGGTGTCTCCATACAGTAAATTATTGCTCACTCATAAACAGAACTGGAGTGCTTGTCCCTGCTACAACATGGATGCACGCTGGAGACACCGTGTTGAAAAAAATAAGCCAGATACAAAAGGGCAAATATTGCATGATTTCTCTTCTATGAAATACCTAGAATAAGCAAATTCACAGACCAAAAGTGGAACAAGGGCTACCAGGGGTAGGGGGAAGGGGAGTAGAAGCATTATTAAGTGAGTATGAGCTTTGGTTTGGGATGACAAAAATAGCCTGAAAATAGATAGTGGTGAAAGTTACACAGTGTTGTCAATGTACTAAATATCAAAGAATTGTCCACTTAACAGTTAAAAAGATTTTGATGTTATGAATATTTCAAAAATAAATTAAGATTGTGGGAAGATGGTGGAGTAGGAAACCCCAAGACTCAGTCCCTCCACCAGAACAAATATTAAACAGGCAGGAACTGTCTGAAACTGTTTTGAAACTCCAGAGCCCAGCAGAACACTGTACAGCATCCAGGGAAGAGCAGGAAAAAGAAGCGGATAAGCTACAGTGAAGACCAGTAGAGCGTTCTCTCCGCTCAGCAGTTCTCAGTACCCTTCCTCCATGCTTGCAATAGGCCACCAGGCATCTGGACCCTGCCTAGCTCACTGGTGACAGAAAGGGACATAGAGAACCCTCCTCCCTAAGATCTTGAGTGGGCACGGCCGGTCTTGCAGTGGACCCCTGGGGGCCCAGCTCTGAGGGTGGCCACCGACCCCAGCTGTCACAGACAAAGGCGGCTTAGGAAACTTAACACGCTGGGCCTCCGCTGGGCTCCACTGGCTGGGCAGGGCTAGAAAGCTCAGCCCTGGCAAGCCACGGAAGAAGACTCGGTGCCCTTCCTAGTCCTCACCGCAGGCACGTTTGGAGCCGGTCTGCACCACCTTTGTGGGTCCCTGGCCCTGTTTCAGAGGGGAAAGACTGACTTGGGAACTCCTCTTTGGCATGGCCACTCCCAGAGCTTGCCCTCCAGGTGAATGCAGCTTGAGACAATGAAAGAACTGTAAGAGACTACAGAGGCAGACAGGTCGGGCAACGGCTTGCCTGCTTTAAACATCCCAGACAGGAGATGTAGAGCGGGCAAACTCCTGTAAACAGACAAACTCCAAAACAACTAACAACCAAAAACAGGACAAGAAACAGGTCCAGAAAAACAGGGGAAGCCCTCACACTGCATTCGCCTTGGGCAGATCTTCCTGAAAGGAAGGCTGGAGCTCAAGAAAATCTCTAGTATCACCAACTGGTTACAAAATCAAGGAACAGACATCTCAGAATAAATCCTGGAGTTACATTTTAAAATATTAAAATGTACAGTGTACAAGAGTACAAGACAAAGAAACAGGAATTGATGGCCCATCCAAAGGAAGAGGATAAAAATCCAGAAAACACTAACAAAGAAGACCAGAATGTGGACAGACCAAAGACTATTTAAAAAAAAAAAAAAGATCTTAAAAATGCTCAAGGACAGAGTTTTAAAACTTCAACTTCTATGTGAGACCAAAGAAAGAGATGTTTATTTGGTACAGAATCTATTATATTTTCTGTAGCACATTATATAATGTAACTTGTATGGTCAGTTTATTCAAACACAGTAATTACATGGAACTTTGAATAGGAATTGAAATCTGCTTGGTTTGTACAGGTTAGTGTGAAGCCCTGATATATTCCAGAGAAATGTGGCAGAGAATAAAGATGTATTTGCAAAGCCCCCTTGAAAGACTGGGGGGAAAATGTGGAAATATTAAACTTCTCCACCTGGGGAACTAGTGAAATTCTCACAAGCATTGGGGACTACCAATTTAGAAAGCTGAGCCCTCTATCTTGGGGCTTGCCCTTATGAAGCTCATTCCTGCAAAGGAGAGGCTAAGCCTGCTTATAATTATGCCTAAGTCACCCCCAGAGAACCTCTTTGTTGCTCAGATGTGGTGTGTCTGTCTGTCTCTCTGTCTCTGTCTCTCTCTCCCCCTAAGCCAACTCTGCAGGTAAACACACTGCCCTCTCCTCTATGGGGGACATGACTACCAGGGAAGAGCCTGGACGTGGCATCATGGGACTGAGAAAGCCTTCTTGGACCAAAAGGGGAAAGAAAAATGAAACAAAATCAAGTTTTAGTGGCTGGGAGATTTCAAATGGAGTCGAGAGCTCATTCTGGAGGTTCTGCTTATGCATTATACAGATATCCCTTTAGTTTTCAGTGTATTAGAATAGCTAAAAGGAAATTCATGAAACTGTTGAACTGCAACCAGTAGCCTTGATTCTTGAAGACGAGTGTATCACTATATAGCTTACATGGTGTGACTGTGAGACTGTAAAAACCGTGACCCACACTCCCTTTATCCAGTGTACGGACAGACGAGTAGAAAAACAGGGACAAAAATTCAATGAATAATCAGGGGGGAAGGGGTGTTCTGGGTGTTTTTTCTTACTTTTATTTTTATTCTTTTATTTTCTGAGTAATGAAAATGTTCAAAAATTGATGGCACGGTGAACAATTGATTGTACGCTTTGGATGATTGTATAGCATATAAATACATCTCAATAAAACTGAATTATAAAAAAAGTGCTCAAGGATATGAAGGACAATACAGAGAAAGAACTGAAGGATATCAGGAAAACAATGAATGAACACTAAGAGAATCCCGAAAAAGAGACAGAAACTTTAAAAAGGAACCAAACAGAACTAATGGAGCTGACAATCACAGTAACTGAAATGAAAAATTCCTAAGAGGGTTTAAACAGCAGATCAGAGCTGGCAGAAGAGAAAATCAGCAAACTCAAAGACAAGACTGAGGAGCAGAAAGAAAAAAGAACTATAAAAAGTGAAAATAGCTTAAGACACCTCTGGAACACTATCAAGCACACCAATATATGCATACGGGAGCCCCCAAAGGAGAAGAGAGAGAGAGGGGCAGAAGGAGCAAAAGGAATATTCAAGGAAATAACAGAACTTCCCAACTTTAGCAAAAGACGTAACTACATGCATCCAAGAAGCTCAGAGAACACCAAACAAGATAAACATGAAGAAAAATACATCCTGTCATATACTGATCACAATATCAAAGGCAAAGGACAAGGAGAGAGTTCTGAAAGCTGTGAAAAAAGCAATGCGTTACATACAAGGGAGCCCCACTTAGACCGAGGGCCGATTTCTCAGCAGAAACCATGGAGGCAAGAAGGCAGTGGGTTGAAATACTTAATGTGCTGAAGGAAAACAAGTGCCAGCCAAGGATTTTATATCCGGCAAGACTCTCTTTAAATATGATGGAAAGATTAAGACGTTCCCAGAGAAACAAAAGCTGAGGGAGTTATCACCGCTAGACGACCCTGCTGGCACTGCCGCAAGGCGCCCTTCAGGCTGAAAGGAAAGGACACTGGACAGTGGCTCAAAGCAAAGAAATGGAGACCTGGGGTAAAGGAAACATTTGGGTAATTATAAATTCCAATATTGTTGTACTGAATTGTTTGTTATATAATGCCACTTCTTACTTCCTACAGGTGCTAAAAGGCAAATGCATAAAGGGTAACGATAAATCTACGGTTTTGGACATACAATGTACAAAAATGTAACAAGATAAAAAGAAAAAAGGTAGGGAGTTTTCTTCCCGTGTTTCGAAGAGCTCCTTAAGAAATATTTGGCCCCAGTTGCTACAGAGAGCTGTTGAAAGGTGGTAAAACTCGAGAAAACAGCTCCTCTTGAAATGGATACAGTGGTGGAAACAGAAGTTGTAATATGTGATGAGTGTGTTTCTTGCTGATTATGAGCTTAACGAGGAACAGGCACCAGAGGCCACTGTCAGAGCTCACGAGGAATGTCATGCAGCTTGAAGACAGAACAAGTAAGATTCTTAAAATCAAAATTACGAAGGACCCTACAGGAATGAGCAAATTGGATCCAGTACAAAATCAAGTTACTAAAGTAAATCCAAAATGAGAAATTCTCAAGGAATGCAGAGAAAAAGAGAAAAGAAATCAAGATTTAATTTCTAGGATAAATAAAAAATTCTACAAATATCCAGAGAAAACATGTTACCTATAAAGGAGCAAAAATCAGGCTGAACCCCGATTTTTCTCTTGTAACAGTAAGTGCAAGAAGACTACAACAATATATACAGAGTTTTAAGGGAAAATGATTTTGAATCAAAAATCATAAACCATGCCAAATTATCACTTCTGTATGAAGACAAGTAGAAGACATTCTCAGATATGCAGGGGTTGAGAAAGTACACACCCAAGTACCGCCCCTGAAAATTTTGCTAAATGATGTACTGCAGCCAACAGAAAGCATGAATTAAAAAAAAATACAAGACTAGTGAGGAAATTGCATGAAAGAATGAATGGTAAGCATTAAAAATAGTTACATTATAAGTCTAAATTGTTATATATTTTTTTTAAATTCAATTTTGTTGAGAAATTCACTTACCATGCAGTGATACAAAGCATACATTCACTTGTTCACAGTACCATTATATAGTTGGGCGTTCATCACCAAAATTAATTTTTGAACATTTTCATTACCACACACACAAAAATAATAAGAATAAAAATTAAAGTGAAAAAGAACAATTAAACTAAAAAAGAACACTGGGTACCCTTTTTTTTTTTGCCCCCATTTTTCTACTTATCCATCCATACACTGGACAAAGGGGAGTGTGGTCCACATGGCTTTCCCAATCACATTATCACCCCTCATAAGCTACATTGTTATAGAGTCGTCTTCAAGATTCAAGGGTTCTGGGTTATAGTTTGATAGTTTCAGGTATTTACTGCTAGCTATTCCAATTCACCAGAACCTAAAAAGGGTTGTCTATAGTGTGCATAAGAGTGCCCATCAGAGTGATCTCTTGGCTCCTTTTAGAATCTCTCAGCCACTGAAACTTATTTCATTGCATTTCACATCCCCCTTTTGATCAAGAAGATGTTCTCCATCCCACGATGCCAGGTCTAGATTCCTCCCCGGGGGTCATATACCACGTTGACAGGGAGATTTACTCCCCTGGAAGTCAGGTCCCACGTTGCAGGGAGGGCAGTGATTTCACCTGCCAAGTTGGCTTAGCTAGAGAGAGAGGGCCACATCTGAGCAACAAAGAGGCACTCAGGGGGAGGCTCTTAGGCAGAATTACAGGGAGGCCTAGCCTCTCCTTTGCAGCAACAGTCTTGCCAAGGGCAAGTTCTGTGGTAGAGGGCTTAACCCATCAAACCACCAGTCCCCTATGTCTGTGAGCACATCAGCAACCATCGAGGTAGGGGAGCCCAACACCGCTGCATTCTCCCCCAGCTCCTCAGGGGGGCTCTGCATATTTTTTTTCATTGTTTTTTTTTTTTTTAATTAACTATTAACTATATCCAAAAAAAATTTTTTTCTAAAAAACAGTTCAAACAAACCAAAACAAGGGAATAAGAAAAAGACAACTAACCTAAAATAACTACTTTACTTCCAACATATTCCTGCTCTACCCCAAGATATATAGGGTTTTAAACTAAAAGCTAAAATAGATTGGGAAGCTGGATCTAAAATTTCAGTTTTTATTATTTTAAACTGGAAGGGGCATGCTAAATGTTTAGTATTTAGGACAAATAAATAAATATATGTATATATTTAGCATGTAGCATTACAAGTAAAGATGCAAGTTCTTAAGTTAATCATAAGACTTTGTCACTGTGGCTAGGGCAATTAATCTGACAGCAGGGGAAACCAGTAAGTACAGTTTCATTTCCCCTATTTTTAGGTAGAGGAAAATAGCAAGTTTGCCCTTAATGTTAATATCACTGTGTTAAAAGAACTTAATAATCAAATCACCGGTTGGGGAAGGGAGAGAGAAAACCTTCTTTTGTGTACATCTGGCCTAGGGAAAATTAGTAGTTTCCGCTTTATATAATAGTTAATTGTGAATAAATTTGACATTGAGGTAAGTGTTAAGGACAAAAGGATATGCACATTTCAATTTTTTGGTTTGGAGAGGAAGCGGTGAAAAACCAAAAAAACACAGCAAAGGAATAACATCAAAAAAGCATTAAAATTAGTGTAAAATGGATTGAAAGAATTACAGATGAGTTACCATATTAAAAAAACTGGTTAAATACAACTAATTAAAAAGATCCAAACTGGGTTAAAAATCAGTCCTTAACCCAGGATACTCAAATTGTAAAAAAACAAATGATATAAGAGTTTAAGAAAAATGGAAACCATAAATCAGAGTAATTTCTATTAGACAAAATTCAAACAGTTAACAAGCTACATTTATAAAAATACAGTGAGAGATGTAGCACTTAAGAGACTTTATGTGGTAATTGACATGGCATTCATTTGTAAAATAAATGTTCCATACCTTGATGTGAGTGGTAGTTTTACTGATGTTTACATATGTAAAAAGAAGTAATTGTGAGCTTAAAATTAATATTTTTTTTGCACTTAAAATTCACGAGTAATCAATCCGTCAATTAAAGAGAATACATAAAGAAAAAAAAAGGTGGGGGTTAGGGGACATAAAAATGTGTATGTGTATGCTTTTGAAGTCAAATTGGCACCAAACTAAATATGATTCCTATATATTTAGGATGTTCAAATTTAACCCTATGGTAACCACAAGAAAAATATATGAAAAATATATTCAGATACAAATGAGAAGGCACTTAATATGGTACAACACAAAAAAGCAAATAAATATAAAAGTAGGCATTAATGGAAAAATTGAGAGACAAAAAAGATATAAAATTTACAAAAGCTAAATAGAAAAATGGCAGAAAAAAGTTCTGCATTGTCAGTAGTGATGTAAAATGCAAACGGACTAAACTCTCAGGTCAAAAGGCAGAGACGGGCAGAACGGATGAAAAAAAAGCCTGACCCAGCCACCTGCTGCCTGCAAGGCGCACCTTAAAGTCAAAGACATGAGCAGGTCGAAAGGAGGACCCCTACCTCACACCTTAAACAAAAATCAACTAAAAATGGAACGAAGACCTAAAAGACCTGGAAGAAAACGTAGGGAAGCCTCTTCAGTACCTTGTGTTAGGCAATGGTTTCTTAAACTTTACACCCAAACACAGCAACAAAAGGAAATACAGATAAATGGGACCTCGTCAAAATCGAAAACTTTTGCATCTCAGAGGACTTTATCATGGAAATAAAATGACAACATTGGGAGAAAATATTTGGAAATGATATATCTGATAAAGGATTAATCTCTAGTATATAAAAAGAAACTCTTCAACTTAACAACAAAAAGACAAACAACCCAATTTAAAAATGGGCAAAAGACTTGAATAAACTTCTCTCCAAAGAAGATAAAAAGATGACTAAAAAGCACACGAAAAGACAGTCATCATCATTAACCATCACAGAAATTCAGATCAAAACCACAGTGAGATACCATTTCACACCCATTAGAATTACAAAAAGGAAAACTGCAAGTGTTGGAGAGGGTGCAGAAAAATAGGATGTGGGGATGTAAACTGGTGCAGCTGCTGTGGCGGTTCCTCAGGAAGCTGAGTACAGAACTACCATGTGACCCAACAGCCCCACTACTGGGCACATACCCAGAAGAACTGAAGGCAGGGACTAGAAAAGATACTCATATTCCAATGTTCGTGGCAGCATTATCCACAACTGCCAAGAGACGGAAGCAACCCCAGCTCCATCAACCAATGAATGGATGAACCAAATGTGGGATATACACACGACGGAATGTTACTCAGCCATAAAAAGGAATGAAGTCCTGATACATGTGACCACATGGATGAGCCTGAAGACATGTTGAGTAAAATACACCAGGAAAAAAGGGCAAATAGTGTCCGATCTGATAGGAAATAACTAGAAAGCAAACTCAGTCAGAATCTAGAACACAGGTTACCAGGGGATGTGGTGGGGTTGGGGAATGGACGTTAAGGCTTAGAATGTGCAGGGCTCCTACTTGGAATGGTGGAAGGGTCCTGGTGATGGACAGTGGTGATGGTAGTGCAACACTGTGGACACAGTTAACAGCACTGAGTACAGATGTGAGCGTGGGTAGACGGGGAGATGCTGGGCTGTATTTACGGTGACATTGCTCTAACGCTTGCTGGTGTATCTGTCCTTCCCCCTCACACACACAGGTGGGGTGAAGGGAAGGGCCTCACCTCCTGCTCTCCTCCTTCTCCAGGAGGAGGCTGCGGGACAGGCTCTGCGAGAGGAGCTCCTGGGTGGAGGCGCTGCGGGTCAGCTCTTCCGCACAGGGGACGCGCCCTGCCCGGCCCTGCTCAATGCGCTTCTTCCCCGCAGGGCGGGCGTGAAGCATTGGGGTGGGCAAGTCGCTTCCAGAAGAGCGAGGAGACTTCATCCCCAAACTGCAAGCACAGGTTGTGAGACAGTCATGGTCAGGAAGGAGATGTGATTCACACAGCATTGCACCGAGTACATGGATGCAGACAGAATGCCCATCTTGGTGCCACGAAGACCCCCAGCTGACCAGGCACGGGCCCCTGGATGGTCCACCCGGCCCTGCTGTTGGCCTTGGAGCTTTTCCCAGTCTTGGCAATGAGGCACCAAGGGAAGCTGGTTCTGCCCAACAGGGTGGCCACACATGTAATCGAGAGCCCCTTCCCACGCCGCCCTGTGCCTCTGCCTTACAGAAGCTCCCACCCCCAGGAGGCGGCTGAGCTCAGGGCCCCTCAGCTCTGTTTTCTTGAACACGGCCTTCCCACCCAGGGCTGTAAAGGTCCCTCTTTCCTCCTGATACTGGCAAGTGCATTATTCACATTTGGCCCTGAATCTACCTGAATCTACCTGGGGGGAGACGGTGAGGCTGAGGCTCTAGATCCAGCAGCCCAGAGCCATCCTTCCCGCAAATCCCACAGATCTGACAGGCCCTGTCACCTGCAGTCCCGTTTCTGGACCTTCTGTTCTGATCCACTGGTCTACTTCTGCCTCCCCCAGGCTGCTGAATGCTGAAGCTTTACTCTATGCTTTCACATCAGTCTGACCACATCTTCCTTCACCATCACCCTTTTTCAAAAGCTTCTCAGTAACATCATTCTCGTCGTGATGAATTTTAAATTCCCATCAAATTCCAGGGGGAGGGCCTGGTTCAAGTTTCCCCCAGGAGGACGCCGATGCTACAGCTGGGGAACAGACGTCTGCACTGCATCCTCCCACCAGAGTGGACATGCCATTCACACAGGGCTCCTGGGGGCACAGCCGTCCCTGCGGCCGGACAGCCCCTGCCCTGGTCAGCTCCCGCCACTCTGCTGGGTGTGCGGCTCCGGGATGGGAATCCGCGTGATGCGGGCTGTCCTACTGGTGGTCTGACCACTGAAGCGCTGGGACAGACATCCTGCTGGGGAGAACAGTCCTCTCTTCCTGCTTCGTTTCCCTGCGCGGCCAGGACTTCTGGGACAAGGGTGGCCAGCAGGGACGTCAGTGTCTGGCCCTGACCTCAGTGTTTCTAAAGTTTACCAAGAAGCATGATTTTTTTTTTTCTGGGGCAGGGGGTGGCCTTATTCAAGTTATGGAATTTCTTCCCCAAGACTTGATGAGAAATTTTACCAGGAATGGGGATGGAATTTTAAGAAACACATTCAGTACCTGCTGAGATGATCATTTACGAGGCAGATTACATGAACAGATTTCCACTGTTGATCTATCCTTGCGTTCCTGGGATAACGCCTACCTGTTAATTTTTTTTATGTACCGCAAGACTGCATTTACCAATGTTTTTGTTTGTGTTTTCAGCCAGGCTTGTGAGCTAGATGCAATGCCAGCTCTCTGCACTCTCGCAGCTAGGACCCCTCAGCCATGTACCCCGTGACCCCGTGGGGTGCTCCACACCTGCCGCTTGGGAGCCTGTCGGGATCCGCCATAAGCGGGGCCCTCGTTGTATGAGGTAGTGAGCATGAAGGGAGCTTCACAGACCCCCTCTGTGTGCTCTGGAGAGAACGACAGGACCTGGCACACACTCAGCTGCAGGGGCAGCGACAGACTGCGTTCACATGGCTCTCACCATCCCCGGCTCAGCAGCAGGTCCTTCTGCGTCTGCAATCTGGCCTGTTCCCATGACAAAGGAACGTCATAATCTTTCAAATGATTCTTAAAAAAATACACACATATCTGACCGTCTTCACTCAGTGCCTCTAGGAAAACAATACAAAAACAAAAGGAAAGAAAAAAGTATCAGATAAACAATAGGTGATTGCTTGACATCCACGTAAATTCACTGACATGAACACAAGCCTGTGGCTTGAGAAAAGCCACACAAGAAAGCGACCCCGTGCTGGAGACGTGCTCCGAGCGCCCCAGGGCGAAAGTGCAGATTGTGCAGGGTAGGGGCGACCCAGAGCAGTCAGGGGGGGACTCTGTCGGAACCTTCCTAGCTCCTCCCGTGTTTATAAATTCACTGGAAATCACTGGCTTAGAGTGGGGGATATTAAGGAAAGGGAAAGGGGACAAAAGGGAAAAGAGGCAGACATGAAGACAAGGGTCGTTTGAAGCGGAAAAGGTGACAAGAGGCTGGCGAGGGGCTGCCCTGGCTGAGCGGGCGGTACCTGATGTGATGGGCAGTCGGGGGGCCGTCCAGTCCCTCAGCTTGTGGTTGATGCACAAGGCGAGGATGTCGTCCCACGGGATCTCGCCCACTGGGGGCCCTGTCCCCTGGCCCAGGGCAGGATTCCTGCTCTCCCACCTGTGGTACGTTCGCCTGAGCAGGTTCTCCACCTGGGACTGGAGCACGGGCTGCGTCTGGCGCGAGCTGGGGATCTGGGCCGCATACTGCAGGACCATAGAGCAGACGGGGAGCCAGGGGGCTGTGGAGAGACAGGAGTCAGGGCGGGCCCGGCCAGGCGCAGGGAGGACCTGCCACAGGGCACAGGGCGCCTCCACATGTGCGTTCGCTTACAAGGCAGCTCGGCAGCGTTAGGAACCACAGTGCCCAGGAAGGAACTCTCAAACACACAGGGCAGACTGTCTACAGCAAAGGCCTCCAGTCCTCCCGAACCAGGGCTTGGCCGAGCAGGTCTGCGGGTCCCTTCCTTTGTGGTCCCTGGGGACAGGGCACCTGTGCGACCGACTGAAGGCCACACTGCACAGTTTATGCAGGGAACCAAAGCCTGTCTGCCCCAGGCCATGCGCAGGAGCTCCTGCCAAGGCTGGGAGCGCTCATCAGCAGGAGCTGGAGTAGATGGCTCGGCAGCTGTGCCAAGGCCCGGCACAAAGACCGCACCGAGGCAGATGGGCACCAGGGCCACAGAAAAAAGGTTTCCTCTAAAAGGACTCCCACTGCGGTCCCTGCCCTCCTCCTGGCTCTCCTCCCCGTCTGCCTGCACGATGGGCCCTGCCAGCCATGCAGAGCCTGGGGAGGCCAGCGTCTCCCCACACTGCTCAGCCACCCCCATCCCAGAGCTGACCCCACTCCATAAACACATGGCAGGAACAGCAGGGCAACCTTGGTGGGTGTCACGCACCTTCCGAAGGCTGAGCCTACTCGCAGGCAGATGGACGAAGCTTGTCCTCTACGTATGCCAGACACGGGGACGTTACGAGAAACCTGCTGCGGGCAGGCCCCGGCTGCCTGCTCCTGCCCAGGCACCCCACCATCCCAAGGCAAACCCCCAACTGGCTCCTGTCCCCCAAGCCTGGGCACGCACCCCCTGGTGGCGGCAGGTCCATCTGTGGCATCTGGAAAGCCAGCACAGCCTGCTTCAGCCAGGCCAGGTGGGCAGGGGAGTTCCAGTGCAGGTGAGGAAGCAGTCGGCTGCCCCCTGCCTCAGCGAACTCGGTGACAGGCCAGGACAGGTCGCACAGCTGTTCCGAGGATGCCACAGCGGCCAGGAAGCGCAGCACACTGTTGAACAGCTCAATGACAGCCGCCGGCTCCTGCGAGGCCAGGCCGCCCAGCCGTCGCTCTCTTCTGTCGTGGAAAAACCGGCCGCTGAACTCACGGCCAACCCCGTCCTCCACGAACTGGACGAGGGTCTGGCAGCCGAGGTCGAGGGCAGTGGGGCAGCGGGAGACCAGCCACTTCACAGCCTGCGAGACCTGAGGCGCAAAACAGCAGGGACAAGACAGGACTCAGGTTCCACAGCCTCCTGGCCCAGCAAGCCACGGTGTTTTCCAAAGTGCTTTCTGAGGAGGACAGGCATTCTCCCCAGGGACAGGGACCCCCACGCTGCGCATGGTGGGTGATGGGGGACCCCCAGTCTGCCCGTGGTGGGTGCCACAGGTCTCAGCCACCACGACGTGAGGGTGCTGGTTGGCAGTGTGGGAGCCGCACGCCAAGGGGCACCTGGAGAGCGGCTCTGAGCCCCCAACCTCCAGAGAGGAGCTGCCTGCCCGAGGCTCACCTCCTCGCAAGGGCCCAGGAAAACCAGCCTCTCCCCACAGCAGAAACGGAAGCACAGCTTCCTGCACCTGGAAAGCGCTGACGAGGCCCCCACCTCCCAGACGCTCCCGCGGCTGCGGCCATCCTGTTCACGTTCCCCGCTCCCTCTTCCCAGAACCCAATCATCAGCACAGACTTCTTTTTAAAAGAAATTATAAATAGTGTTTTTTTCAGATATTCCTATGACAATCACCTTAGAAAAATAATGTCCACATCTGACATGGATGGTGGTATTTTAAATTTATAAAGACAAAAACATGAAAAAAATTATACCAACAATTTAACTTGTTGCAGATGGCAGGATTATTCTGTTTACAATTTTAGAACGCTTTCTGTGTAACACATGGAGTTAAAGTTCTAAGCATTAATATACACTAAATTCAAGGTAAAGCAAAAGAGGAGGAAAAACTCGAACTACCCCGCTGCGCCCTCAGGAACAAAGATCTTGCCTTGGCGGTGCCCTGCAGGTCGCTGACGGAATCGGGGATCTCGATGACAGTATAATCTGAGACCAGCTTGGCGGAGACCAGGTCCTGCAGCATCAGACCTGTCGTGGAACACAGTGTCAGCGTCTCCGTGCGGCTCCGCACCTGTGCCCGGGGACCTGCTCGCACAGACCCGGGCCCGACCCCTCCACGGAACAGCGTAGCTGGAACACACCATCCTCCACGTCCTTCTCCACGGCACCCCTGCCCGGGCCGGGCACCAGGACGGCCAGTGGCAGTGCCGGCTGGAAGGGCTTGGCCTGCAGGAGCTGCTTCAGCTGCAGCAGGGCCGACAGCCAGTACACATCCTCCTCCACCGCGTCTTCGCTCCACACCTTTGGGGGAAGCAGCAGCACGAGCCCGCTGGCCCCCAGCAAGTCCTTCTGCGTCTCCACGGCGTCAAGGGCACAGTCGCTGAGGGTGCCGTGGGCCACCTGGAAGGGCACCAGCACCAAGCTGCACATGCTGCACGCAGACAAGCAGCGCACGCCGTCCACGCAGCCTGCAGCCCGCACCCGCTGCGCCCCGGGGTGGGCCTCTTGGGGCCCCAGAGCCCGTCCACTGCCTTGGAGCCAAATAATTTACCCTCCAGCTGAAGACCATGCGTGGCCATGTTACTTTAGTGTTAACCAGGCACAGCCAAGCCCCTCTTGACAGACAGCGGACGGCAGCAGCAGTATACGTTCCGACAGTTTCTGAAGATGGGAGCAGCCAGGAGCAGCTGCGGCTCAGGGAGGCGAGGATGCCATGCCCCAGGGGGCTGACCACGCAGGAGGTATGGAGCATGAGGGCAGGGCTGCAGCAAGGCTGGCTTTCCCCACACCCAGCCGCTCCCACCAACTCTGGAAACGCCAGCAGCTGCCCCAGTTGAGAGACTGGGCAGATCCCTTCTAGAGACACTCAATAGCCCAAGGCACAGATACCCAGACCCTGACACGGGTCCCCCCAGAGAAGGCCTGCTGGCCACGCAGGGCACCCTGCCACAGCCAGGTGGGACCCGCCCCGACCAACATTCACCTTTGGAGCCAAAGGACCAGCCAAGCCACCGGCACTGTGAGACAACACAGGCTCATGGTGTTAGGCTCCTAAGGTTTGGGGAGTTTCCTTTGCAATGACAGATAACTCACACACCTCCTGTAATGGGAAGTAGGAGGAAACATCTGAAACAGGTAAGTTAAGAAGGGCAGTGGAATGAGCCTGCGATTTGGAAACACAATGAAAATCAAGCCGGGGGACGGGCTCAGAGGAAGCGGCAGGGTCTGCTCTTTCTCAAGCTAAACAACACGCAGCCATCTGACGTTCACTAACTGCACACAAACGTCACTTTCATTAAAAGTTTTAAAAATGACAACTAGAGAAACAACAAAGAAATTGTCCAGTAAGTGTAATTATAGGGAAAAAAATAGAAGAGCTCAGCTCAAAATGGGAATCTCCGTTCTCTTTGCATGGTGAGTGCAGAGATGGCTTTTACTACCTTTATGCTTTTCTAAATTTTTAAAGCTTGACACATGTATTACTCGAAATTTAATTTAGTACATGCAATAAATGGCATTAAAATGGAGAAACAAAGGAAAAAAACCCCATGACCAAGCTACAGTTTAGAAAAGCTCCCAGGACACGGGGAGCACGGAGAGGGATCCGACGCAGAGGCCGGGCAGGCTGTGGAGCCCGTCCCCAGGGCAGCGACTGGCTGACCGGCCCACCCCCACCCCCCAAGCATGTGTGGACCCTCGCTGGAGCCTGCTGCAGTTTTCGAGGAGCCCAAGTGCCCGCCTGGCAGGCGGCCGCAGCAGTGCCAGGTGTGCACGACACAGAGGCCCACTCAGTGCCCTGCATGGCCAGCTTCCACGTTAACAAAGACATGTACGTCTGGTTTCATTTCTGAACACACCTAAAATTTCATTTACGCTGGTTGGAATCTAACAAGGAGATAGCTCCTCACTAAACAATTTCCCAGGGAACCAATAAGCTTGGCCCTGTACAAAGACCTTTGAAGAACGAAATGTAGAGCCTACAAAAGAATGCTGGGGACAGCGTGAATGTATGACAAACACAAGTACGTTCTGGTGCCGACCATGAGCCGACCCACCAGCTGTGGTCAGGTCAGTGCCGGCCACGCCGTCTCAGGGCATGCAGCAAGGGTGCCAGCAGCTGGCACGTCTGGGTTTCAGGTCCGATGTGGCACCAAGCTCTCAGGCAGGCTCCGGCCAGTGCCCACCCCCAGCAGCCAGAGCACAGCGCTGGCCACTGGCCTCGTGCCTTCTGGGAGTGCCCTGGAGAACCAGCAGCCCCGGGACACAGGACGAGGCGCAGGCACTCACCTTGATGCAGATGTTGACGAGGACCCTGCGGTCGCCCCTCCTGCCAAGGGCATGAAGCAGGGCGAGGGTCCGGATTGCGCCCCCAGCCCCGTCCGCATCTTCCTTCGAGCTTTCGTCACCCAGGAACTTGACTTTTAACCAATTTGCCAGAATTCTGTGAATAAAAGTAACACTCCACTTTAAAAGGAATGTAAGTGTGATCTCTAAAGAGTTCCAAGAAAAGAAGAAAGAGAAACACCACACAGCAGCAGTTCCACAGGCCCCAGAGCTCATCCTGAGCCCGGCCTGGGGCACCAGGCTGCGCCCACAAAAGGGAGCCAGGACCCCGGGTCTCCTGGTGCGGGGGCGCTCGCGGCACGCGGGGAAGGAAAGGTCCTCAGAGCCTGGCATTCACCCGCTCCGCAGAATCGAGTTTCTCATCACGGGATCTTGATTCTCAAGTGACTGACATTCCCGAGTGAACTTAGCAAATCAGAAGAGAGTGGTTTTGTTTTAATGATTTGATGTTTAAATACTTTCAGAGTGCCACAACTTTCTTCCTTGCTGCATGAAGTAAGACAGTTACTTATGAAGTAAGCTTTGGGGCTTTCCCTTTCTTTTTTCTTGGTCTGCATGTGATTCAATAGCAACTACCTAAAAGTAGTATGTTCTGAGAACTTGGAATACTTTACACCACCAGGTGGAATGGAAGAAAGCAGGAAACATAGCATCCACACACACGCACACATACGCTCACAGCAGCCTGACTGGAACTGGCCCGAAGGTGGGGCCTCAGCGTCCGTCAGTCGACAAGGGATGAACGGGCTGTGGCCCCCCAACCCGGGTGCCCTCAGCCGTGGAGAATGATGGAGCACTGGCAGCACAGGGGCATGGGGGAGCCTCGAAAACATCATGCTCAGGGAAATGAACCAGACACAAAACGCCAGCACATATGACTCCTTGTTCGGAAACTACAAACAGGAAAACACAGAGACAGAAAGGCTGGTGGTCGCCAGGGCTGGGGAGGGCTCTGAGGAGCAACAGGCACGAGATTTCTCTCTGGGGTGTGAAAATGTTCTCAAATTAGACTGTGGCGATGGCTGCACAACCCTGTGAATATACTAAAAACCATTTAAATGGCTGAATTGTATGGTATGTGAAGGAAATAATGCCACATGAACATTTATTATTTCTTTTGAAGAATGCCAAGTTTCTCTTCCTACAGGAAAAAACTAAAACGTCACTGTAACAAACTAAAAACTATCTCCACCAGCAGTCTCAAACCACGGAGGCTCGATCAGCTTGCTTCTGTGCAGCTTCAGTTGGCTACTGACTCTTAAATGCTTTTGAACCAAGACTGTTGTCAAGTTCATATAACAGAAATTAAAATAATCTGCAGTGTCGACCTCAAATCACAAACGAAAGAGACCAACAGTCCAAGCACGACGGTGAGATGCAGAGGCGTAAGCGGCAGCCCCTGCCCTGCACACCCATCCATACACTCTGCCCCAGCTCCAGCTCCCAGCCCCCACCCCACACCCCCAGCCCACCGGGGAGGCGGCAACACCTCTCCCCAGCTCCACGGAGGGAAACCCGCTGACCTGCCGGGACTCCCCGGGGACTGCTCTTCTCCACCCGGCAACACCAGCACCAGCTTCCAGAACACGCACTCCTGCCACCCGGGGAGGTGCTCGGCCACGAGGGACGGCAGGTCCAGAGGCGCCCATGCAGCATCGCTGTGAGGGACAGAACGCCATGGTGAGCTGGGGCATGGCTGGGGTGGGCACTGGCCAGGGGAGCCCAGTACAAACCTCAGCAACCGCCGGCAGAAGTGCTGGACCTTCAGGAGGTGCAGGGCCTCGCTCCTGAGCTGACTCAGCCTGCAGGGGGTGGGGGGCACAGGCCATGGGGCAGCTGGCGCCCACAGAGAGTGCGCACGTCCCCAACAGTCTGAGCAAGTAGTCGCCGGGCACCCAGTCCCGCCCATACGGAACAGGTTGGAAAGGGGCTCTCCTGTTATTAAGTGTCTCCTGTGTGCCAGCCGTGCGGGACTTGGCAGCAGGCAAACAAACCCCCTGCCATGTGCTGCAACGGGCTCTGGGAGGGCGGGGACTCCTGCCACCCAGGGAGGAGCTTGGCCACGAGGGACGGCAGGTCCGGGGCACCCAAACAGCATCGCTGTGAGGGAGAAAGCCGAGAGGATGCTGCTTGGATGGGGTGGGAACAGCCAGGGTCATCTGAGCAAAGACCTGGAGGGAGCACAGGCACCGAGAAGGCTTCTAGGGACAGGAGGGGACAGCAGTGCCAGGGCAGGACCGAGCCAGGGGCTCCAGAACGATGGGAGGGCTGGGGGCGGGTAGACAGGCCCACGGGACCACCCGGTGGGAGCTGGTGGGAACTTCGGTGCTAGGAGGGTCACTGTGGCTGCTATGCTGGGGCCAGGCTGTCTGCTCCCCAAACCGCGCTGACAGATGCCCCAGGGAGGCCTGGCAGGGCTGACCTGGTGCAGGAGATGCCCAGCCTCCCCGCATGCCCCAGGTCCAGCAGGCCCCGGGCCAGGTTCTGCTCAGCGATGGGGCACTCGGCACTAGGGGCTAGAGCCCTCAGCCGGTCGTCCAAGGCCACACAGCATGGGGCCGCAGGGAAGGCCCGCATCTGGCGCCTCAGTTTCTTCCGGGCTGCAACGGCGTCCCTCCACCTGGGGAACACACACACATCTCCTCAGGGACAACAGCCCCACACCAAAACAGGGAAACACGCATTTGGGTCTTCTCAAGCAGCCGTTCCCACCCTGGGGAACGGTCAGAATTAAGGCTCAGGCATGGGACAGGCGTGGCTTTGGGCAAGTGGCGAGACCAGCGGAAGAGCAGTCAGAGGTGCCAATGCTTCACCCGTGGAGGCCCACGTGGCAGGTGGGTGAAAGCCCACACAGAAACATGCCTCTGACCCAGTGACACCGCCACAGGGATGTGTCTCCAGACCCCATGCGCCAGCAAACATGCCGTGGCACAGGGATGTCCACTGCCAGCAGGGCCAGTGTGCCCCCAGGGCCATCCCTACAAGGACACGCCTCTTGGCCACTGACACAGACCAGGAGGTGGCAGAAGGCCTGGGAGGGGCAGGTCTCCACGGTGGGGAGGCTCATCCGTGCTCTCCTACATGGCTGCAACTTACTGCCAAGCACGCGATTACCGTTTTCAGTTTACTATTCAGTGACCATGTGTACAACAGTGTGGCACAGGGAGCAGAGCCTGGAGGGGAGCGAGAAGCTTCCATGCAGGCGAGCAGCACGGCCAGATCAGCCCCCAGCCTGCACCCTCCTGAGCCCCAACCCCATTCCCAAAGGCAACAGCTACACTGACAGTCACGTTAACTCTTCCCCTTCTTTTCCTTATTGATGTTCATCCAAAACAACTTACGTGGTTGGAACATACTCTATTTGTACGCTGGGCACGTTTTCCCACGACTTGCTTCTTCAGCTGGTTGTTTGTGGAGCCATCAGGTTGGTGTGGCTGTGATTTGTGTGGCTTCTTCACGGCTACTTTCTGTAGCCTCAACTTTATAAAAATTCAGAACAACCCTTGCCACACTGACCAAAAACCTAATTCCTTACTTACCCCCTAAGTTTGTACTGTTTAGGAACACAGTGTGGGTGTGTAAGTAATCAATTGCTCCTGAAAGTGTAATCCTATGAGACTAGAAACAGGTTTCCGGTGCCACAGAAGGTTTCCAGGCCCTTCTCCTGGTGATTAAAGGAAGTGATGGCTCAGGTACTCTGTCCTGGGTACGAGGCTCCCCAAACTCACCGCTGTAGATACTTGCAGAAGCACTGCAGCTCCTGCAGGGTCTCCTTGGCCACCTGGAAAATCTCCTCCCCCATAAACAAGTCCACGAGGTGGCCACAGACGTTCTCAGAGCACCGGGCGACACGGAGCCTCTGGTCGGCCTCCACCGCGCTCCTGCAAACAGGGCAGTCAGCTCAGGACCCACAACATGGCCCCAGACTCACAGGGCCCTCAGGAAGAGCCTTTAAGAGCGCTGTGCTTTAAGTTAAGAGCCTCACGTTTACCTAAAGCACAGAGACCTCGAGAGAGAGAGCAGGCAGGAACAGGGCACTTGGTCCAACGTGCCCGTGAATAGTCAAGGATAAACACTTCATCTTGATAAAATAGCAGAAAACTTAGTTTTTCAGTGAGCACTGAGACAACCGGAGAGTCTTCCCATCATGGTGCGTGCCATTTGCCTCAGTACACGGCACGGCCGCACCACCACAGGCTGAGCCAAAGCTGGCCTTGAGGGAACTAGCATCTCAGGAGAAACTTTTTCAACAAAATTCTACCAACTGAGGAAGTACAGAAGACTCTAAACAGTGCATTCCGTCAGGAACCCAGAGGAGCTTAAACAGCAAGACACACATCGCGTCTGCCAGCCACCCCCAAGGCACCTGTAGCAAAAACGCGGAGCCCCCACCAGCAGGGAAGGAAAGGAGCCTCCTTAGACGACACCCTCTAACTCCATCCGCTGGGCCCAGAAGGCCCAGCTCACAGAAGGCGGTGGAGCATTCACAGCCCTCCAGACCCTCAGGGCTGACCTGGGAGAACGCGAGCATGAGGACAGGTTCCCCTGCACAGCCGGAGACGCTTTCTTCCTTGAAGCTTGACAGTGAAACAAATACAGTTCTTAAATTAGGCAGCTCAGAGAAATCTATCAATGCATGAAGCAAAACATCTTTTCCTACCTGAAAAACTAACAGTAGGTGGTAAGGTGGGCAGCAGGCCCCCAAGCTAGTTCCCCGGCAACCGTCAGGGTCATCGGGGAGGACAGAGGGGGCAGGGGGTGGCAGGAGGCCCCTCCCTGCTGCCACTTTCTGGAGGCAACACGCACATGGACAATTACACATGACAATGGTGCATCATTTATCTACTCTAAAGACACACTCCTTGCTGAGGGGATGCAAAATGGCAGAGTAGGATGTTCTGCAGATTGCTCTCTTCATCAGAAAAGCAGATGAACTCAAAAAAGAGACTGGGATCAACGGGGGGTAACCCTGGAACCAGACAGGACACTCAGAACAACCCAGACGCAGAGAAAGGCTGCCCAGCTTCCCGCGTTTGCAGAGAGGGTGTGTGAGCCAGCACCCCACTCCTGTTCCTCAGCCCCGGGCTGCTGCATGGACGTGGCTTCACAGGGCCAGGCAGATGCTGGGGGGGCAAGTGGAGGTTGGTCTGGATTATCCCTGAGGGACCAGTAGACACCAGCCACAGCTTTGGTCATATTGGTGGGAGACTCGGAGAAACAAGGCGCATTTTGTTTTGTCTTGTCTTTCTTTTTTACTTTCTCTCTCTCTTTTTAATTTGGGGGATTGTGGGCCCAAACGCAGATGCTGGGCTCAGGTATGGCTGCCTGGAAGCTGTGGTTTCCCATCAACATCAGTCAGGGGACTTGGGGAGCCAGTGCACTTTTGTTGTTGTTGTTGTTCTCTTTAAAAAAAAGTAAAAAATGGATTTCCCTCAAAAAGTAAAAATCAGAAATCCCCAAGGACTGAGGGATGGGAGAACTAGATTTCCAGAGTGACCACAATATAATATCCAGAACGTCCAGTTCCCAACAAAATATTTAAGAACACAGAATATTTAAGACAGAGAAGTACGGCCTAATCACAGGAAAAAAGAAATCTTACATAAACTATCCTGGAGGAAGCCTAGTTAAAGGAATTATTAATCAAATATTGATCAAAAGATCAATTATCTCAGTTGATTGTATACCATGGATGATTGTATGGTGTGTGAATGTATTTCAATAAAACTGAATTTAATAAAAAAAAAAAAAGTCCATTTTAGGAAAAAAAAAAAAAAAGATCAATTATCTTAAACCAATGAACTACAGGAAAACATGGACAAAGAACTAAAGGAAATCAGTAATTGATATATGCACCAATTGAGAATTAGTAAGACAGAAATTATGAATAGAAATCAAATCAAATGTGTGGAGCTGAAAAGTACAAAAACTAAAATGAAAAATTCAATAGGTAGGTTCAATAGCAGATTTGAGCTGGCAGAAGAAAGGATCAGTGAACTTGAATACAAGACAACTGAAATTTTCTAGTGTGTTAAGCAGAAAGAAAGAATGAAGAAAAATGAAAAGCCTGAAGAACCTGTGGGACATCATCAAGCGAACCATCATATGCATTATAGGAATCCCAGACAGACAAGGGAGAGAAAAGGGGTGGAAAAAATAATGGCTGAAAACATCCCAAATCTGATGAAAGACATAAATATACAAATCTAAGAAGGTCAACAAACTTCAAGCAGGATAAACTCAGAGAGATCCAAACCAAGACACATTAAATTGTTAAAACCAAAGACAAAAAGAAAATCTTGAAAATAGCAAGGGAGAAGGAACACATCACTTACAAGAATCCTCAGTAAGACTAACATCCAATTCTTCATCAAAAAATAGACATTTCTCCAAATAAGATACACAAATGGCCAATAAGCACATTTGATTTGATTTCTATTTATAATTTCTGTCTTATTAATTCTCAATTGGTGCATATATCAATTTACTGATTTCCTTCAGTTCTTTGTCCACGTTTTCCTTTAGAATCTTTTCATCATCATTAGCCATTAGGGAAATGGAAATCAAAACTACAATGAGGTACCACTTCCACCCACAAGGTTGGCTATTATTTGAAAAGTGGAAAATAGGAAGTGTTGACAAGGATATGGAGAAACAGGAATTCTTGTACAATATTGATGGGATTTTAAAACGGTGCAGCTGCTGTAGAGAACAATTGAGCAGTTCCTCAAAAAGTTAAACACATAAACTATACATGTTTTATGTTTCAAAGTAAATTGGATTTCTTTGAATAAAACATCATGCAATTTTTTTGCCTGTGTGTGATTATATGCATTTTTTAATTGAGGTGAATTCACATAAAATAAAATTAACCACTTTAAAGTGAATAATCAGTGGCGTTTAGTATATTCATGATGTTGTGCATCAGCGTTATCTAATACCAGAACACTTCCATAATCCCCAGAGGAAACCCCACACCCACATATCCACCCCCCATTCCCCACTCCCACCAAACCCTGGCAACCAGTAATCTTCTTTCTGTCCCTACAGATGTACCTACTCTGGATATTGCATATAAATGGAATCATAAAAAAAGCGGAAAAAAAAAGTTAAACAGAATTTCCATATGACCTGGCAATACCACTCCAAGGTATTTACCGAAAAGAATTGAAAGCAAGAATTCAAACAGATAGTGGCACACCAATGTCCACAGCAGCATTATTCACAATTGGCAAACGTTGGAAACAACCCAAGTGTCCATCAACAGGTAAGTGGAGAAACAAAATGTGGTCTACCATACAATAGAATGATATTTGGCTGTAAGGAGGAATGAATTTCTGAGACATATTGCAACAGGGATAAACTCTGCAAACACACTGAGTGAAATAAGCAAGACACAGAGGACAAATGATCTCATGAAATATCAGGAAACAGCAAATTCATAGAGGCAGAAAGTGGGCTAGAGATTCCCTGGAAATGGAGAGGCTGTTGCTTGGTTGGTGCAGAGTGTTCCTAAACTGTGGATATTTTAAAAGAAAATTAAAAAACAATTTAAACAAGTACAAAACATGTGTTCCTTGCTGAAGTTAACTGAAGCCGAACCACAGCGGACCGCGCAGGCTCCGGGCAGCAGCGTCTCGGCAGGGCCCCGAGGCCTGCGGCTGGCCGGCGGCCCCACTGACCTCAGCTCCTGGGCACAGGCCTCCTGCACGCACTCTGCCACCACGCACTCCGTCAGCTCCGCAGCCAGGCCCTGGCTCAGCTGAGTCAAAACCAGCTCTCGCTCCTGTTTCAACCTGACATTGAAAGGAAAAGACACGAGGGTCACATCTGAGGCCCCGGTGAACCTGCAGGTGGAGCCAGCCCCTGGGCTGCGAAGTATGGGCAAGGCTGGGCGCACTCACCGCTCCTCCTCTGCCCGCCGCCGCTCCGCGGTCACCTCCTCGGCTGCGACGTGCTGCAGGACGGCAGCAGTGGTGGCTGCGAGCAGCTCCTCCATGGCGGCACTGGAAACGCTGACAGAGCAGAACGTCACTGTTCCTCAACAGTCAGGCAACGCAAAAAAGCCACACGGAGCAAGTAACTAACCTAACACTCGCAAGGGGAGAGTGTCGCGTGGCTTTTAGCACAAACATTAAGCCCACGGAAACCACAGTTATTTTTAGTGCCATCAAGTAGGAACCACCCTGTGTCTAAGTTCAGGACAAAAAAAAGAATGAACGCATGACCCCAGGAGCAGGGCGACACTTCTGTGTGAGCCATGTTTAGACAGGTGAAATGACACCTTTTCTAATCATTACAAAGCTCACATGCACTGGGAATTTAAAAAATGTTCGAAACCCTTAAAAAAATCTCACTTACTGAATTTATTAACTTTACTAGTTTTACAAAAGTTGCTTAAGAACCTAGAAGTGCATGAAGACTAGATTAATATATTCACCAGAATCAGATATTTTAAGTTGATAAATGTGGTTTGAAGAATCTAAGGGAATTTCCCATGCATGTGGTCTCTCGCTCGAGAATGAGAAAAAGCCCCCGGGAGCGTGGCTGGCATTGGCACACGGAGGGCCGCAGGGGGCTGGCACTCACCCCAGTGCAGTGGCAGCGTAGGCTGCCCCGACAGTGCCAACCTCCTCGCAGTCCTGCTGCAGAACCTCCTGGATGAGCTCATCCACCAGCTGCACCAGGTCCTGTACAGAGCAACGGGGGTCAGGGCTGTGGGCACCACTGCAACCCGGGCCCTGGCGTGGGCCGAGTGCATCAGGGATGCCGACGTCCAACCAGCAAAGACGTTTCCATCCATCAGCCTGACGAGCCGCACGTCACAAACAACCAAAGCTTAATTCAACTGCCCACAGACATCCAAGACCCTCACAGAACCCCACAAGGTACCGTGGCCCCAGGTGCCGTCAGAAGGAGTCTCCAGCAGACAGATTGGGCTCTGCTGCCCAGCCTCAAGGCAGTCAGCCAGCAAGGAGTCAAGGCCCTCGGCAGGGGACAGGGAGCCTGCACCTGCTTGACCATGGCCGGCAGACAGCCCTGCCTTTCCTCCCCATCAACCTCCCCAGGGCTCCCTGACTCCCACCCAAGCATGATCGAGTTCATGACCCTGCGGTGGACAGGCCCCACAACCCCACCCGTGACTCACACACAACCAACACATGATCCCACAACTGGCCTGCAGAGGCGCAGGCATGAGCCCACATGTCCACTGGCTCTTCCAGTGACCAGCTGTAAGGACAGATGTTAGATCAGACACAGAAGAGGCTGGGGTTGGTGCCTTGATGGCAGGATGGCAACAGGCGCTTAGCAAGTCTGGAATACTAGGGCTCCAGGTGACGGTGGGGGTCGGCCCCGCTCAGCCCCTCTGCCTCTCCCAGCCCCACATCGCCCCTCCTGGAATTACAGGCCCCGCTACACACATGTGGGAGGTTAGTGGAGAGCAAGCATGCAGCGCTCTCGGAGAAAGCACTCAACACAGGCAACAAGTGTATTTAACGCCTTCTGGTACTCTCCAACACTTCAAAACACAGTAACCTTTCGAAGGTAGACCCAGGGAACAAGCAAGCCCCTTCTCGGACTCTTGGCCTCCTCGTCTGCAAGAGGAAGGCACTGAGCCGTGTGCCTGGCTGAGAAGCCACAGCCCTTCATGGGTGAGACAGCAGCACAACAGACAAGCCAACCTGAGCGGCCTCAATTCACAGGCACCCCAAAAATCCACATGGTCAGCGCCAGAAGGGACAGGAGCAAACGCTGCAGGAGGCTGACCCTGCCCTGAAGGCTCCTCACCGTGTCAGAGTATACAGGCGCAGGCTTCGGAGGAGGGAGTTCAGACGGCACGGGGGACTGAAAGAAGCTGGGAGCCGGGGATGGGGCCAAGGACGGCAAGTGCAGGGCTGGCACTGGCAGGGGCACGGGGGCGGGAGGCGGCGGTGGACGCACAGGTGGGGGCGCATCTGGGTCTGCGCCGCCCTCCTCACCTCTGCTGCCTCCTGAAAGGAAACACAGGTGGCACAGGTACTGGGTGCCCATGCAGGGCAGCCCCAGCACCCATGGGACCCTCCGCCGGAGTGCAGGGGCGAGAGCAGACACTCCAGGAGAAGCACTAGTGCACACTCCCTCTCCAAAGCACAACAGCAGTCCTGGCCCTGAGGGGTTCTCGAGGAAAAGCACAGCCAGGCCCTCACCTGCTGCACCCACGCTGGGTCTCTGGCTCCCGGCGGCAGGCTCCGTGGCCTGGCTCTCCCCGACATACTTGTTCTGGGAGTTGAAGCTGCACACGGGGGTGTGATGAGGAACAGGAGGTAACAGCCCCCCGTTCACAATCTCTCCAACAGACACCGTGAGCTTCCTGGTAATGAACCCCGACTTCTTGGCTTTGGATAATCCCTCTGGTTCCAAGAATGCTGACCGGTTTAACTCAACACAGCTAGCCAAACGAAAAAAAAAAAAAAAGCTACAGAGTGTGACACAAACAAGAGCCTTTCTCCGCCTGCTACACACCTGTCCGCAGTGCTGGCAGGCAGAAGCCCCTCAAGGTTAAAGAACAAAAGCTCCTGTGGCTCTGTGACACGGCCGTCTGTAGATGAGACAAGCAGTGAAGGCCATTTTGTCGGCAGAGATCTGCCAGTACCATCTTTACGGCGCTAGAGCCACCTAACTAGGATCTTGGCCACCACACGTGGTGCTGCCGACACACACACACTCCTGCCTCGGGGCTGCTGCAACGCTCATTCCAAAAGCTGCCACATATCCCTGAGACAAAAAGTCTCCCTGCTCGCACTGGAGGTGACAGACAGGCTGGGGGAGGGGGCACGAGGCTGTACTCGGAGGGGGGACGAGGATGTACCGGAGGGGGAGGGGTGATGAGGATGTACTGGGAGGGGGAAGTGGGGGGTGAGGCTGTACCGGGAGGGGGGAGGGGGCGAGGCTGTACCAGGAGGGGGGGAGGCTGTATGGGGGGAGGGGGATGAGGCTGTACCGGGAGGGGGGTGAGAGGGGGTGAGGCTGTATGGAGGGGAGGGGGGGTGAGGCTGTACCGGGAGGGGGGGAGGCTGTATGGGGGGAGGGGGATGAGGCTGTACTGGGAGGGGGATGAGGGGGGGCGAGGCTGTACTGGGAGGGGGGGAGGCTGTATGGGGGGAGGGGGACGAGGCTGTACTGGGACGGGGGTGAGGGGGGAGGAGGCTGTATGGAGGGGAGGGGGGTGAGGCTGTACCGGGAGGGGGGGAGGGGGGAGGCTGTATGGGGGGGAGGGGGCGAGGCTGTACCAGGAGAGGGGAGGAGCCTCTAATTCAGGCTCCGTCTCCCACGTGGCTGTGTGTCAGTGTGGAAGGACCAGCAAGAGCTGCTCTGGCTGCAGTGGCTGAGGACACCCAGCACAGGATGAAACAAGCTGAGTGTCACTGTGCCATTTTTGCGGGAGAGGGTCCCTACATCTCGTCAGATTCTCATAAAAGTCTGAGTCCAAAGTGGGAGGAAAGGCCTGGCCTGGCACCCTGGGTACTTACTCTTCAGTTCCTTGGTGGCTCGTGAAACGGGACTGGAGACCCACCTGACCAGGGGCAAGTCCCCCAGCCACCCCAAGCCTGGGCGCCTGCCCCCAGAGAGTATACAGACGAGCTTCCCCAGCGCCTGTCCCCACCGGTCCCCACCCTTACCCTTCAGAGACCGTCAGACCATGGAAGCCGACGAATTCGGCTGCGTCCTCCCCATCTCTGAACAGAAGCATGTGCACGATGCTGTCCAGGGGGAAGATGGTGGAGCGCTGTGTGCTCACCGTGTAAGCAAAATTGAGCGCTCGGAGAGCATCTTTGCGGATCTGCAAGGAACAAAGTCAAAAAGAGAAACCCATTTGACACAAGCAAATGTTCCAGCAGTGACCAGGGAAATGGCCAGGGTGGGGGCCATGGGCAACGCCTGCTGGGCCAGCAGTGATTCGGAAGAACCCTTCGGAAAGCTTCAGAATCATCAGGCCATTCGCTCTGTGGCCGGGGCCCAAGGATGTGTGCTAAGCAAACACTCTCATACCCAGAGAGCTGAGGCCACGGAGGCTCGGTTTACAACATCAGCACAGGTGTCAACTGGACACTGGTGCCTTTGCTCAGCGCTCCAGGCAGCCCCGTGCCCCATCGGGCCCTTGCGGAGGCCAGCCCTTCCCCACATCCTCCTCAGTGACGTGGTCAGGGACTGGCCAAGCAGATCACACAGAACAGGCTCAATGTGCAGGGGCTGAGGAGCTGACTGCAGAAACTCCGAGTCCAAGAGAGTCTACACTCCATGCCCAACCCCAAGTGAGGAATCAGCCTCCCACCATCTTCGTGACCAGAGTGTGTGGCACGGTACACAGCAATGGGCACAACTGAGAAATTTACTGAAGTGAATTTAGCATCACCAGGCTCAATCCAAAAATTCAGATTAATAATACTAAGAATCTCACAGTCAGGAATTCTGTGTGTGATGTGGGATTTTCTACATCTCAGTTTCTTTGTTTCCATGCAAGATGACAGTGCGGCACAAGTTATATCATCCTAAAGAGATTTCTCTTCTCTAAACCCTAAGGACAGATTCCCACTGCGCTGCACTTTCCGGCAGGGACGGGGAGCCAGCACCCCGTGGCACGGGGCCGCCACGAGGGCTGCTCGAGGGTGTGCCACCTGCGGAGAGACCTTCCTGGGATAGACGCACGTGGTGCCCGTCGCAGGGAACAGCCTTTCTCCAGGTCCGCAAGTGCTGCCGCGGGACCCACCTGGCTGAAGTAACAGTGCAGAAGACAAGCGCTCAGGTACGACGCTGACCGGACCAACTTGAAAAACCTCACGAAGTTGTTGCTGTTCAGAGCAGCAAAGGCCTGCACGGCAAACTTGACCTCGGGGGAGTTCCTAACGGCAGGATGGAACTGTTGCACCTCTCTGTGAATTCAGAGATTGGAAAAGTAAAAGGGGTTAGGAGGTTGTTTTATTTTTAATTACACAATAATTACATGAAAACATATCTGCTTAAAAGCTCGATTTCAATCATACGAAACATGGTGAAATGTGCCATTGTAGTCTTTGTTTACTAACATCACAGCCATCACTGTGGGGCTGGACAAGTAGAAAAAGATTTTCTTTAAAAAGGTGATGAACAGAGTAAACAAATTCAAGCAACCATCTGGTAATCAATCACCAAAGACTATTTTTCAAGACAACTGTGCATGAAGATAAAGGCTAAGACAATAAGGAGAATTGGACTTTGTTTGTTTAGCTTTATAGGGAAACAAACTCTGACTTGATCCCCAGTAAGACCAGCCTCTTACCGATGACACACAAGGAGCACAGAGAATTCTCTGTTCGTATTTCTCATAATAAGTGTCCACTTATTTGTCAGAACAGGGTTTACGACTCATTTGCTTTTCATTTCCAATCCTTAACGTTCTGTTTCGTGCAATTTTCTCCTCTCTTATGACAAAGACCTTGGACAAAACCACCTGGAACAGCTATCTCTGAGAATTCCAACGCAGCACCACTGGGCTGGCCCAGCCCGGCTCACACACCTATCCTGCCAACGGGAAGATTCGCTTCTCTTTTTCTCACATTGAAGAGGCAGAGCTCCTTCCTGGCAATGACCGTTTTGGACCCACGTGCTGGTACCAGCACCCTCCTTCCCCTCTGCCCAGCAGCTCAGCCCCGACCAATGCCACGTCCCACACCAAGGGTTCCGCCTGCCGCTGTCTGAACTCTGCCTGCCCAGCCACAGCCATCTCTAAGAGCTCGTTCCTCTTTAAGCCTTTGCACTCACTAGGGCGGCCTCCTGGTGTGGGGGCTCACCTGAGAATGTCCCCCTTGTTGAGGTTGAGCAGGACATTGTAGCCCTGGAACTCCGCCTCGCTGGCGCAGAGCACGCCCTTGCCACGCAGGTCCTGGTACATCTCCTTCAGGCTCTGCAGGCACTTGGTCATGTTCTCGTTGTTGATCTTGGTGTCGAAGGAGGACATGGGCTCCTCACACATGAAGTGAGCGCAGTGGATGTGAAAGCGGGTGCACTTCTCGATCAGGGACACCGTCAGGGGATCACAGAGGTGCTGCTGCGTGATGTCCTGGCCACGAGTGAGGGGGAGGTTACACAGACACACACAGAGCAACGTGCACACGCACCTCACATGCTCGTGCACACCTGGTATGCACATACTTCATACACACCACATACCTCATGCATGCATACACCTTATAGGAATCTCACATACACACAGCTCATGTACACACACACACCTTGTACACATACATCGCATACAAATGCGCATGCCTCATTCTACACCTCATACACCATGTACAAATGCATACCTCTTACACACACACATGCATCTCACAGACACTTTATACACATACACATGAGCTCATACGCACACACGTTCCCAACACAGAGCTGACTGTTAGGAAAGTCACGCTTATTGACTGAATTCCACACACTTTCATTTGAAACAAGCTCACAGCACATGTCAACAGAACTCTGTGGAGAGTTTAGAGGATAGGACTCTCGTTACAGGTGAAACAGAGCTGAGGAAAATGAGGGAAATGGTCGCTCTCGACTTGGCATTCAGGTGCGCCCCCAGCGCCTCCTGACTGCAGGTGGCCGATACCTTCCGAATGCCGCGCGTCCGGTTCCACACGAAGTCGTACCAGTCCCGCAGGCTGCTGTCCCTCGGGTCCATGACCTGGGTCACGAGGTGGTCCATGGTCCTGCACAACACAGCCAGCGGCCGCAGCTCGTGCGGCAGGGGCTCCTCCTGGTCAGCCGAGGACCGGCTGTACTCCTTCACGGCTGCTGCGTGGTCCACCTGCGGACGGAACAGGGGGACAGGAGCCACAGTGAGCACACGCAGGGTCCAGGCAAGCCTCGGGAGCCACGCGCCCTCTCCCTGACATGCTTTTCCCAGCTGGTGTGGCCACACTCGGCTTAGCGTGCCCTGACTCACTTCTACTGGCATCTCCATCCACCCACACCGTGACATCTTGAATCAATCGTTCTGACTCTTTGCAAACCACATGGTGTACTCTGTGCCTGTCAGAAGCTGACCATGCATGAAATACAGAGACGGGGTGGAAGAGGAACAGTTAAGTAGAGAGATGGCTTCAAAATGGGCTTCTAAGTTATCTTTTCCATTCAAGTGGATACTTTTAAATCTCTGGATGGAAAAGGACAATTAACTCTTACAAGAGGGGAAAAAATTCACATGCGCAACACACAAAAGACTGGTACTTGAGAACATACTTCAATAATGTAAAACTGCTGTTTAAAAGTGGCAAAGTTCAAATATGAAATAAATTGAGAGAACTATCTGGCAAATATGAGAAGGAATGAAGGTAAGAGATCGTAAGGAGGAAGAAGGCAGAGTAGGAAGTGCCGGGATCTGTCACTCCACCAAAACAACAATTGAACTGACAGGAACTGTCTGAGTCAGTGATATGCCAGACCTCTGGAGTCGAGGGGATCCCTGCACAGCTCCCAGGGAGCACCTGGAGGAAGAGGCAGCAAATTGCAGTAAACAGCCATGCAGCAGCTGCCATCCTGCACCCCCAGCCGCACGGCAGGCAGCAGCCTGGGCTCCTGGTGCAGCGTGCTGGTGCTGGGGGGCAATAAGGACCAAGACCTCCAAACTCTGGGGTGATGTGGTTTGATCAGTGACTACTGCTACTGATTCCTGCTTTTGATCCCTGGGGACTCAGCGTGGAGCATGGCCATTGTTTCAACCCCTGTCCTAGTTTGCTAATGCTGCAGAATGCAAAACACCAGAGATGGATTGGCTTTTATAAAACGGGGATTTATTTCGCTACACAGTTACAGTCTTAAGGCCACAAAGCGTCCAAGACAACACATCAGCAATCGGGTACCCTCACCGGAGGATGGCCAATGGCCTCCGGAAAACCTCTGTTAGCTAGGAAGGCAGCTGGCATCTGCTCCAAAGCTCTGGCCTCAAAACGGCTTTCTCCCAGGACGTTCCTTTCTAGCAAGCTTGCTTCTCTTCAAAACATCACTCCCAGCTGCACTCTCTTTCTCCCCCCGAGTCAGCTCATTTATGTAGCTCCACGGATCAAGGCCCACCCCGAATGGGTGGGGCCACGCCTCCATGAGAACATCTCATCAGAATCATTGCCCACAGCTGGGTGGGGCACATTCCAAGCAAATCCAACCATCACCAAAATGCCTGCCCCATACAAAACCACAAAGATAATGGCATTTGGGGGACACAATACACTCAAACCGGCACATTCCACCCCCTGAACCCCAAAATGACATTATCTTTCCAAATACAAAATACATTCATTCCATCACAATATCGCAAAAACTTAAATCATTTCAGTAACAAAAGTTAAGTACAAAATCCCATCAAAATCAGTTTAGGCTTGGTCAGTTCTAAGGCATAATTCCCCTCTAGCTGTGGATCTGTGAACCTAGAACAAGTTATGTGCTTCCAATATACAAAGGAGAGACATTCATAGGATAAACATTTCCATTGCCATAAGGAGAAACAGTAAGGAAAACAGGGTTAACAGGAGCAAAACAGTTCCTAAAACCCACAGGACAAACTCCATTAGATTTCAAAGTCTGAGAGTCATTTACAGAACAATGTTGCATCCTTGGGGCTTGAGAGAGTGGGAGCCTAACCCTTCCCAAGGGCCTTTTCTGCAGCCCGTTCCTCTCCAAACACTTAGGTGAGTGCTCCAACATTTCCACACATTGGGGAGACCACCTTCTCGGCCCCACCCTCCTCAAACATCGGGGCAGCTCCCGGATTCCCTTCCATCTCCGGGTCACACGCTCAACCCCTTCAGAACAGTGTGGTGGCAGCCAGGCTCTCCCCAATTCCCTGGAAATGTGCTCCACCCTCTTTGGGACCTGAGGTGGCAAAACTCTTCCAGAGCATCGAGGCGGAAAGCCCGCCCTCGACCTCCAGGGCAAACTCACCCTTTCCATGCATGTGGGCTGCTCTGCTCTCCCAGCCCTAAACCTCTTGACTCCAGACCTCAACCTCCATGGCTCTGTCTTTGAAGAGATTTTTCCTTTAATTTTTTCCTTGTTTGTCTCCTCCAGTCCAGACCGGCAATGGCTCCGTCTATAAAGATCTCGCAAAAATTCTGTTGGCTTTGCATGAAGCACACAGGGGTCAAAGCCATCAGACAATAGGAGTTTCCACAAATCCTTTCTGGATAATTCCATCTCCAATCTTGGCTTGTACTGAAATGGCGGCTGGGTTCCATGTTTGGTTACATCCTCACATTGGGCTGTAGCTTCTGGGATTCCACCCCCTGGAAGCTCATAATTTTCCAAGCCATCAGCTTCTGGTTTCTTTGAACCCAAGAGTTCAGTTCTAAGTTTATCTCTCTCTGCTCGCATTTTACTATAAGCTGCAAGGAGAAGCCAGGATACATCCTCCACATGTAGTCTGGAGATCTCCTCAGCTAAGTATTCCAGGTTGTTGCTTCCAGATTCTTCCTTCCATATGACACCAGGACTCAATTTTGCCAAATTCTCTGCCACTTTAAAACAAGGATCGCCTTTCTTCCAGTTTGCAACAACACATTCATCATTTCTGCTCAAGTCCTCATCAGAAGTATCTTTAGAGTCCATATTTCCATAAACAGTCTCTTTAAAGCAGATTTGGCCTTTTCTATCAAGCTCCTCACAACTCTTCCAGAAACTCCCCCTTATCCACTTAAAAAGCCGTTCCAACATGTTTGGTATTTGCAAACTCAGCAGCAAAAGCACCCCACTTCTCTGGTACCAAAATCTGTTTTAGTCTGCTAATGCTGCAGAATGCAAAACACCAGAGATGGATTGGCTTTTATAAAACGGGGATTTATTTCGCTACACAGTTACAGTCTTAAGGCCACAAAGCGTCCAAGACAACACATCAGCAATCGGGTACCCTCACCGGAGGATGGCCAATGGCCTCCGGAAAACCTCTGTTAGCTAGGAAGGCAGCTGGCATCTGCTCCAAAGCTCTGGCCTCAAAACGGCTTTCTCCCAGGACGTTCCTTTCTAGCAAGCTTGCTTCTCTTCAAAACATCACTCCCAGCTGCACTCTCTTTCTCCCCCCGAGTCAGCTCATTTATGTAGCTCCACGGATCAAGGCCCACCCCGAATGGGTGGGGCCACGCCTCCATGAGAACATCTCATCAGAATCATTGCCCACAGCTGGGTGGGGCACATTCCAAGCAAATCCAACCATCACCAAAATGCCTGCCCCATACAAAACCACAAAGATAATGGCATTTGGGGGACACAATACACTCAAACCGGCACAACCCCATCAGAAGCAGGAGAGGTATCCTTAACGAGACAGTGCCTCTCTTTCTTTCATTCTCTCTTTTGTTCTTTTTTCTTACTTTCTTTTCTTTCCTTTCCACATATGGGGCAAAAGTAGTTTTGATGAGTCAAAAACTGACACCCATAGCCCTCAACAAGGAAAAAAACAGCAATTGTAGATGACAGGGAGAATTAGATTTCTGGAGTTACAACAACATAATACTGAGAATGTTCAGATCTCAACAAAAAATTACAAAACATACAAAGAAACAGTAAAGTATGGCACATTTTCAGGAAAAAAAATAATTTACCAGAAACCATCCCTGAAAAAGCTCACACATTAGAGCTATTAGTCAAAGATAGTAAATCAACTTTCATAAATATGTTCAATGAGCTAAATGGACAAAAATTAAAGGAAATAAGGAAAACACTGTCAAAACAAAAAAAGATATTATGAAAAGGAACCCAAACAGAAATTGTGCAGCTGAAAAATACATAACTGAAATGAAAAACTCACTAGAGGGATTCACCAGCAGATTTGAGCAGGTGGAAGGAAGGACCAGTAAATCTGAAAATGAAAACTGAAATTACCCAGTGTACGAAGCAGAAAGAAGAATGAAGGAAAACGGACAGAGACAGAAGAACCTGTGGAGCACCATCAAGTGCACCAACACATGCAGCATCCGAGTCCCAGATGACAAGAGACAAATGGGCAGAAAAAGTATTTGAAGAAATGCTGGCCCAGAACTTCTCAAATCTGATGAAAGACAAGAATGCATACATCCAAGAAACTCCAATTCCAAGCAGGATAAACACAAAGGGATAAACAAGGCATATTTCACTCTAATCATCCAAATCCAAAGACAAAGAGAAAATTTTGAAAGCAGCAAGAGACTTTTCACTTACAAGGGATCCTCAATAAGATTAAAAGCTGATTTCTCATCAGGAACCATGGACCAGAAGATAGACAGATGACATATTAACGTCCTTAAGGAAAAAAACTGTCAACCAAAAATTCTATATCCAGCAAATCTATCTTTAATGAATGAAGGAGAAATAAAGACATTCTCAGATAAACAAAACTTGAAGGAGTTCATTACCAGAAGACATGCCCTACAAGAGGTGCTAAAGGGAGAAATTCAGGCTAAAATAAAAGGACACTAGATAGTTAACTCAAAGCCATAAGAAATAAAGAACATTGGTAAAAGTAGCTACATAGGTAAACATAAACTCCTTCATTATTATACTTTTGGTTTGTAACTGCTTCCCTCCCTAGAAGAATTAAAAGGTGAATGTGTTAAACAATAATTAAAGTCTATGCTAATGGCCATACAATGTACAAGGAGGTAATCTGAGCCAATAATAAAGAGGGAGGGATGGAGACCTACAGGAGTAAAAGTTTGTATACCACTGAAACTAAGTTGGAACTACTCAAACTAGGTTATTAATTTAAGATGAAAACTATAATCACAAAGACAAACAAGACTAAGAAAACAGCTAGAAATATAGAGAAAAGGAAAGAAGGGAATCGAAAAGTTGTGCTACAAAATATCCTGAAGACATCCTGTTGAGAGAAATTAGCCAGACACGAAAGTACAAATACTGTATGATTCCTCTTACATGATATACTTACAATAAGCAACTTCATAGAGTCAGGAAGAATAGTGGTTACCAGGGGCATGGGGACAAGTTTGTTTGAGATGATGAAAAGGTTCAGAAAATAGATAGCGATGGTCATTACTCAACAGTGTTGATATACTCAATGTCACAGAATTGTGCACTTAAAAATTAATAAAATGATATTTTAACCACAATTTTAAAAATCAAGAGTGAGATGCTTCAGGGCTCCGCCCTCCCACAGAAACTGAACAACCAGCAAGAACTGGCAGAAAAATCTTTCTCAAAGCTCTAGAAAGGACTGCAGTAACTAGGTGAGCACTGAATCCAGAAAAAGGCTCCTTGAAAGCGGCAGGATCTTGCGGTGGCCCTGTCCCAGTTCTGCAGGCGGCAGAGGAGCCCCCGTGCACATGCTGGGAGCACGTATTGGGCCCAACAGGCCTGTGGCTGGAGGGACTCGCCATCCCAGAACCTGCCCTCTGAGTAGAAGGCAGCTCACCAAGCTTGCCTACAGAACACGTGGGAGTGCAGTCAAGTGGCTGCCTATAACAACCACGGCAGGGGACAGGAAATGAAGCATGCAGACAAAATTAACAAGATACTAAAGGATCTACATTGGTACAAACTTCTGGGGAAATAATTAGGGAACGTTTATTGACACATGTTCAAGAACCTCAAGAAAGGTCATTTCTGGGATATGGCAATTTAATTCTTAAAATCTTGTCCATAGAAATAGTCTAAAACATCATAAAAACATGACATACAATATGTCCAACATTATTAATAATAAAATTAAAAAATCAGAAACAGCATATCTGATGGTAAAATGGGGAATTTCAACAGTGATATAATCAAATAATACGCCACCATTAAAAATGCTTAGAAAGAACTTATCATAACAAGGGAAAATGCATGATATAATTTTTATTGAAAAAGTTGTATACAAAATAGTACCTATGGCATAATCTCAAATGTTCAAAAAGTAAATATAAGAAAGGACAGGTATAAAATTGTAAAAAAAGAAAACAAAAAAAATTGTTTTTAAATCCGTTTTTAAAACTTCTATGCACATTTTCGGGTATCAGGTGGTCCAGCCACTTTGGACAAAAATTACTTAGCAACCACATCACAATTCAAAACAGTTTAACATGATGTTGATAGCACAAATCCCCACCACCCTGAACACAGTGAGCACCAAATCAAGGGTCGGTACAGACAATAGCCTCCCCCTTCCTATGGCACCCCCACCCTGGGGGGACTCGAAGCCGGCTTGGACGCACCTGGTCTGTTCCTGGGATCACTTCAAAAACACTCAGCTGGCTCCTGGTCTCCCGCATGTACCGCTCCTTCTCAGGACACATGTCCGGGCACGTCCCAACAAAAGCCCTTGCTTTGTCCAGGTCGGTCCTTTTCACTCGAGCTAAGCGATGACAAGTAAAAAACAAGCATGTACCACACAGCTACTAGGAAACAACTCTAAATATTTTTCATAATGATAAATGGAAAACTAAAAGTAAAAACAAACATGATGGGCACCAATTACAAAGGAAAAGAAGGAAATATTTTAAACAGAAGTGTTGGCCCATCAAGGGGGGCAAAGGGCATCGGGCTCCTGGAGACCCCAGGGCTCTGATCATCTCCACAGGTGTCTGCACCAGGCCAGCCCTTCACTGCAGACCAAAGAGGAGTGCTCCCCACACTAGCCAGGGCCCTACGAGCATTCTGTAAATCCTGTAAGGAGCTTAATGACAGTCGATCACACTAACACTGTTGAGTTAGAAGGGTTAATTTGTTAAATATAATCATTCACCAGTATTTCTTGAGCTGTTTCAGTATTCCATACATTTCAATATAATCTGAGCCATAGTGGAAGTTATCTGGACCCCAAACTAAGGAAATAAGCCACCACAAGTTAACTACCCCCACCCGGCGAAGGACACATGTTTGTTTGACCATCACAAACACCCTTGTGTATGAACCACTGCACACATGTGCAGCCACGTCTGCAGGACAAATTCCTGGAGGTGGAGTGCTTGGGAGAGGATATGCCCTGCCCAGTTTGGAAGGTACTGCCAGGCTCCCAGTTCACACTGCTGCCTGCACCTCCCCACGGCACCTCCCGGTCCCAGGTCCCTGCAGCCCAGCGGGTGACAAGGGCCCTCTCAGGGTAGCTCTGACAGCATCTTGCACTGAGAGGGGGAAAGCATCTCTCCGTGTGCACGAGAGCCAACCATGATGCCTTCGCTGTGGCCGAGGAGACCCCCTGCCTATGGGTCCAGTGCACTTTGGTCCCTTCCTTGCAAACTTCTAGGATTTCTGTCTCTATTGAGGAGGCCACTTTGACTGTGACAGTAGATACAGATTTCTTCCCCAGTCTGACATCCTTTTTAATTTCATTTCTGCTGATTTCTGCCAAGCAGAAAATTTTGGTTTTTTATACGTGCTTTCTGAATGCCTCAAAAACTGTCCTTTAAATGGTTTACTTTAGCAAAGAGAAGTGGTTGTCACTTTCTTTCAAAACTGAAGTTAAGGGTTTTCCTCCGCCATGGGCATCACTGGCGTCCAATAGGCTGTAGCCATTCCAGGCCGAAGTGGGTGGAGGCCAGAGAGGCGGAGGTGCTCACGATGCCCTGGTATTACGAGGACAAGCCGTGCGCGGGCATGAAGGAGGACCTGGGCGCCCGTCTGCTGCGCCTGGACTGTGTGCTCCAGGAAGGAAAATCCCCTCTGCAGTGTTTGAAGGAAGGAAACTGCAAAGCTTTGAAATACTCATTTTTCGAATGTAAAAGGTCAATGTTGGATACCAGATCAAGATTCAGAGGAAGAAAAGGATATTGGTACTATTATGTTGAAAGCAAGACGAAATAACAGTGGATTTTCTCTGGTCATTAACACAGAAAAGCCAAAATAGGAAACACCATTTTTGCTATACCTGGTTGGACCAATTTTTCCCTCCATGGAAAATGAGAGAAAATGGATGAGTTCTAATTTTGAATATGTATAAATTAAATAAAAATTCTCTTCTTTTAAGTTACATTTCGAAGAAAAATTTAGTTAATACATATTGGCATATAACAAACATGTTTTGAGAATTGTTCTAAAGCATAAAGAATGGAAAGACTACTATCGTCAAACTTGACTCTTCATTCAAATAGTACAATTTGTACATCCTTTGTGAATATTATGAAGACCACTGATGTGACTAATACAATCAACAACATGGACCCTGGTGAGAAAATGTCTATTGGAAAAGTTTTGGTTAAAAGTTTCTTTTCTTTTATTCAACCTGTCCTATCTAGTTTTAAAATAAATTATGTTTGATTCCTTGGATGCGGGACACTGATTACGTGCTTCGACTTGGCGGGCCTGGGCTGGGGGACCTGATCAGCCCCTGGGGAGGGTGGTGGGCACGGGCGACAGCGCCCTCCACAGCCCCCCAGGCCTGGGAAAGTGGAGCCGGAGGCAGGCCCCATTTCCTCACCCAAAATACCACCGTTAGGGGAGGCTTGCCGGAGGGAACCGCCTTTTCCCCACCCCCTTATCTTGCCCCTGACACTCTCCATTGCCAGAGCAACTCCCCCACCGTCAGTGCGCATGCGCAGTTACCAAAACAACTCCCGCCCCTTGTCTATCAACCTCTGCGTCCTCTCTGAACCAATCCAAGCCTTCGACCTCTACAGCTACCCCGCCCTCTAATCGCCCAATATAAGCTTGTGCTCTCGCCTAATAAAGCTCTCTCTCTCTTAGTTTTCTTCTAAGACCCAAAAAGAACCGTGTCCTGCCTGTTCCTTCTCGCCGCCCTCCACACCTTGCACGCCCCCCCGCCGGGGACCTGGCCAAGTCCCCCGCCTCGCCTTCGCCTTCGGGAAAGAGCCCCCGCCGCCGGTACCCTCAGAGCAAGCCAGGGAGCCTAGGATTTAGCTACCGGCCGCCACCCCCCCCCAAACAAATCAACTACGACCGCAACTGGCGCCCAACGTGGGGCACCTGCAATTGGACGTCCTCTCCACGCAGCGGTCCAGTGACGCCACCCGCTCGCCCAGACGCCTCTCCAGCTCCCCTTCTCCTCGCCTGCAAGGTAAGGGCCGCCTCTCCCTCGCCGCTCCCGGAGCCGCCTCTCCCTCGCCGCTCCGCGTCAGGGGCCGCCTCTCCCTCGCCGCTCCGGAGCCGCTCCTCCCTTCCCCACTACCCATTCTTCCATCTGCCTCTCGTCCTTTTCTTCTATGACCCCCATTCCTCCTAACGCTCTCCCTCTTCCCCTCCATTACTTTGCTGTAGTCCTTTGTATGTTTCTCTCTTTGTTTGGCGCCCTCTGCCTCTTTGCAACCGCCCCCCCAGACTGCTCCAAAATGGCGAACTTCCTCCTTCTTCTTCTACTGAGGGGAGGAAGTGCTCTAGTGATGACGTCAGCCCTAAGCCGGGCCAGAAACCGCATGCGCTTTACCCCGCCCTTTCACAGGGCGGAGCTAGTCCGCCATCTTATGCCTTAGGCCCCGCCCTTTCACAGGGCGGAGCTAGTCCGCCATCTTATGCCTTAGGCCCCGCCCTTTCACAGGGCGGAGCTAGTCTGCCATCTTATGCCTTAGGCCCCGCCCTTTCACAGGGCGGAGCTAGTCCGCCATCTTATGCCTTAAGCCCCGCCCTTTCACAGGGCGGAGCTAGTCCGCCATCTTATGCCTTCGGCCCCGCCCTTTCACAGGGCGGAGCTGGTCCTCCATCTTATGCCTTCGGCCCCGCCCTTTCACAGGGCGGAGCTAGTCCGCCATCTTGTGTTTTAGCCACGCCCACCGTGCCGCCATCTTGCGACGCTTGGGGCCTCCCACTTCCGCCTCCCCCTTCGACAAGCTCCCCCTCGGAGCCGCTACCGGCAGTTGCCGCTACTCCTCCCACCCTGCCGACTAACAACCCCTGGCTGCCTTCTGCACCTCAAGGCAACCCTTGGGACCACGCTGCCCCTACCCCCACTCCCGTGCCAGGCCCTCTACTTTGAGTGCATCCTGCTAAGAGCCGGCTTAGGAAAATTTGCCCCGCAGTGCGGCTCTGAATCAGCCTAGCTTCAGATCTAGTCACCCTGGCTGTTCATGTATTTGGAGCGCCGCCGGAAAGAATTGTTTGGCCCCTGGACACAGGCCAAACCCGCCTGCTTATACGTGATAACCCGGACATGCAAATCCTCTTAGAAGGATTTCAGAGGGAATTCAGCTGCCACTATCCTAGCCATCGACTGTTACAGGGGCTCGCCAAGCTTCCCTTCCGCAGCCCCTTCCATCCTTTCCCCTCCTCTGCACCCATCCCGGGTGCCACTACCGTCTTCACTGACGCCTCCAAAACCCGTTTCGCCTTCCTCTCTTATTCTCAGGACCACCCAAAACCCCGCCTATTCAGCCATGTCAACCTTCATTCAGTCCAAGTGGGGGAAATTCTGGCAGTGTCATACGCGCTAAACACCCACTGCAACCACCCAGTAAACATTTTCACAGACAGCCTCTACACGTATCAGGTCTGCCGAGTCCTCGCGTTTTCCACCTTTTTCCCGGGAGACTCGGCCATTGATAAAGCACTTTCTGACCTCAGAAGCATCCTGGAGCATCGACAGGATCCTTGGTTCATTAGCCACATTCGTAGTCACTCAGGCCTTCCGGGGCCCCTGGCTAATGGCAATAGTATAGTAGACCAAGCGGTCTCAGCTCAGAATACCCAAGCTATGCTAACCCACACGGCAGCCCCTCCGGGGGATGCTGTTAACCAGGCCAAGTTATTGCATTCCAGGTTTCACTTTTCGGCTACGTCGTTACATCATTTATGTGGCCTCCCCCTAGACACCTGTAAACATCTTGTCCGCAATTGTGCAACTTGTGCGCCCTTTGCGCCGCTTGGCCCCCTGCAACCTCAGGGAGTCAATCCACGAGGCCTAAAACCCAATTCTAGATGGCAAATGGATGTAACTCACGTTCCGTCCTTTGGACGCCTCAAATATGTGCATGTAATAATTAACACCTTCTCGGCCATGTGTTATGCAGTCCCCCTTGCCGGGGAAACGGCCAAACACTGTATCAAGGCCCTAAGACAAGGAATTCTCTTCATGGGAGTCCCCTGGGACCTAAAAACGGACAATGGGCCTGCCTATCGCAGTGCCTCCTTTGCAGCCTTCCTTCAGTTATATAACATCACCCATCATTTTGGCATCCCCTATAATCCACAGGGGCAAGCCATTGTGGAAGCAGTCCATCGCCGCTTAAAAACACAAATTGAAAAAGAAAGGGCAATGCTCCCCCAGGCAACTCCAGGGGACCTTATCATAGCAGCCCTTATTCACCTTAATCTACTCACATTCAATAAAGAAGGGCTTTCGCCCCTACATAAACATTGGGGGCCCTCGTATAGGCCCACCCAGGCCCCGATGGTTTACTGGAAGGACCCAGAGAATAATGCCTGGAAGGGTCCCTCCCCACTCCTCGCCCAGGGGCGCGGGTTTGCTTGTGTTTTCCCAGATGATGCAGCACAACCAATCTGGATCCCAGGAAGGGCAATCCGGCCCGCCACCAGCAACCACGCGTCTAACGAGACGAGAACGCCGTCGTCTCCGCAACCTAGTGCACCAGATGACAACAGTACACCTGGGCCTGGACCCCAGTCCGAGTGAACCCCCTTTTTCCACAGCCCTCCAGCCGCACCTCAGCTGCAAACAACGCATCGCCAACACCACCACCCCAACCTTTTCTGCCCCCCTCTCGTTACTCCTCTCCCCTCCTCGACCTTATCCAAGTGGCCTTCACCTCAGTGAATTCCTCCCACCCCTATCTTACCTCCTCTTGTTGGCTTTGCCTCTCCACTTCCTCCCCCCTGTATGAGCCAATTGCCTCCAACCTCTCCTTTTCAGAAAACACAGAGGACAGCCCTTCGGAATGCAATTGGAATACCTCTGCCGTCCCTCTAACTTTTCATTCAGTCTCCTTTACAGGAAAGTGCATCCGTCCTCGCTCAAGTAACTCTCCCAGCCTCACAGCTTGTGCCAACTACTCCTCTCCCAGCAGCTCTGCCAAGTTTCTTATTCCCCACAACTCCTCCCAATGGCTCTGCTCCTCTACAGGACTTACCTCCTGCCTTAACGTGCAAACCCTCAATACAACTAATGAAACTTGCCTCCTAATTGTCCTTATCCCTAGGGTCCTATACCACAGCGAGGAAGACTTCTTCCTCCGCCTGGAAAGAACTGCAGCTCCTGCCCCTCTGCAAAAGCGAGAGCCCATCACCGCCCTCACAATTGCCTCCCTCCTAGGTCTTGCAGGCGCTGGCACCGGAATCGCTGCGTTAGCCAGTCAAGGTTCCGCCCTAACTCACCTCTGGGCGGCTGTTGACGAGGACATTCGTCACCTACAAAACGCTATTTCCCATCTTAAAAATTCTGTTAACTCCCTCTCTGAGGTAGTGCTCCAAAACCGCCGAGGTCTTGACCTTCTTCTCCTCAAAGAAGGAGGCCTTTGCGCCGCCCTAGGAGAAGAATGCTGTGTTTATGCCAATTTCACAGGTCTCGCCGAAGACAGCCTAAAGAAAGTCCGAGAGGGACTAGAACAGCGCAAAAGGGACCGTGAAGCTGCCAACTATTGGTCCCACATCTTTACCTCCCTCCTCCCTTACCTCCTCCCCCTCATAGGCCCCCTACTAATAATTATTCTAGCTCTCACCCTAGGACCCTGGGTTATCCGCAGACTTCGCCAACTTGCTAAAAGCCAGGCCAATACCAATGCTGTCCTCTCATCATTTGTGCAAGTCCAGTATCAACAACTTGCCTCCACTGAAGAAGCTAACCCTCCTCAGCGTCGCCACCCTCGTCCATCCCGCAAGCAGCAAGGCCCCTGTCGAGCGCCCGGGCGCCACACCAACGCAGAGCTCCAGCCTCGCTGAGCCACCGTCAACCCCTTTTCCCCTCCCCGGCCTCCCCCTTCCCTCATCCCTTAGCGGACCTCTCCGGTAAGCTTCTTCCTTTAATTAGAAAAGAAGGGGGAAATGCGGGACACTGATTACGTGCTTCGACTTGGCGGGCCTGGGCTGGGGGACCTGATCAGCCCCTGGGGAGGGTGGTGGGCACGGGCGACAGCGCCCTCCACAGCCCCCCAGGCCTGGGAAAGTGGAGCTGGAGGCAGGCCCCATTTCCTCACCCAAAATACCACCGTTAGGGGAGGCTTGCCGGAGGGAACCGCCTTTTCCCCACCCCCTTATCTTGCCCCTGACACTCTCCATTGCCAGAGCAACTCCCCCACCGTCAGTGCGCATGCGCAGTTACCAAAACAACTCCCGCCCCTTGTCTATCAACCTCTGCGTCCTCTCTGAACCAATCCAAGCCTTCGACCTCTACAGCTACCCCGCCCTCTAATCGCCCAATATAAGCTTGTGCTCTCGCCTAATAAAGCTCTCTCTCTCTTAGTTTTCTTCTAAGACCCAAAAAGAACCGTGTCCTGCCTGTTCCTTCTCGCCGCCCTCCACACCTTGCACGCCCCCCCCGCCGGGGACCTGGCCAAGTCCCCCGCCTCGCCTTCGCCTTCGGGAAAGAGCCCCCACCGCCGGTACCCTCAGAGCAAGCCTGGGAGCCTAGGATTTAGCTACCGGCCGCCACCCCCCCCCCAAACGAATCAACTACGACCGCACTTGGAGAAGAAATGTTTCATCTGCACTGAGTCACTGAAATAAACATTTTGAAAACTTAAAAAAAAAAATGCAGTTAAACCGAAGGCCTTGTTTACACCCGTCCCCCACGGTGGAACGTGACTCAGGAGCCCCGGGGAGCCCCACAAGAGGAGGTGAGATGGCACCTTCCTGGGGTCCCCCAGTGCCCGCGGGGCCACCGCTACCTTGCCGCATGATCCTGTCCCTCTGGTCGAGCAGACGGAACTTCTCCTCTGACGTCTCGGCCACGCAGCCCACCAACGTGCCGAGGGAAGACACACACAGCCCGAGGCTCTCCGAGGCCTCAGAGCCTGAATCAAAGGGGTCTCCCTCAAACTGCAGGGCCTTCGAAGCACTCGGCTTCTTCCCCGGGGAGCTGCGAGGAAAATAACACGTCATGACCACTTCCAAATACTTCCCCTCAATCTCAAGATTTATAATTCCTTGAAAGCTGGGATGCTATAAGCACTGAAATGAGAAACCCTTGATAAAGCCTGCAACAAGTTCCAAGGTGTTAGTTAAATTATTCACTGTGATTTCAAAAATAATTTTGAAATAATTCATAATTTTAAAAAAAAACATGATTTAATTTAAACAGATAAAATGACTATAGAGTTTATCTCAAAGAAATAAAATTAAGCCTGAAAAAACACTTCAACACTCTAAGGGACTATCTTGCCCACATAGTTTTTTATATTTTTTTATTTTTTTACATTTTTAGTTGTGAAATATAACATACATACAGAAAAGAGGTAACTTTCAAAGTATGATTTAACAAGTAGCTATAGAGCAAATTTCAAAGAATATTATAGGTTACAGTTCCACAATTTTAGTTATTTTCTTCTAGCTGTTCTAATACCCTAAAAAAAAAAAAAATTACATAAAGATTCAGTATTCGTAATCCTTTCTTAAATCCTATCTTGGCTGTTGCTACGCCTCCCTCATGTTTCATCACTGTTTCAATCTTCAGGGACATCTGGGCAGTGAGTAACCACCCTAACTTGTTCACACTGAAAAGGGGAGTCGACATTATGGGGAAGGGGGCTGCATCTGGTTGATGTTCTTGGAAAGGCTGTTGCCTCTGGGTTTTGGGACTGCCCACGTATTTTCATACATAACTTTCTTTCGGTAGAAGAACATACTAAAAAGAACAGACCATCCTCTACCAGAAACCAGCTGGCTTTCAACATTCTGTGAGCTTGAGTATCAAAGAAGACAGAAGATTAGTCGTGTGAGAAAAAACAACAAATGAGTAACTTAACTGCTAATTGCAAAATGAAAAGTGAGGAAAACCTAAAGTTGCCCAAAAGACCTTAAAAAAGACTAAACAGGAGACACGTCAAAGCAGGCCCTGGGAGGAAAGGACGACAAGGCTGAGCAGGTCCTGGCCTGGCCGCAGTTAAGGTAACTGAGCAGGAGGAACCCACTGATTAGGTGGGCTCTGCCCTGCGCTAGACACACAAAACATCTTGTGGGAAACCCTGCCAGAAGTGATTAGTTATTAGGAACGCACGTCACCACAGCCAATCACAACGTGGTTGATGCATTCATGTCTCAAGTGGGACCACATGACAGCGATGCCAACAGGCAGTTGCAGGCGCTGTGCACAGGGAGCCGAGCCCAGGGCCGCAGCTCCACGCTCCACGCACATCCAGCCCAGAAGCCGCTCTGCGCCTGGAGCAGCAAGAAGGAAGCGACTCCCAGGATGAGGTCTGGGGCAAAAGGGCCAGGCCAGCCGCAGGTTCCTCCCTGAGAAAATGCTTGCAGAAAAAAACAAAGCACAGTCACAAACAGGGGTCCTCTCAGAAACCCAGATCTTAGTGCAAATGAGAACAAAACAGGCAGAGGGAAGTGAAAAGAAGCAAACAGGAAGACTTCTGATTTCTAGTTAGACATGTAAACAGCTTGGAAGCCATCATTTCCATCCTAACAATGAAAAGATGAAAAACAAAACAGTAACTCTTCTTTGGTCCATAAGAGAATTGGGCTACAGGGCAAGGTGCCACCCAGAAATCTAGAGAGAGGCAGACTCAGCCATGACCTGAAGGAGAAGCACAGGGATGGAGCTGGCCTGCTGGGGCCAGGAACGGTGGACACTGACACTGTAATGGACAGATGGCTGTAGGCCCAGCATGGAGAGGCCTGAGAGTTCAAACCCCAGGGGACCCAGGAGCCTGCCAGGTTCCCACTGGGCTCACCTGAGCTCCCCTCGGGCTTCCAGCAGCAGGATGAGAGGAGCTCCCTCCACAAACGCTCACCAGAACCTCTCCAGCTCGGACTGGACCGTGCTAACCCACCCCTGTGGGGAAGGGGAAAAGACAACTCAGTCCTCTACCCTTCTTGTCTCACCAAAGAGCAGGGGAACAGATGGTTAATGTGAGCAAAGAGATGGACACTATAAGAAAGAATCAAAAGGAAATGCTGGAAATCGAAAGCACCGGGACAGAAATGAAGAACACCGTCAGTGGGCTCATCCGCAGACTGCCCGGTCCACAGTCAGTGAGCTGGAAGATATGCCAACAGAAACCTGAAAACTGAGAAGCAAAGGGAAAAAAGCGTGAAAAGGACAGAAGAGAACCAAGAACTCTTGGGAGTGCGGTACGACTACAAACCATGTAATATACTCTTAATGGGGACACAAGAAAGAGAGGAAAGAATGTTAGAAATATTTAATGTGGTAATGGCTTTCTAAATTTACTGACACACACCAAACCACAGATCCAGGAAGCTCAGAAAACACCAAGCAAAAAACATTTTTAAAAATCTATACTTAAGGAGAAAACCACAGACAGAGGGAATCTTAAAAGAAGCCAAGGGAAAAAACACCTTGCCTAGAGAAAAACAAGAATAAGACTTATATCAGAAGTCTCTTTAGAAACCATCCAAAAGCAAGAAGGGAGTGGAATGAGACAGTCAAAGTGTTGCGAAAAAATGTATCCAGTGAAATGACCTTTCAAAAATGAAGGATGGGGGGGGATCCAAGATGGCAGATTAGGAGAGACAGAGCAAAATTCTCCTCCCTAAATAACACTCAACAAAGGACAGAAAGTGCCCCAGAACAACAGTTCCACGGGTCCACCAGCTGGGTAGGGACTTCGACACCCATAGTGAGTGTCTACGTGGTGAAACCGAGAGGCTGCGTTCAAGACGGGTAAGCGCTTGGCCTGGAACGCCGGAGGGGAACAGGTGGCTGGAGCCAGGTGACGGCACAGAGGAAAGTGACCTTCCACGCCCGGGGCACCCTCCTCAGTACCTGGCGTGGGTGATAACCCTTTACAGACCTGTGGCCAAAAGCCCCAGTGCCAGGGACTGGCCCTTGGAGCAGGCAGACGATTGTGGAAGGGGGTATGTTTCCATGCCCCATGCAGCCATCTTTGCAGCTGGCTGGGAGACAACCTTTCACAGCACCGTGGCTGAAAGCTTCTTTGAGGGAATTTGGGATTTGGTGGGCTTGTAATGGCATCCACTGTTCTCCACAGAGCCCACAGTGTGCATAGCCTAGAGGCAAGGCCGCCACACGGAAGTGCCAGGAGCCCTCCCCAAATCCCAGGGACTCATGGGTGCACAGCAGACAGGAACTGTGGGGCATTTGAGCTGGAGGGTGAGATGTGCAGCTCTGCGGCCCCAGAGAACTCCACCTGCAGCCCCGGGAATGGTCAGGACCACTGTGTCCTGGAGTGGACTTCCTGCCAAACTATGCAGGGTACACAACCCACCCACAGGGCTGGCAGTCCCCAGCGCACAGAGAAAACTGGTGCACAGTTTGGACCTCCACATGGTTTGGACGCCCACTAAGTACATAGACAAAGTTGGGGAGAACTGTCTTGAGCGTAAGAGGTGGTTCAGGAGCACCATCTGCTGGTAGGTCAGGGAAAGTGCACTCCACCAAGCTGTAGCTCTGTCAAATTATAGATAAATGTGTAAATAAGCCTGGCATATCCTAAAAGAACACTATCAAGATAAGCAAATGCCAAGAGGCCAAAAACAACACAAAATTAAAAAGCGTATTAAGAAATGAGAAAATATGGATAACCCAAACATAAAATTTAAAAAGCCAGAGGAGACACATTACTTGGAGCAATTAACCAAAGACGTACTCATAAACATCAATATCATGATTCAGGATATAAAGGACATAAAGAAGACACTAGAAGAGCCTAAAGAAGAATTTGCAAGAGTACATAAAAAAAACAGCGGATCTTATGGAAATAAATATACTGTTGATCAAATTAAAATTATTCTCGAGACACACAACACTAGATTTGAAGAGGTAGAGGAAGTAATTAGCGAACTCGAGGACTGATGATGCAACGTGAATGCACCAAAGAATGAATTGTGAAAAAAACTGAAAAATTTAAAATGGATCTCAGGGAAATGATGGAAAACATGAAGCGCACAAACGTAAGAATAACTGGTGTTCCAGAAGGGGAAGAGAAGAGTAAAGAGCAGGGAAGAGTATTCAAAGAAATTGTTGGGGAAAATTTCCCAACCCTTCTAAATGACATAAATATGCAAATCAAGGATGCCAAACAAACTTTGAAGAACAGCGCAGAAATGAAGACACGAGAAGATAGAGGGTAAAGATAGGCATTTGATGCTGAAGGAGTACAGAGTGATCAACAGGATTGATTGCATAGATCTAGAAATGGATGGCACACTACTGGGTGATAGTAGCACAATATTGTAAATACACTGAACAAAGATGACTGTGAGTACGGTTGAAAGAGGAAGGTTAGGGGCATGTAGGACACCAGAAGGGAAAATAGAAGATGAATACTGGGACTGCATAACTTAGTGAAACCTAGAGCGGTCAATGATTGCAATTAAATGTACAAATATAAGAATGTTTTTACATGAGGGAGTGTCGCAGGGTAATCTCTCTACTGAAGAATGTGATAATGAGGATGCTGACTCCTTCTATCCGTGCTGCTCCTATACACCACCTGATGTTTTCTGTTCTCACAGCGAAGAACAAGTTATTCCTTCTGATACAGAAGTATAATTAACACAACTTTTACCTAAAAACACTCAAGCACTATTTCCAAATGATAAAAACTGGCAAGGCCTTACTATAATAACTGGGACAGATGATTCATATCCTTTAAGTCCCATAATAGAAAATTATACTGAAGGAGAAGCTAAACAGTTAAAAAGAACTGTTAATATTTTCAAGAAAGCAGAAAGTCCCTCTCAAACTTCTTAGACATGGATAACATGTAATCAGCCGGTCCTCTGTGAAAACAGGATGGGCTGCAGCTGTTACTTTAATCATAGATAAGTTGTAAATAACGTAGCAAGGTTGAATACAGTCCTAATCAAATGTATGTTTATCAATATGATGTAATGGTTAAACTAATCATAGAATAAAATGAAAAAACTATATTAAGTTAGAGACAAGTAACAGTAATCTGTTCTAATTTTTATATAAGCAAAAGTATATTACATTGCTCTTACAGAAATCATAGCTTAATTAGTAAAAACATTATCAGTAGAGTATACAGGCATTCAAGGCTAACTCTCTGATAATGTCGATACCTTCTTTTGATCCTTAACCACTCATGGATCAAGACACTTCAAGTCATTCATGTTTACAAAGCATCATTTAATGTAAAAATAGAATATGGTCTAGTTGAATGTAAATCAAAAGTGCTATAAATCCTCTGTAACTGAGACAAGGGAGAGCTCTCTGATCTCATGTCCAGCTGCATCTGGAGGAGTGGGGTTGGGTAATGTATCAATCCATTTTTACATTGTAAACTTGTTCCTTTTACCATAAGTGCTCCTTTAGTAAAGATGTGTTAAAGATAAATTCTTGTCTTGAGTGCTCTTTACTCTTAAACTATTGTCTGTTCCTATACTCTTAAGTGGGAGGTTACTTAATGAAGCCCAAACAGACTGAATCACGACCTGATTAGATTCAGGCCTCTTTCACAGGTTTGAGGTACAAAGAGACGAACCCGCAACAGGAGAACAAATGAATGTCAACTTTGTGAGGTGCTGAAATGGGATGGTATTGGAAAAAAATACAATCAATGCAAACTAGAGTCTACACTTAAGAGTAACACTGTAATATGCCTCCATTAATTATAAAAAAGGCAATATACCAAAGTTAATGTTTATAAGAGGGGACTATAAGAGAGGGATATGGGATTCTTGGCGTTGGTGTTGTTGTCTGACCTTTTTATTGTATTTTATTTTAATTTTAATTTTTTCTATAGTTACTTTTTAGTTGTCATCTTCCTTTCTTTCTTTCTTTCTTTTTTCTTTTCTCTCCTCCTCCTCTTTGCGGAAGAAATGGAAATGTTCTCATAAAGATAGTGTTGATAAATGCATAACTATGATTAGACTGGAAACCTTTCATTGTTCACTTAGGAAGGAATGTATAGTGTGTAATTGAAACTGTTTAAAAATAAACAGAGGGGCAAGATGGCGGCATAGAAAGGAGTGGAAGCTAAGTAGTCCCCCTGGAACAACTACAAAAAACCAGAAACAACTAGTAAATAATCCAGAATAACTGTGGGGGGACAAACGAGACCATCCACTTATCATACACCAACCTGAATTGGGAGGAATGCCCGAGAACACAGCATAAAATCTGTAACTAAAACCTGAGGATCCAAGTCGTGAGACCCCCTCCCCCATAGCCTGAGCTGCAGAGCCACGTGGTGCCAGAGAGAAGCTCTCTCCCAGCAAGCGAATATAGCTCAGCTGAGCTCCAACTGGGGTTTTAAGCAGCGAGTGCGAACTACTCACTACAGGTACGCATCCCCAAAAAACAGACAGAGGCTTTGGGTGACAACTGACCTGGGAGAGCCAGAGGGTTGCCTTGGACTGGGTCTGAAGGGGACTATCTGTTCCTTTTTCGGCTCAGTGGAGAAAGCCCCAGTCATATTCAGTTTCCAGGGCTGTGACTCTGGGAAGGGTGGAGATAGCACAAGCAGAGAGCGAGACCATTGAAATGCTAATGACCTCCACCTGGGGGGTCTGTCTTCTCTAGGAGGAAAGGGGTGGGGCCCTTTCCATTCAGAACCAGACCCCAGAGCCTGGGGGAACACGGCCACACCTCCTCACACCAGTCAAGAATTATAGGCTAACAGGCATCACCTGCTGGGCAGAAAAGCACAGTGACCTGAGGCATCAAAGGGTGGAGCAATTTTCTAAGACACACCCGCAGGGAAACCACATACTGACTATTTCTTCCCTCTGGGACCTGAGCCTGTTCTGGTCTGGGAAAACCTGATTTGGATAACCAAGGAAACCATGCCTAGACAACAGAAAATTACAACCTACACTAAGAAAAACAAAGTTATGGCCCAGTCAAAGGAACAAACGTACACTTCAATTGAGATACAGGAATTTAAACAACTAATGCTAAATCAAATCAAAAAGTTTAGAGAAGATATTGCAAAAGAGATAGAGGCTGTAAAGGAAACACTGGGCATGTATATGGCAGAAATCAAAAGTTCAAAACAACTAGTAGAATCTATGGAAATGAAAGGCACAACACAAGAGATGAAAGACACAGTGGAAACATACAACAGCAGATCTCAAGAGGCAGAAGAAAATACTCAGAAACTGGAGAACAAAACACCTGAAAGCCTACACAGAAAGGAGCAGATGGAGAAAAGAATGAAAAAATATGAGCGACGTCTCCGAGAACTCAAGGATGAAACAAAGTACAATAATGTACATATCATTGGTGTCCCAGAAGGAGAAGAGAAGGGAAAGGGGGCAGAAGCAATAATAGAGGAAATAATCAATGAAAATTTCCCATCTCTTATGAAAGACATAAAATTACAAAGCCAAGAAGCACAGCGTACTCCCAACAGAATAAATCTGAATAGGCCTATGCCAAGACACTTAATAATCAGATTATCAAATGTCAAAGACAAAGAGAGAATCCTGAAAGCAGCAAGAGAAATGCGATCCACTACATACAAAGGAAGCTTAATAAGACTATGTGCGGATCTCTCAGCAGAAACCATGGAGGCAAGAAGGAAGTGGTGTGATATATTTAAGATACTGAAAGAGAAAAACCGCCAACCAAGAATCCTATATCCAGCAAAGCTGTCCTTCAAATATGAGGGAGCTCAAAATATTTTCTGACAAACAGACAATGAGAGACTTTGTGAACAAGACACCTGCCCTACAGGAAATACTAAAGGGAGCACTACAGGGTAATAGAAGACAGGAGTGCGTGGCTTGGAACACAATTTTGGGAGATGGTAGCACAACAATGTAAGTACACTGAACAAAGGTAACTATGAATATGGTTGAGAGAGGAAGATTGGGAGCATGTGAGACACCACAAGAAAGGAGGAAAGATGACGACTGGGACTGTGTAACTTGGTGAAATCTAGAGTGCTCAACAATTGTGATAAAATGTACAAATATGTTCTTTTACAAGGGAGAACAAGCAAATGTCAACCTTGCAAGGTGTTAAAAATGGGGAGGCATTGGGGGAGGGATGCAATCAGCATAAACTAAAGACTGTAACTAATAGAATCATTGTATTATGCTTCCTTTAATGTAACAAAGGTGATATACCAAGGTCAATGCAGATAAGAGGCGGGGATGGGGGAGGCATGTTGGACACTTGACATTGGTGGTGGTGTCTGATTCTTTGTTCTACTTTGATTTGGGGTTGTTTTTCCTTTTGCTGCTTCCTAGCTGCCATTTTTTTTTTCCTCTTTCTTTTGCCTCTCTACCTTCTTTGACTCTCCCTCCTGCCTTGTGGAAAAAATGTAGATGCCCTTATATAGATAGTGGTGAAGGTGGTGAACACATAAATGTATGACAATGCAGAAAACCATTGATTATTTACTTGGGATGGAATGTATGGTGAGTGAACAAAACCATATTAAAAAAGAATGGGTTGATGACAAAACCTCGAGGGCAATATACTGAGTGAAATAAGCCAGACACATAAGGACAATTATTGCAGGGTCTCACTGATAGGAACTAATTATAATATGTAAACTCATAGACATGAAATATAAGGTACCAAGATACAGGACGAGGCTTAAGAATGGGGAGCAGTTGCTTAGTATGAGCAGAATGTTCAATTAGGATGAACTTAAATGTTTGGAAATGAACAGGGGTGTTGGTAGCAAGATGTAAGAATAACTAACAGCACCGAATGGTGTATGAATGAGGTAAAAAGGGGAAGCTCAGAGTCATATATGTCACCAGAAGGAAAGTTGGAGGTCAAAAGATGGGAATGTATAAAACTGAATCCTATGGTGGGCAATGTCCATGATCAATTGTACAAATACTAGAAATCGCTTCCATGAACCAGAACAAATGTATGACAATACAATTAGAAGTTAATACTGAAGGGGCATATAGAGAAGAACTATATACCTATTACAAACTATATACTACAGTTAGTAGTATTTCAACATTTTTTCATAAACAGTAACAAATGTACTATATCAATACTACGAGTCAACAATTGAGGGGGGTTGGTTAGGGATGGGGAGGATTAGAGTTTCCTTTTCTTTTTTTCTTTTTTCATCTTTCACTTTATTTCTTGTCTGGAGTAATGAAAAGTTTCTAAAAATTGAACAAAAATTAAGTGTGATGGATGCACAGCTGTATGAGGGTACCCAGGGGCAAGTGATTGTACACTTTGGATCTCTGGATAATTGTATGGTATCTGAACAATCTCAATAAAAATGGAAATAAAAATAAATAAATAAAGTGCTGGAGAAAATGTGGAGAAAGGGATGTACCTAATCACTGTTGGTAGGGAAGTAGAATGGTGCAGCCCATGTGGAGGGCAGTGTGGTGGTCCCACATGAACGTAAGAATGGGTTGCCATATGGTCCTGCAATCCCATTACTGGTTACATAATTGGAAGAACTGAAAAGAGGAACATGAATGGACATTTGCACAGGGGGCTTTATGGTGGCAGTATTCACAATTCGTGGTGGATGGAGATGCCCTAAAGTTACATCAACTGATGAACAGAATGGTGTGTATGAACAGAATGGTGTATATATATATATATATATATATATATATATATATATATATATACACTGTGGGTATATATACAATGGAATATTGAGCTGCTACAAGAAGGAATGAAGTTGTGAGGTATGCAACTAGGTGAATGGACACTGAGGACAATATGTTGAGTGAAACATACCATAAATGAGAAAACAAACATTATAATTCTTCACTAATATGGACTAAATATAATGTGCAAACTCTGAGACTTGAATCCGAAAGCATAAGTTATCAGGGAAGGCTTATTGTAAAAGTTCCTAGATTGTAAGCTCTTTCAGCAGTTACATCTATTTCTGAGTTGTAATGGCTATTTCTAAATTCAGGGATGCTGAGCTCTTTGTGTATAACTTGGTAGGTCCCTAGAACTTTGGGTATCTGAGCCAGAGTCCAGCAGCTATGAATGTCAGCATTACCCCATACAACAAATGTTAAAGAGTCTGAAAAAGAGATTAGACTTCAAGTAGTGATATGAATGAAACGGACTTGGTTTGAACCAAGGTAAATCAGACTAAAGGGTAAAGGATGATAGTGCCGGTGTTTTAAAACCTCAACCTCTGTCTGAGACCAAAGGAAGAGATGTTTATTAGGTGCAAAATCAATATTTTTTGTAACACACTATATAATTTAACTTGTATGGTCAGTTTATTCAAACACCATAATTACATGGAACTTGGAATAGGAAGTGAAATCTGCTTGCTTTGTACAGGTTAGTATGAAGCTCCAATAAATCCCAGAGTAATTTGGGCAAAGAACAAAAATGTATTTGCAAGGCCCCCTTGAGGGACTTGGGGGAAATGTGGAAATATTAAACTTCCCCACCTGGGGAATTACTGATATTCTCACTAGCATTGAGGACTACCAATTTAGAAGACCGAGCCCTCAATTTGGGGCTTGCCCTTATGAAGTTTGTTACTGTAAAGGAGAGGCTAAGCGTACTTAAAATTGTGCCTTAGAGTCTCCCCCAGAGATCCTCTTTTGTTGCTCAAATGTGGCCTCTCCCTCTCTCTAAGCCCACATGGCAGGTAAACTCACTGCCCTCTCACTACATGGGACATGAATCCCAGGGGTGTAAATTTCCCTGGCAATGTGGGACATGACTTGCAGGGATGAGCCTGGACCCAGCATCGTGGGATTGAGAAAGCCTTCTTGGACCAATAGGAAGAGAAATGAAACAAAATAAAGTTTCAGTGGCTGAGAGATTTCATATGGAGCAGAGAGATCATTCTGGAGGTTATTGTTACGTGTTATATAGATAACCCTTTTTTAGTTTTTAGTGTATTGGTACAGCTAGAAGGAAATACTGCAACCCAATAGCTTTGATTCTTGAAGACGATTGTATAACTATATAGCTTATACCGTGTGGACATGTGATTGTAAAAACTTTGTGGCTCCCACTCCCTTTATCCAGTGTATGGACAGATGAAAAGAAAAATGAGAACAAAAAGTAAATGAATTATAGGTAGGGATGGGGGTATGGGATAATTTGTGTGCTCCTTTTCACTATCATTTTTATTCTTATTATTTTTTGTGGTAATGAAAATGTTCAAAAATTGATTGTGGTGATGAATGTACAACTATTTAATGGTACTGTAGGCAACTTATTGTAAACCGTGGATGACTGTATGGTTTGTGAGTATATCTCAATAAAATTGAATTAAAAAAAAAAAACAGGAAGGAAGGAAGGAAGGAAGGAAGGACGGACGAACAAGGGCAACAAGTAGAAATAGTTACAAATATGGTAGATATTAATCCAAGTGTATCAACAGTCACTTGAAATGTGAATGGTGTAAATGCACGATTTAAAACACAGAGACCAACAGAAGGGATAAAAAATAAGATTCAATTTATGGTGTCTACAAGAAACTTACTTTAAAAATAGACATAGATCATCTCCCTGGCAACGTGGAATATGACTCCTCGGGAGGAATCTAGACCCAGCATCGTGGGATAGAGAACACTTCCTGACCAAAAGGGGGATGTGAAAAGAAATGAAATAAGCTTCAGTGGCAGAGAGATTCCAAAAGGAGCTGAGAGGTCACTCTGGGGGGCACTCTTTTTAGGTTCTAATAAATTGGAATAACTAGCAGTAAATACCTGAAATTATCAAACTACAACCCAGACCCCATGAATCTTGAAGTTGATTGTATAAAAATGTAGCTTATGAGGGGTGACAATGTGATTGGGAAAGCCATATGGACCACAATCCCCAGTGCCCAGTTTACGGATGGATGAGTAGAAAAATGGGGGCAAAAAAACAGGCACCCAGTGTTCTTTTTTACTTTAATTGTTCTCTTTCACTTTAATTTTTATTCCTATTTTTGTGTGTGTGGAAATGAAAATGTTCAAAAATTGATTTTGGTGATGAATGCACAACTATATAATGGTACTGTGAACAACTGAATGAATGCTCTGTATGACTGCATGGTATGTGAATATATCTCAATTAAAAAAAAATAGACATAGATTCAAAGAAAAGGGATGTAGAAAGATATATCATACTAACACAAATAATCAAAGCTGTAGTAGCTATATGAATTTCAAATGAAGCAGATTTCAGAGCAAGGAAAATTACTAGGGATAAAGGGCATTAAACAACAATAAAGGGGTCAATTCTCCAAGAAGACATAACAAATATTATGTGCCTGTGCTGGTTTGGATGTATTATGCCCCCCAAAACGCCATTATCTTTGATGCAATCTTGTGTGAGCAGACATATTAGAGTTGATTAGATTGTAATTCTTTGATTGTTTCCATGGAGATGCAACCCACCCAACTGTAGGTGATAACCCTAATTGGATAATTTCCATGGAGGTGTGGCCCTGCCCATTCAGCATGGGCCTTGATTAGTTTACTGGAGCAGTACATAAGCTCAGACAGAAGGAGCAAGCTTGCTACAGCCAAGAGGGACACTTTGAAGAATGCACAGGAGATGAGAGAGTAACTGCAGTTTACACAGACATTTTGGAGACAGCCTTTGAAAGCAGACTTTTGCTCCAGAGAAGCTAAGAGAGGACAAATGCCCCAAGAGCACCTGAGAGTGACATTCTGGAGAGAAGCTAAAGTCTAGAGAAGAACATCCTAGGAGAAAGTCATTTTGAAGCCAGAACTCTGGAGCAGATGCCAGCCATGTGCCTTCCCAGCTAACAGAGGTTTTCTGCACACCACTGGCCATCCTCCAGTGATGGTACTTTGGACACTTTATGGCCTTAATATTTTAACTGTGTAACCAACTAAAGTCCCTTTATAAAAGCCAATCCATTTCTGGTGTTTTGCATTCTGGCAGCATTAGTAAACTAGAACAGTGTCTAACAACAAAACATTAAAATACATTTAGGTAAAAACTGATAGAAGTGATTGTGGAGATGAATGCACAACTCTGTGATTATACTAAAAGCCATTCTTGTACACCTTGGATGGACTGTATGGTATGTGAATATCTCTCAATAAAACTGCTTAAAAGAAAAACAAAACTGATGAAAAGATAAGGAGAAATAAAAATCCACTATTACAGTTGGGGACTTCAACACTCCTCTATCAGTAATTGGCAGATCCAGCATACAGAAATTCAGTAATGACACAGTTGAACAGAACAGCACCATCCAACATGTGTAGAACCTCTCTTCAGAGAAGGTATCGTCCTACTGATGCCTTGAGTTGGACATTTTCACAGCCTCAGAACTGTAAACTTGCAAGCCAATAAATCCCCATTGTAAAAGCCAACACACTTCAGGTATATTGCATTCCAGCAGTTTGAGCAAACCGAAAAAGTTGGTATCCAAGCAAACTAGACAGTTATAGGTTTAGAATGTTAAATTTAAGCCCCATGGTGATGGTAGCACATTATTGTGAGATTAACAGTCTGGATGGTATGTGAATGTGGAGGGAAGGGGAAGTTTTGAGTCACGTATGTCACCAGAAGGGAAGTTGGAGGTTAAAACATGGGAATGTATGACGCAGTGAATCTTGTGGTGGACAATGTCCGTGATTAACTGCACAAATATTAGAAATTTCTTTCATGAACTAGAAGAAATGTGTGACACTATAACTAGAAGTTAGCAATAGAGGAGTATATACGGAAAAAATGTATCTATTGCAAACTATGTACTACAGTTAGTAATATTTTAACATTCTTTCATCAACAGTAAGAAACGTACTATACCAATACTATGAGTCAATAATTAAGGGGAGGGGGGTTAAGGGTATGGGAGGATTTAAGTTTTCTTTTTTATTTTTATTTCTTTTTTTGAGTAATGAAAATGTTCTAAAATTGAAAAAAAATTAACTGTGGTGATGAATGCACAACTATATAATGGTACCATGAACAACTGATTGTATACTTTGGATGACTGTATGGTATGTGAATAACCTCAATAAAATTGAATTTAAAAAAAAAAACAGTATGATACTGGCACAAGGACAGACATAGAGACTAATGGAACAGAACTGAACGTTCAAGAATAAACCCTCACATGTACAGCCAACTGATTTTGACAGGGTGCCTAGGCAACTCTATGTGGAAAGAACAGTTTCTTCAACCAGCGGAACTGGGACAACTGGATATCCACATGCAAAAGAATGAAAGTGAGCCCCTAGCTCCCACCATGTAAAAAAAATTAACTCAAAATGGATGAATGATTTAACTATAAGAGCTAAAACTATAAAATATTAGAAAGAAACGGAATATCTACAGAACCTTGTATTAGGCAATGGATTCTTAGATGTCATACCAAAAGCACAATCAACAAAAGAAAAAATAAGAAAATGGGACTTCATAAAAATTAAAACTTTTGTGCATCAAAGGACATGATCAAGAAAGTGAAAAGATAATCTACAGAATGGTAGAAAATATTTGGAAGACATGTCTCCAATAAAGGATTAGTATTCAGAATATATAAAGAACTGCTACAAATAAACAGCGAAATGACAAACAACCCAATTTTAAAATGGGCAAAAGACTTGAATAGAAATGGCCAATAATTATGCACATGAAAAGATGCTCAACATCATTAGCAATTAGAGAAATGTAAATTGAAACTATGATAAGATACCACATCATAACCACAAGAACAGTTATGTTAAAAATCAGAAAATAAGAAGTATTGGCAAGTTTGGGGAAAAAATAGGAACATTCATACATTGTTGGTGGGAATATAAAATGGTGCAGCTACTGTGGAAAACAGTTGGATGGTTCTTCAGATTAATTAAACACAGAATTACGTAACCCAGCAATTCCACTCCTAGGTATATTTCCGTAACTGAAAGCAGGGACTCGAACAGATATTTATAGACCAATGTTCGCAGAAGCATTATTTACAACTGCCAAAAGGTGGATGCAACCCAAGCGTCCACCAACAGTTGAATGGATAAGCAAAACATGGTAAAAGTATGTGCCAGATTGAGTAATGAAAATTTTCTAAAATTGAAAAAAAAAATTAATTGTGGTGATGAATGCACAACTATATAACAGTACCGTGAACAAATGATTGCATACTTTGGATGACTGTACGGTAAGTGAATAATCTCAATAAAATTGAATTACAAGAAAAAAAAAGTATGATAAGGGCACAAGGATAGACAAAGTTCTGAATCTTAACCCTTATTCCATTGCAAATAAGACCTTCTGAAGATGTTATTTTAGTTAAAGTACGACCCAACGGAGTGTGGTTGGGCCTTAAGCCCATTAAGGGAGGCTTTATGAAGAGAAAGCCACAGGGAGGAGCCAGAAGAGAAAGGAACAGACATCACCACATGATGGAAAATCTAAGGAACCGAAAGACCAGACAGAATGGCACTAACCCCGGACGGAAGCCAGCCTTCCAGCCTCTGAAATCATGGGCCAAGAAACTCCTGTTTATTCCAACCCATTGTGTGGTGTGTGTCATAACAGCCTGGAACCTAAGACAAATATACAATGGATTATTATTCAGTCATAAAAAGGAATCAAGTTCTGATACCTACTACAACATGGATGAACCTGAAGACATCATGTTGAGTGAAGACAGATGGACACAAAAGGACAGATATTGTATGATTTCACTTATATGAAATAACTAGCATATGCAAATTTATAGAAACAGAAAGTAAATTACAGGCTACCAGGGGCAATGGGAGTTGGGAATGGGGAGTTAATGCTTAATGGGCATAGAGTTTCTGTTTGGGGTAATAGAAAAATTTTGGTAATGGGTGGTATTTTGGTTTGCTAATGCTGCTGGAATGCAAAACATCAGAAATGGATTGGCTTTTATAAAGGGGGTTTATTTGGTTACAAAGTTACAGTCCTAAGGCCATAAAGTGTCCAAGGTAAGGGGTACCTTCACTGAAGGATGGCCACTGGTGTCTGGAAAACCTCTGTTAGCTCATAAGGCTCATGGCTGGCGGCCGCTTGCTCCCAGGTTACGTTTCAAAATGGCGTTCTCCAAAATGTTGCTCCTGGGGCGTTCTGTCCTCTCTCAGCTGCAGCTCCTCTTCAAAATGTCACTCTCAGTTGCTCTCAGCTCTCTGTGTGTTCTTCCACTTGCCTCTTGCGGCAGTAGCAAGCTCATTCCTTCTGTCTGGGCTTATACAGTGCTCTAGTAAACTAATCAAGGCCCAAGCCGAATGGGCAGGGCCACACCTCCATGGAAATTATCCATCAGTTATCACCTACAGTTGGGTGGGTCACATCCCCATGGAAACAATCAAAGAATTACAATCTAATCAACTCTAATATGTCTGCCCACACAAGAGTGTATCAAAGATAATGGCGTTTTGGGGGACATAATACATTCAAACAGGTGGTAACGGGTGTGAATTCAATTAATGCCACTTAATAGTTAACCTGAAAGTGGTTAAAAGGGGGAAATGTTATGTTGTATGTTACACAAAAGCAAACTGTTTTTTGGCTGTTGCCATTTTCTTAGGCTTCAGCCTGCCTGCGCATGGCCAGACAATAAAACTCCTTTAGGTCGAGTTTTCTTCTCTTCTCAATTGAAAAACCTAACATATTGGTGCCGAAACCCAGGATCAAGAAAAGAGATGAAATCTCTATCAGACGAACCCACTCACTTGACACCACCGGTAAATCACTTCAGGTAAGGAGAAAGCACCTTCTCTATCTCTGGCACTCTCTTTCTGTGCTGTCCAGGACAACATTCACAGGAATCCTAGGGGTGAGTAAGACAGTGGGACGCCTCCATCCACTCCCCCATGACTGCACTGGAGCTTGGGAACTCTCAAGGGGGGACGCCCTCTCAATTGTTCCTAAGCTTGAGAGCTAGGATTTCTCCTTACCCTATAAACCTCAAAGCAACATAGATCTAAAACCTAAGAAGTTCATTTTCTATTGTAATTCTGCCTGGCCACAATATCCACCTGGCCAGAAAGTGGAATCCTTGACCCCCAAATTCTTTTAACCTTAACAATTATTGTCAGTGTCCTGGCAAGTTGAGTGAAGTCCCATAAGTCCAGGCTTTTTTCAACCTGCACAGGTGTCCCTCCTCTCTCTGCCCCTCTCTCTGCCAAACTTGTTCCAGCTCCTCAAATACTTGTCCTCCTCCTCCTCCCAACTCTTTCTTCAATCCTGCCGAAAACCTTCTACTCAATTTTCCTCCTCCTCTTACTCATGCAGCCCTTCCTGGCCAAGCGGAAACTGCTGTTAAACCACAGCCAGTAAACAACCCTCTCCCATCTCTAACTTCCACCTCAGAGTCTCAACCCTCTTTTTCTTCCCCATGAAGGACCCACTCCTCTCAACCTCAGCCTGTCCTCCCCTTGCAAGAAGTGTCTGGACCAGAGGCACCCATCTGCATCCATGTTCCCTTCTCTCTTTTGACCTTTCCCAAATAAAACAGCGCCTAAACCCATACTCTAAGAACGCTGCCCTTTTTCTCTCCCATTTCAGAAAACTCATACTCTAAAAACTCTGCCCTTTTTTTCTCTCCTGTCTCAGAAACACCCTCCTGTACTATGCTAATCTCTAGCCTGACAAGTCTGAAGCTACCCTACTCCTAAATATGCTTGTATCAATTACTAACGAAAGCCTTAAACCCTCAAGCCCTTTCTGCTTTACAAACAGTGAAGCCACTAGAAATCTAACTGCTCAGATAACATCAAATTCCCAAAGCCAATCCAATCTATGGCCCCAGCTCCCCAATCTCCTGGGGCCCACCATGGACAAATGAAAATGCCCGGGTACTGAAAAGGCTCCAGTCATCACCATCACGCTGACGAAACCATGGGTAACACCGTCAGTCACAGGTAAAAACGTTTCATTCCTTTCAAACACGAAAGCCTTTACTTCACTATGCCTAAATTCTCCAGGCCACTGACCCGCATCTCAGTTTCTATTATGGGAACAGATGGTATAATCTCTAGGCCCCTGCAAACCCCTCTACTGCCTTACGCCCTCCATTTTTCTCACTCCTTCTTAATAATCCCAAAATGTCCCATTCCTATTCTGGGAATTCTTGTTAAAAAAATTATGCATTTCTTTTTCAATAACTCATTAACTAAGGTGTTTTAAGTATTTAACATTAGTCTAACAAGTTTAATTTTAATGGTAATAGTATGTTATAAAATGCTTGCTTAAGAACACTTTCCAAAATTGTTTTAATAACTTAAATGTAAAGGGTATGAGAGATGTTTTATTGAAAGGAAAAGAAAAGTAGTTTATTTGTAAAATGTGATGAAACCTAAAAATGGATAGAGAATGTTGCAGAAAGTTTGCAAAAAGGGAAATTTCTGCTGTCAAAGTTAGAGAATGGTAAAAACTAGTGATATCACTGCTTAATAATAAAACCTCACAACTTAAGAAGTAGTTCTGCAAAACAGAATGGCATTTAAATATTCTAGCTGCTGCCCAAGGCAGTACTTGTGCTCCAATGAATATTCAATGCTGTGTGTATGTGCCTAATAATTCACAAAATGAAACCCATGCTCTTTATCATATGCAAAATCACAAAGTATTAATCATTTATCTGATAATCCTTTGTTTAAATAGTAACACTCATTAACTTGGCTATAGTGCCACTTATTAATGGAATTGCTGTCCATAAGTACTAGTTACTTGTACTTGTTTATTATATTGCTGCTGTAAATTATAAATGGAAAGTCTGTCCTATAGTCAACGCAAACTGCTGTGCAGGGGTAAACGGTGGCAGCCCCTGGCCTGAGCAAAACAGGCCTGCAGACCTCAGCCACAGCCGTCTGCATGACCTGGGGAGCTAATGAGGAACTCATCAACTTCGTAAGCCAGTACAGAGACAATAGCAAATTAACCTTAAAACGTAACTTTAAAACGTGAAATGGGAAGGAAGCAGGAACTGAAAAACTCTTGGTCTCATAAAGAGGAAGATGTAAATGTACCCCAAACCTCCCGCAGTCAAATGTTAATCTAGTTCACCTGCTTCCTGGCCTCCACATGCTATTACTCTTGAGGTTATCTACAAAGCCCCATCCTATAATTTTGCTCTCCTTCTTGTATCACCCCATGTCACAGAACCCTGTTCCTTTGTCTATGCTCTCCCACCCTTAGGAATGTCTTTGTCTTAAACCCTTATAACTTAATTGGCCACTTCTTTAAGCATGCAGCCAACTTCCCTGCGAATGCTGCACCCACCTGGTGAGAAAGCACTGTCATAATCTATTTCTACATGACTTCTCACTCTCTGTACCAAACATCACCACATTGGTTCAACACCATAAGCCAATTAACTCTTTTTTTGCATAAAAAGAAAAAAGGGAAATAGTTTGAAATTTTGTATGTCCAACTTTTTATAATCCTCTATCAGGACAGGACCATGAGGAAACCTTGTAAAGTATACTATCTTAAAAGTAAAATAGAGAGAGGAGCTAAGATGGCGGCATAGAGAGGAGTGGAAGACTGTTAATCCCCCCGGAACAATCCATAAATGACCAAAAAATTAGTAAATAACCTGGAATAACTGTGGGGAGACAAACGTGACTGTCCACTCATAATCCACAACCTGAATTGAGAGGAATGCCTGAGATCGCAGCATAAAATCTTTAAGTAAAACTGCAGACCCGCACTGAGAGCTGAGAGCCAAGAGCCGAGAGCCCCTCCCTCATGGAAGCCTCATGGTGCTAGAGAGCAGCACTCTCTCGGCCCTGCTCCAACAGGGGTTTTAATGTTAACTGCTCAATACAGACAGCGAATCCTCAACAAGCAGGACAGAGGCTTTTGGTTGACAACTGACCTTGGGAGAGTCGGGGGACATATCTGTCTCAGGATGGGGAGCCCAGAGGATCGGGTGCTATCTCTGGCTGACAGGTGAACCTGGGAGCTTTTCTGTCCCTGTCTCTCCCTGTGGAGAAAATCTCAGCCATTTTCAGCCTGCAGAGCTTTGCAGTAAAGACAACCTCAGCCATTTTAAAATCAAAACACTTTGATCAGCAGAGTCAGAGAAACAAAGAACTTATTGATATGCAGTGACCTCTCTGGAGGGGGCATAGCTTCCCAACAGGAAAGGGAGGGGCCCAGCTCTACTGCCTGCCTTTCAGGAACCAGACCCCAAAGTCTCAGGGAGAAGAGCCACAGGCCACACCCTCTTAAACAGGCAGTGACAGGCTTGACAGATGCACCTGCTGGGCAGAAAAGCACAGGTGTATCAATCCTATAAGAAAAACCATCAGGGACACTAGATACTGAATATTTCCTACTTCTGTAACCTGAGCCTGTTCTCGTCTGGGAAAACCTGATTGGTGTGGCCTAGGAGGTCAGATGCCTAGACAACAGAAAACTACAACCTACACTAAGAAAAACGAAGCTATGGCCCAGTCAAGGGAACAAACGTACACTTCAACTGAGATACAGGAATTTAAACAATTAAGGCTAAATCAATTCAAAAAGTTTAGAGAATATTTCACAAAAGAGATAGAGGCCATAAAGAAAACACTGCGCATACATAAGGCAGAAATCGAAAGTTCAAAAACACAACTAGTACAATCTATAGAACTGAAAGGCACAACACAAGAAATGAAAGACGCAATGGAAACATACAACAGCAGATCTCAAGAGGCAGAAGAAAAACACCCAAGAACGAAGAACAAAACACCTGAAAGCCTACATGCAAAGGAGCAGACGGAGAAAAGAATGTAAAATATGAGCAACATCTCCAGGAACTTAAGGATGAAACAAAGTACAAGAATGTACATATCATGGTGTCTCAGAAGGCGAAGAGAAGGGAAAGGGGCAGAGGCAATAATAGAGGAAATAATCAATGAAAATTTCCCATCTCTTACGAAAGACATAAAATTACAGATCCAAGAAGCGCAGCGTACTCCCAACAGAATAAATCTGAATAGGCCTACGCCAAGACACTTAATACAGATTATCAAATGTCAAAGACAAAGAGAGAATCCTGAAAGCAGCAAGAGAAAATCAATCCATCACATACAAAGGAAGCTTAATAAGACTATGTGCAGATCTCTCAGCAGAAACCATGGAGGCAAGAAGGAAGTGGTGTGATATATTTAAGATACTGAAAGAGAAAAACCGTCAACCAAGAATCCTATATCCAGCAAAGCTGTCCTTCAAATATGAGGGAGAGCTCAAAATATTTTCTGACAAACAGACAACGAGAGACTTTGTGAACAAGACACCCGCCCTATGGGAAATACTAAAGAGCACCACAGAGTGACAGGAGAAGACAAGACTGAGAGGTTTGGAACACAATTTTGGGATATGGTAGCACAGCAATGGGAGTACACTGAACAAAGATAATTATGAATACGGTTGAGAGAGGAAGGTTGGGAACATATGAGACACCAGAAGAAAGGAGGAAAGAAAAGAATGGGACTGTATAACTTGGTGAAACCTAGAGTGTTCAACAATTGTGATAAATATACAAATATGTTCTTTTATGAGGGAGAACAAGCAAATGTCAACCTTGCAAGGTTGTTAAAAATGGGGAGGCATTGGGGAAGGGATACAATCAGCGTAAACTAGAGACTGTAACTAACAGAATCATTGTATTATGCTTCCTTTAATGTAACAAAGGTGATATGCCAAGGTAAATGCAGATAAAAGGGGGGATAGGGGAGGCATGTTAGACACTTGACATCGGTGGTGGTGTCTGACTCTTCTCTACTTTGATTTAAGGTTACTTTTCCTTTTGCTACTTCCTAGCTGTCACGTTTTTCCTCTTTCTTTTGCCTCTCTACCTTCTTCGACTCTCCCTCCTGCCTTGAGGAAGAAATGTAGATGCTGTTATATAGATAGTGGTGAAGGTGGCGAACACATAAATATGTGACCATACAGAGAACCATCGATTGTTTACTTAGGATGGAATGTATGGTGTGTGAACAAAACCATCTTAAAAAAAAAATGGGTTGATGACAAAACCTCAAGAGCAGTATACTGAGTGAAATAAGCCAGACACATAAGGACAAATATTGCAGGGTCTCACTGATAAGAACTAATTATAATATGTAAACTCATAGACAGGAAATATAAGGTACCAAAATATAGGACGAGGCTTAAGAATGGGGAGCAGTTGCTTAGTATGAGCAGAATGTTCAACTAGGATGAACTTAAATATTTGGAAATAAACAGAGGTGTCAGGATCAAGATGTGAGAATAATTAACAGCGCCGAATGGTGCGTGAATGAGGTGGAAAGGGGGAGCTCAGAGTTATATATGTCACCAGAAGGAAAATTGGAGGTCAAAAGATGGGAATGTATAAAACTGAATCCTATGGTGGGCAATGTCCATGATCAACTGTACAAATATTAGAAATCTCTTCCATGAACCAGAACAAATGTATGACAATACAACTAGAAGTTAATAATAGAGGGGCATATAGGGAAGAAATATATACCTATTGCAAACTATATACTACAGTTAGTAGTATTAAAACATTCTTTCATAAACAGTAACAAATGTACTATACCAACACTACGAGTCAACAATTGAGGGGGGTTAGTTAGGGACATGGGAGAATTTGAGTTTCCTTTTCTTTTTTTTTTTTTTTTTTTTTTTTTTTTTCTTTTTTCATCTTTCACTTTATTTCTTGCCCGGAGTAATGAAAAAGTTCTAAAAATTCAACAAAAATTAAGTGTGGTGATGGATGTACAGCTGAATGAGGGTACCAGGGGCAACTCATTGTACACTTTGGATCTCTGGATAATTGTATGGTATGTGAACAATCCCAATAAAAATTAAAAAGAAAAAAAAAATAAAATAGAAGCTTGCAAAGTATGTTGTCTTAAAGGTAAAATAAGAAATAAATCCTTTTATCTCAGGAATAAAAATCCCCTAAACCTAGCCTCTGAGCCCACCAGACCTATAGCAAATGCGAATACAGGAACTAAAAGGATTCATGTCCCTTTTTGTATAACAGACTTAACACAATGTAAGAGACAATTAGGAATCATGGGACGGAGAACATCTTGACCAAAAGGGGGATTGGAAAGGAAATGAAATAAGCTTCAGTGGCAGAGAGATTCCAAAAGGAGCCGAGAGGTCACTGGTGGGCACTCTTATGCACAATATAGACAACCCTTTTTAGGTTCTGGTGAATTGGAATAGCCAGCAGTAAATACCTGAAACTATCAAACTGCAACCCAGAACCCATGAATCTTGAAGATGACTGTATAAAAAGGTAGCTTATGAGGGGTGACAATGTGATTGGGAAAGCCATATGGACCACACTCCCCTTTGTCCAGTGTATGGATGAATGAGTAGAAAAATGGGGGCAAAAAAAAAAAAAAAAAAAAAGGCACCCAGTTTTATTTTTTAATTTAATTTTTATTTTTAAATTTAATTTTTATTATTATTATTTTTTTTTGTGTGGTAATGAAAATGTTAAAAAATTAATTTTGGTGATGAACACACAACTATATAATGGTACTGTGAACAAGTGAATGTATGCTTGTATGACTGTGTGGTATGTGAATATATCTCAATAAAATGAATTTAAAAAAAAAAGACAATTAGGAAAATTTCTGAAAACTCCTCCAAATTTATGGATGAATTCAAAATCTAGTCTTAGCTTATGAGTTTACTTGGGGAAACATTCAAGTTACTCTTTCCTCCTGCTGCACTCCCAAGAAAAAGCAGAGGATCTGGGTAAAGCCCAAGTACATGCAGATAAACTACAAGGGAAACAGCACACATGGTATAGGGCTGGGACTGAAGCTGTTCCTAGCACACACCCTGTCTAGAGCTATTAGAGGGGACAATAAAACCTGAAAGCAAAGAACAATATAATTACTTGCTGTGCCGGTTTGAGTGTATTGTGTCCCCCCAAATGCCATTATCTTTGTAGTCTTGTGTGGGGCAGAAGTTTTGGTGTTGGTTAGATTTGCTTGGAGTGTGCCCCCACCCAGCTGTGGGAGATAATTTTGATGAGATGTTCCCATGGAGGTGTGGCCCCCCCATTTGGGGTGGGCCTTGATTGATGGAGCTATATAAATGAGCTGACTCAAAGAGAGAAAAGAGGGAGTGCAGCTGGGAGTGATGTTTTGAAGAGAAGCAAGCTTGCTAGAGAGGAGCGTCCTGGGAGAAAGCCGTTTTGAGGCCGGAGCTTTGGAGCAGACGCCAGCTGCCTTCCCAGCTAGCAGAGGTTTTCCAGATGCCATTGGCCATCCTCCGGTGAGGGTACCCGATTGCTGATGTGTTACCTTGGACGCTTGGTGGCCTTAAGACTGTAATTGTGTAGTGAAATAAACCCCTGTTTTATAAAGGCCTATCCATCTCTGGTGTTTTGCATTCTGCAGCATGAGCAAACTAGAACACTTGCCTAATAGAAGGTAAAAACAATTCATGTCAAAAACCCTACTTTATAGGACAGTCAGCCTTCAGACCTCATGAATGACCTTATAAATACTGCCTTTTCTGTCTTTAATAATCAGGACCAGACTGCAGAGGAGGAGAGAGCAAGATCGCACTGGAATAAGGTGAGGCTCATAGCTTCAGCCTTAAACAATAATCAGCCATCTCAGGGTCACTCGGGAGCAGAAGACACCAGGAACCTGTCATCAATGCAGAGAAACAGGGCACTGGAAACGAAAGTGCCCCCAAGAATGAAAGAAGCCACGAGAACAGAGAGCCTCCACAGCCCTGTCCACGTTGCGGGAAGTGATAACACCGGGCCCAAGAGTGCACTGTGCCCCCAAGAGGGAGCGAGGGCTCTCCAAAAGCCCTGCTGGGCACCCCTGACCAGAACTAAAAGGGCCCAGGGCAAATGGCTCCTGGATCTCACCAAAGAACATCGAGATCATCAAGCCCCCGGTGTCTCTTGACGTGGCAAGTAAGACCATTAAAATTTTTTTTTAATTAATATGGGAGCTACCTATTCTGTCTTAACCACTTATCGGCCCTCTTGCCTCTAAAACCTGTTCCATAGTGGGAGTAGATAACAATCTCGAGCTTGAGCCTTTATCCCACCTCTCTTCTTGCCAAAATTGGGAAAAACCTGTACTCTGCTTAATAACTGAAAGCTTAAAACCTTTAAAAGAGAATACAGACATCATAAAATGAGCTAAGTAAATGCAGCTAACAGCACATTCTAGCTTAGCTCTCTCCTACCCTACTTCTCATCTCCCGTGTGTTCATTCTGGGACCTTGTTTCTGACAACTTCTAACCAGGTTTATTCACAGAACTGTCCAAGCCATGACAAACCAGGAGGGTGATAATACGCTACTCCTCCAGTGAAAACACTTACCGGCCCCGACCCCACAATGGACCATAGGGACAACTCTATAGCCCCTACCAGACTGAAGCAGATACACAAGAACAGACCTGTGTCCCTCAACATCCCTAGAAAAATAAAAGAAAAAGCCTGGAATGTTAGGTAGGTCCCTGGGCCCTGACCCCACACCTACCCCTAGGAATTTTACAATAGAGCCACTGCCTCCCACCCCACCCTAGGAACCCTGCAGATCTGCAATAAGCCACTGCCCCGCCCTAGTAATCCTGCAGATCTGCAATAAGCTTACCGCCCCCCACCCTTAGAATCCTGAACATTTACAATTTAAACATTCCCACTCTCAATCCCCCGCTCTTAAACCAGCCAATGGAAATCTGCCAACTATCCCCTTTCCCAAAATTAAACTGAAAGACTGCAAACCTAAACCTGCCAGCCTCCCCATCCCTGGCCAAAGAACTTCCTGCCAACCATCCTTTATAAGCCCCACTGTTTCCTTGGCTCGGGGCTGTCGCCATTTTCTTAGGCTTCAGCCTGCCTGTGCACGGCCAGACAATAAAACTGCTTTTGATCGAGGAAAAAAAAAAAAAACCGTTTTAATTGAAAAGCTTAAAACAATAAATATTAATTAGCTGAAAAATTAAACAAAAAACACTTCTGCTCTGCTAAAGATACGGTTAAGAGAATGAAAAAGACAAGCCACACTCTGAGAGAAAAATATTGTGAAACACATATCTGTTAAACGACTTACATCCAAAATATATAAATTCTTAAACTCAACAATAAGAAACAAACAACACAATTAAAAAAGATCTGAAGAGAGCTCTCACCAAAGATATACAAATGGCAAACAAGCATATGAAAAGATGTTGAACATTATATGCCATTAGGGAAATTCAAATTAAAAGAACGAGATACCACCACACACCTATCAGAATGGCTAAAATTACAAATACTGACACCAGCAAACCCAGACAGGGACACGGGGCACCAGGAACTCTCATTCCCTGCTGGAGGGAACGCAAATAGGACGGCCACTTTAGAAGACAGTCTAGCAGTTTCCCACAAAGCATAGTTTTGCCATACGATTCGGCAACTGTTCTTCTTGGTATTTATGCAAATAGGTTGAAACCTTATGCACAAAAACCTGCACTCAAATGTTTATTAATGATTCCTAAAAATTGGAAGGAACCAAGATGTCCTTCAATAGGTGCATGGATAACAGACAAACTGACATCCACACAATGAAATATTACACAGCAATAAGAAGGCATGAACTATCAAGCCATGAAAAGACATGGAGGAACCATAAACGCATATTGCTAAATGAAAGAAGCCACTCTGTAAAAACTATGGAAAGGGCAAATGTACAGAGACAGTAAAAAGACCAGCAGCTGCCAGAGGAATTAGGGGGTGCAAGAGATGAAAAGGTAGAACACGGGGTGTTTTAGGGCAGTGAAACTATTCAATATAATACTGTAATGGTGGATATACAACATTAGGAATTTGTCAAAATCCACAGAACTGTACAACTCAAAGAGTGAACTCAAATGTAAAATCTGTATTTTAAGTAATAATAACATATTAGTTCACTAATCGGAAGTAACGGACCACACTAACGCAAGATGTTAATATCAGGGGAAACTATTCAAGGGAAAGAGATGTATGGAAACTATACTTTCTGTGCAATTTCTGTAAACCTAAAACTGTTCTAAAAAATAAAGTCTATTAAAAAAAAAAAAAGAACAGGGAAATCAGCATTTCATCATCTCTGCAGTCAGCGGGATCTGGAGTCAGAAAACTCAGCGTACAAATCCTGTCCCTGGGACCTCCAGCCCACCTGAACCTGGCCTTTCCAGAACCCCTTCACACCTCGTGCAGAGCAGGCAGCAGCTGCTGTCCCTGTTCCTCTTGCCACTTAGCACCCCTGGCTGGTTGAAGGGAAGGACTCAGAAGGAACCAAACCGCAGCTGCTTCTGCACCCCACCAACGATCCACAGCAACAGCTCTCAGCTTCTCCCGCTCAGGATCCCTTCAGCCCCACTTCAGGTCCCACCTTACTTGCCCGTTCATTCCTCAGACCTGAGGGTCCACAAAATCCCCTCCTGTCTACTGACACCAGAGGTCAAGGAGCCCACATGCCAAGCAAAATATGGTGTTTCCGATCATTAGGTGGCATCAGCCCTACCTTTTTATCACAAGGCCACTGGTTCTCACTGCAGACTTGCCGAGAGGAGAGTGCTGAAAGGGCGATTCTTCCATGCTCTGGTTTGCTTCGCTGTCACCTGGCTTCTTCTCCTTGAGGGGAAAGGGCTTCTTGTTGGGACCTGAAGGCACAAAGACAGAAGAGAGTTTATGATATTACAGGTCACTTGAAACTAGACTTCTTAATTTTCTTTCCGAGAAAGTAACATTCTTATAATTGTGGAGGTTAGAAAAAGTCAAGAAAGCAACTATGACAAGTAAGGATCTGTCCTGAGCAGGCCTCACCCTCAGGCATGGGTGAAGAGCTCACACTTTAGAGGTCAAAGGGCCTTGCACACAGCACAGTAGAGATTGTGGAAAGAATAACCAAAACTCACTTATTTTCTTCTTATGCCAAAAGATAACCATGTCTTTATGCAATCCTTTCCCCTTCTTCCTAGCCAAGGCTGCAGATGCCTGGAAAACAGCCACACCATGAAGCATTAGGACAGCAAAGGAAATGAGACTGCAAACTCCAACGCATGAGCAGAACAGACCATTTGTGAATAAAGGAGATGCCACCCTTCGCACGTGGAAGTGAAGTTTCCGCTGTCTCCCTTCAGCCGTGCACATAATGCCTCCTGCCTGCCTCACAAGCATATATGTGCTCTTCTCCTTTGTGAAGTAAGCTACCTGACTGTGACAGATTCCTTAAACCTGGCCTCGCTGGCATTTGATGATTCTCATCCTCTGATCACATACAGAAATGGAAATGTCTCCAAGTCTCACAAAAACAAAAAAGGAAGCTGCAGAATGTTGCACGTGGGATAGAATTTATCATAAAACACACACACAATCACATGCTCATATACCTAGAGTGTGCTTATTAAAATGTCCAGAAAAATATCCACCACATTGGAAACCATGGGTAACGGGAGAGACACACGGGTGATCGTGGATCTTCAGCTATGGTTGCACCACTGAGTTTTTTACAATACAATGCATTCATGAATTAGTTGTGTGATTTTTAAAAAAAAAATTTAAGGTTCAATTAGAATAAGCAGATTACAATAGCCAAAAAATAACTTTAAAAAAAGAGAGAGATTATACTCAATGCCAAATACTAAAACGTCCTACAAGGTATAAACATTAAGACAGGCAGAAAGTAGAATGACAACGAAAGCTCAGAAACTGAACCAGTCACCTGTGTGCACCTGCACACGTGTGTAGTATATATAAGAACGGTCCATTGAGTAAGCAGTGTTGAAATCACTGATCAGTGTATGTGGGAAAAAATAAAGTTGAATCCTTACCTCAGAGTGTATAATAAAACAAATTCCATGTACACTAAATGTGGGGCAGGCAGCAAGGGCATACAAATGCTAAGAGAAAACAGAACCCAATATCTTAAGAATAGTTTGGAAAAATATGCTTTTCTCAGTCTAAAATACAGAAACCTCAAGGGAAAATATTGAAGTATTTTATAAAAACAGAAAATAAACAATACCTTCTATAAGATAAAAAAAAGTCATAATCAAAAACAAAGGGAAGAAAATCAGCAAAGGGCCAGTATCAAACTGGAAAAACTATTTTTCTACTGTGGTGTATGTTTTTATGAACATTTTTACAAAACACATCTATGTAAACACAGGTATATAAGCATGTAATGGTCTGCAAGTGTGTGTCCTTTTTTGCTTAAGGGTGTTAGGGACCATTCTACTTCTGCATGTATAAGCAAACGATGGGAATCAGCTCATCAAATTAAGGGATCTCTAAATGTTTTCCTTAAAAGAAACTTAAAAATCAACAGAAAATAATAAAACTAAAAGCCCTAAAATAGTGCTATATATGTTGGTGGAGAAATTCCACTGCCACATATTTAAACAAAGGATATAAACCAATCAGAACTTTGTGCACAAAAATGTCCCAAACTAGAAAACTGACCAAGTAAGTAAATAGGATGGAAAGCCATATAGCATTTTACATTCACATTCTAAACTAGAGTGTTTATTGATTTTAGAAAATACTGAAAATCTATTGCTTCACGAGGTGGTTACTAAACAGTATACACAGTATGATGCCATGTATATGAAAACAATATGGATATACATTTGGAAAGACAGTAACCAAAAAATTCATAATTTTTTTCAGTGTTTAGTAGTGAAAGATATTAATACATTAATGGTGATACATTTCTGGTTTAATATAAATTAAGGATGCTTTCCAGTCGTGCATAAATGCTGGCATCTTAGTAAGTTTTGACAATTGTTTAAATACATAATGTTAAGCTTAGGTTTATAAAAAGTAAAGTTGATAAACTGGGTCTTTGCCATTTAAATGTTAACGTGTTTGTTGCACTGTTTCATGAAAAAAAAAAAGAGGGTAGAATTATAGGTGATTTTTGTGTGCCTCCCCTCCCCCCTCAATTCATGAGGCTTCCTGGTTTTTTCTTCCCTGCACTGACAGGCAATACTTTGATCATAAAAGAAGTTATGAAATCCTGCTTTCCACTTTAGAAATTCTTAAAGGACCCACAAGAATACTCAGGAAAATAATGATATAAAAAACACGTGATGTGCACAGTCCAGGTGCCAGTGCATGTGACCGCTGCGCCATGTGCACGCACACTCACAGAGTCTAGGTGCCAGTGCACCATGTGACCACTGCGCCATGTGCACGCACACTCACAGAGTCCAGGTGCCAGTGCACCATGTGACCGCTGTGTCATGTGCACACACACTCACACAGAGTCAAAACACAACCCAAGGACTAACAGCAGTTACCTCTGGGGGAGGGGATTCCAAGGAATTTCACTTCTGCTGTAGTGTCTAAATGTTTACTATGACTAAATAAAAAAACAAAACCAGAAAACTCAAGTTTGAAAAAGTGATCAGTGGGCAGAGCCGTTTCTGCCGCATTTCTGATGTATTTAACTTCCTGTGAATCACTCATCCATCTGGAATTTTAAGAACACCATGTTCTGTAGGGATCTCAAGCTTCTCATAAATGACTCCAAGTTATTAAATAAATAATGCTAACCCAGCCTTCCCAAGTTAAGAATAAGATTTTCAAGTGCTTTCACTAACATTTTAGCAAGCAAATAACAACCGAATATAAAAAAAATAGGTTTTAAAGTGACAAGAGTTCAAATCTAGAGTAACACATGGCACCCTGGGCATACTCACATGATCAAAAAAATGCACCACTGCAAGATTTTTGTTGCGCCTCGTACAGACACGCTGCACTTTAGCAATCTTGCCGAAGTGGTTCTCCAGAATGGCTCTGTCATTGAGATAGTCGGGGATGTTCTTGCACTGGATCGCTGTGACTTCAGAGGGAGACAAGCCCCCAAGACTGTCTGTGCTCTCACTTCTCTTACTCTGACGGGCAGAAGATCCTCTTAGAGAATCTGGAGAATCAGAAAACCAAGACAGTAACAGATCAGATGTAACACTTTCAACCAATGTGAGGCACCGACTGTATAAAAGCAAAGGAAACTTTCACGGATTAAAGGCCTGCTCCAAGTTTCTATGGTATGTCAGGATCCCTAAAGTTTACAAGGGATTTATCAGAAAAGGCAAGCTATGGCGCAGGGACACTGAGAACCTGTCAGCAGGATTTACTCTGCTCCACATTTTTATTGCTCACCTTCTTTTTTGTTTCTACTTTCAGTTTCTTCCTCTTTATTCACACCTGGAAGCCCAAAAGGTGCCAAAGCAGACTGACTTCCTCCAGACATGGCCATGTGGTCATTCTCCCCTGGCTCAACACAGCCAATTTCCTTTTTAGATTCCTTGTTGCCCAGGCGACCTACTTCTTTATTGCTTTTCAAGACGTCCTGTAGTGTCCGATCAAACAAAGTGCCTCCGCGGGGTCGATTCAGGCGGACAGGCCGCTTATCTGGAGGGTGGTCGCCCCGGGACAAGGGGTCTGTGTCTTCTGCCACCTCATGGTCGTGTCTCCTTGGGGAGCGGTCCTGGTCCTCTTTCCTCTTCAGTCCTTTCATGAGGCTGGGAAGGGGCTCCACCTGGGAAGCAGCTTCTTCACAGCCTTGTCTGACACCTGCTTTGCTAACTGGAAAGGGTTCCCCCAGAGGCCCTGAAGATGCTCCAGGGAAGCTAGTGAAGCTACTATTCAAACTTCCAAACAGTAACTTAGGGTTTCTCTTTTCCTCCTCCACATTTCGGTTTGACAAAGCAGGAGTAAAGGCAGATGATGAGTTATTAGTAGTAACTGGTTTCGAAAAGGTGAAATTTGAATTGGTAGCTGAGCTACTTGTCACTTGAGGAAAAGAAAAAGTAACCAGTCCCCCAGATCCACTACTAACTGGGTGGGGAAATGTGAAAAATCCAGAAGTAATTTGGCTCTGGGTTTTCTCAGGCTCAGATTCAGCCCCAAATATTGGTCTGAAAACTGCATTTTCCAGAGGTTTAAAGTTGAATTCTGTTTTCCCAAAACCAGAACATGCTATTTCTCCAGCTTCTGTTCCAAAATTAGAAGTACTTGGAAAAGCTCCAAGGGTGGTGGGTGATTTAAAACTAAATCCTGTGTTTCCAGGCACAGATGAATTTGAAGGCCCAGAGGTAGCCACAAAGGTCGGAGTGTGTTCCAGTCCAGAAAAGAGCCCAGCATTTGATGTTTGGGGGAATCCTAATGTCTGTACTGTAGAAGAATGACTCACTCCAGAAGATGCTGGAAAGCTGGATACCTGTGAAAAGCCTGAGCTTCTCCCAGACAAACGTAGTTTTGTCCAAAAAGAGAAGGCTGACCAACTGAAATGGCGACTTGGCCTGAAATGTTCCTGTGGAACTACTGGAAGATGTTGGAAAAGCATTAGACTGCTGCCCACTGAAAGGATTAGTCGGGTTCATCTTCTGATCCAGTTACTGGGAGATAATAAACATTACATGTACAAAATCAGTCTCTTCTTTACACAACTATTAACCAGGGAACCCACCTTCAGCTTCACAAGAAGCTGAAAGACAAAATTCAGATCGTCACACACCAACCTCCTGCTAGAAAACTAGAAAAAAGAAATTTTAAAAATCAGATGTCTTAATCTAGAGATAATTATTTGAAAGGCAGGCAAAAGAAAAGGGCTGGGTATTCTTACTTTTCGGAAACCAGCAAGTTCTTTTTTTGAAGGGCAGGTGTAGAGGCAGGCACAAATAAAAGTGCTTTTATTATGGAGATTTAAAGCGTGACCCTTTAAGACTTAAACAAAAAACCTGAAATTATTTTTACTGACTTGATAAACTTATGAATAACCTCAAACAGTAACAACAAAATGGATTTCGTTAAGCTTTTCAATTTTGAGAGGCGTTTCTCCTGACGCCAGAGAGTTACAATGTATCACTGTTGAAGCATAATGTTTTTCAATTTACCGCCCATCTATTTTTTTCCAAAGTAACCAGAGCACTAATATTTCCCCAGGCATGGAAATGTTTTTGGTTTTTCATGTCCTGGTGACCACCCCGGGAACTGGCTCACAGGACGAGGACTCCCCACGGAGACCCTGCCCCCAGATGGGGGTTGGAGAGAAGGTGGTACCGTTCGCCCCACGCGTCCCGGAAAATCGCCGGGGGCCGCTGGGCGTCAGCCAAGAGGCCGCGCGCTCGGCCCGGGCCGCCCCCGCCCGCGGCCCCACCCAGGCTCGCCCCGCGCCGTTGGCAACCAGGGAAGGGCGGGCGGCGCGGGGGCAGCACGGGCAGGGCCGCGCGCCGCGCTCACCGTCAGGCCGCGCAGCGCCGCCGAGGCCCCACCCCCGCCGCTCGGGACCCCGGAAGCGAGGTTCACGCGCAGGAGCGGACCGCGGGCCGCCGGAGCAATCGGGGCCGCGGAGCAATCGCCTCCGCCGCGCGGCGGGCAGAAACGCGGCGGGACCACTTCCGGCCCGGCTCACCCCGCGCGATCCGGCCCCGCCCTGCCCCGACGCGCTCAGGTTCCGCTCGCGGGGCGGGACGCGGCGGCGCTTCCGGGGGCCCGGGCTCGCGCGCCCTCTATACCTTGTTCCCCCGGAGCTGCGGCGCCTCCAGCCGTACGTGCGCCACAGGTGGCCGCGCCCCCCACGGAGGTCGAGTACGCGCGCGCCCTCGTGGTGCGCGCGCCACCTCCCGGCCCGGGTCCCCAGTGAGTGCCGCCCACCCAACCCCCCCCCGTCCCCCAACCCAGTCCCCACCCCACCCAGTACCCACAACCCAGTACCCCCACACCACCCCGACCCCTAACCTAGTCCCCACCCCACCTGTCCCCCAACCAGTACCCCCGCACCACCCCTCCCCCCAACCCAGTCCCCACCCCACCCTGTCCCCCCAACCCATCCCCCAACACCACCCCTGTCCCCCCAACCCAGTCCCCCCCCACCCTGTCCCCCCAACCCATTCCCCCCACACCACCCCTGTCCCCCCGACCCCCTAACCCACCCTACCCCACCCCACTCCTGCACCTTCTCACAGGTCTGGGTCTGAACTTCCTCGGGCTTGTGGTGGATTCTGACAGGCCTGACATGGTGACTTCGTGTCCCTTCTATCTTCCTCGTGGTAAAATACATCTTCAGTGAATCCCACCAAAGTGATGTGATTCGTGTGCGTATTTACAGAACATATCGTCACTCTTGTGCTGATTCGTCTTCTTTAAAACGTTAACCGCAGGTACCTTTCCAGACGGTCAAGGGCCAGTTACTCTTACTGAGATGAGTTTGGTGCTTAGGAATCTGCAGCGAGTCATCTCCATCAGGAGAGCCCCACTTCGCAAGAGGATTGAGATCATAAGGAGTGTTTTAGGGGTGCAGAAATTTGACCTGGGAATCATCTGTGTGGACAACAAGAACATTCAGCACCTCAATAGAACCTACCGAGGGAAAAATGCCCCGACTGATGTGCTCTCTTTTCCATTTCATGAGGTAAAAAATCTTTTCCTCTTCTCCTTGCCTGACCTACTTCCAGAGGAAAGAGTTCCTATGCCTGAGTGACATTTTGCTTAAAAATGTTTAAGCTTAGGAAGTTGTTACTGTTACAGATGTAAGTTTTTATTTTAGTTTGAACAGTAGACAGACCCACTTACCCAGCTCAGAGCAAGAGGGAGGGAGGAGATTGGACTCCACCCTGCTTACAGCCCTCCCTGACTGAGAACCTTCTGCCTTTTTAAGTGTGATTCAGTACCAGCTGTGACTGGATTGAAAAATTTAAATGCATTGGGGTGAATATTTCAACAAATGTGATATCATGACTATCGGGGTGAATATCTGCACTACTTAAATGAGTAGGTCAAGGCCTCACGTGCTGTTAACAGCAGCTTGAATTGGAGCAACCCTTTTCCCTTTTGGAAGGCAATTTGGCAATACATTTCAAGAGCATTTAATAAATGTATACTCTTTAATCCACTAATGTAATATCTGAGGGGAAAAATCAAAAGCAAGAAAAAGATAAATACGTAGCAATGTTCATCTTTTATTTTCCCTAATCGACAAAATGGAAATGCCCTAAATATCCCAGCAGACATGACTGGCTTAGTGTGTCTTCTCAGTGAGATGAGATGGTCTTTAGGCAAGACTAATGGGAAGATATGAGAAATGATTTGTTTAATACAGAATACCAAGTGGAAAGAAGAGAAATATAAAATTGCACTGATGGGAAGTTTAACTCTAGAAGTTGTGAGTCCATGTGATTCCTCATTGGGAAGGGTAAAGAGATGGGAAATAATTCACCTGACAAGGTGGAACTGCCGAATTCCTCCCCCAGGCCTTGGGAGCAGCACCAGGAGGTAGCCCCAGTGCCTCTCTGCCCCAGGACGGACTTACTGTCAGTGGCCAGCCTGATGGGAGTTTTCAAAATGAAATTTGTCAGCCCATGGTCAGGTAATGGTGGTATTCTCGGAATCTGTATTTCCTCATTTTCAGAATCTGAAAGCAGGTGAAATTCCCCAGCCTGATTTTCCGGATGACTGTAATTTGGGAGACATTTTCCTAGGAGTGGAGTATATCTTCCAGCAGTGCAAGGAAAACGAAGATTACTATGACAGCCTGACCGTGAGTGGATGCACTTCCCGTCTGTGCCATGCTGGTGTCACGGAACTGACACTGGTGTCCATGCATAAAATGAGGTCACTGGGGGAGGACACAGAAGCGGTGGGGGGCGAGTGCACACAGCGCCCAGCCCTCAGCTTCCCACAGAGAGCAGTGCTAGGCCGGGAGCGCGGGAGACAGATACCATCAGGGCAGGTGGGTGGAGTGGGGAGAGGACAAGGAGCTTCTGTGTAGCTACAGAAAATTGGAAGCTCCCCACAACACCTGGTTTTTAGCTCTTGGCTTCTGGAGATCAGCAGGCATGTGAGCTTATCAGGGCTGCCGCCTCAGCTTCTTACTGTGCTACCCAGAGCAGAGAGAATGCCAGCTCCAGGACCTCCCAGATTCATCTCTTCCCAGTTTGATGCAAAACAGGAAAAGTATTCTGAAAAGCAGAGTGTGTGAGCGATCATGTTTTCACGTCTGTGGGATTCAGTGCATCTGCCTTCCTCTGGCCGAGCAGCTGTACCCTGGACTATCTTTTGGGGACCATGGTGCTTCTGTGTCCACGTGGCAGGAAGCAGAGCTTCCCGGGGAGTCCCAGCGTGAGCGGGGCCGAGGTGACCAATGTCCAGACACCTGGCCCCTTTGTGCTTCCTGGGGAGTGAGGGTGGGAATCACAGTGTGGGAGGCAGAGGTCGCCTGTGTTCATCTGGCAGTGACTGGGCCCAGCGTGGACGGGCACAGGGCATGGCGCACCCTCGGGGCTCCTGAGGACGGGTCCTTGTGGGTGTCTGCTGCTTCCCTCCTGCCCCAGGGCCCTGGTCCACCCTCGGCTTCCTCTCAGCCCACCCCAAAGTGGTCGGCCACCCCACCCAGAGCTCCCGCACCCACCTGCAACCATCCCCCACGTCTCACAGGGTGAATCTCCCTCCCCTGCTCCACATCTGCTCCTGCTGCTCCTTCAGCCACCCCCTCCCCACCTGTCCCAGGCCAGCCCCTCCATTGGGCCCTCCCTGTGCCCACACCCTCCTCCTTGACCTCCCTCTCCCTCCTCTGACCTCCCTCCTCCCCGATCTCCTTCACCCCTCCTCTGACCTCCCCTGACTTCCCTCCCTACTTCTCTGGCCTTCCTCCTCTGGCCTCCCTCCCCCATCTTCCAACTTCCTTTCTCTCCTGACCTTCCCCCCCTCCTCTGACCTCCCCTGGCCTCCCTCCCCCCTCCTCTGACCTCCCCTGACCTCCTCCCTACTCCTCTGACCTCCCTCCTCTGGCCTCCCCCTCCCTCCGGGCTGCCTCTGCCCCAGCCTTTTTCTGACACCCCTGTTGTCCCACCTGCCCCAGAAGGCCCGCGCCTCTGTGAGTCTCAGGGAGCAGTGGGGCCACAGCCACTGCTCTTCCATCCCCAGGGGATGTTATATCTTTACACCCAGCGACAGGACCCTTTCCTACCTGCCCCAGCAGAAGGGCACCCTGAAGAGGGGGTGCTGTGAGTGGGCGCAGGGCTGGCAGCACTCTGGTTCGGTGGGTCATCCCACCTGGGACGCCCACCCGCCGACCCCACCAGCCCGGTAGTTGGGGGGCAGGGGCAGCTCCTGAAGGGAGGCTGCTTCCAGTTGGATTGTTTCCTGAGGCACTTTTGTTTTTTTCAATGGTTTTGACAGGTGACTGCCACCCACGGGCTCTGCCACCTCCTGGGGTTCACACACAGCACGGAGGCAGAGTGGCAGCAGGTAGACTCCATGTGCTCCGGGTCCGCCAGGTGCCTGGGATGGGGGGGGGCTCGGCCGCAGGTGAGACCAGGGCGCCCCCACCCCCAGTCCATTTTCCTAGGCCCCTTCCGAGCACACAACCCGGCGGCTTAGAGGCAAAGTGAATGCCCAAAGCTGGGGGAAAAAAACACAAAAATAAGGAATTTTATAAATTCCTGTTTTATAAAAAAGATTCATAAATGTTTGTCTTAAATATTGGGCTCCCCCAGTGTATTTAACTACATCCGTTACTCGCTCCTTTGGCCAGCTCTTGAGCAGAGAACCGAAAGCTGTGGAGTGCGCCTATTTCACTCTCCACGGGGTCCCGCAGCGCCAGGTGCCCGCAGGCATGAGCAGAACAGCCGTGGGCACGGGCAGCCAGGAGGGGCCGCGAGGGGGCGGCGAGCTGTCGGAGGCACCGCGGCAGGGTGTGCCCACCCCAGCAGTCCTCTTCCTTCCCTCCAGATGTACCAGAAGGAGAAGCAGGTGCTGGAGGAGCTCAGCCGGCGCACGGGGTCCAGGCTCCAGCCCCTGAGCGGGGGTCTCTTCTCACAGTCACCGGCCTAGGCACTGGGGGAGGGCGCACAGCAGGGCCCAGGATGATGTGTGGGGTTCAGAGGCTCCCTGAACCGTGCTTCTGCTGTCGGCTGCCACCCACCAGGGCTGTGGAGACTCCAGCCTGAGCTGGGGCTAAACTCCATGAGTGAAAACTATTTTCTTAGAAGTACAAGAGAAAGTTCCACTCATTCTTTGTTTACAACACAGCAGGTGTTTTTTTTTTTGTTTGTTTGTTTGTTTAGTATTATTGCAAATAAAATAGTTCCTAAACCTCATAGAATTGATGGGAGTGTATAAACCCTGCCTTCTTCCTTGGGGTTCCTTGGCCCTTGCCCAGATCTTCACAAGTTTTGCAAAAAAGTTGCTTCTCTCTTGCCCCTTTGTAATGTTAAATAAAATACAATGGCCACCTGCCATTAGGCATTGCCATATGTCCCAGTTTGCTAATGCTGCCTTTAGGTAAAATGCCAGAAATGGATTGGCTTTTATAAAGGGGGTTTATTTAGTTACAAAGTTACAGTTCTACAGGGGCAAACTCTGGGCTCTGCAAAGCATCAGCAAAAGTCTGCTTTCAACACCGTTTTCAAAATGTCTTTCAGCTGTAGCTGCTCTGAGCTCCTGTCTGAGCTCTTATAGGACTCCAGTGATTTAATCAAGACCCATGCTGAAGGGCTGGGGCCACACCTCCATGGAAATAATTTAATCAGAGGTGTCACCCACAGTTGGGTGGGTCACATCTCCATGGAAACAACCTAATCCAAAGGTTCCAACTTAATCAATACTAATTAACGTCTGCCCCCACAAGACTACGTTAAAGAACATGGAGTTTTAGGAGACGTAATACACCCAAACCGGCACACCAGGACTGACCTCATTACAAGAAATGACAGGGACTTTTCCGAAGACAAATTGCCTACTGGGACCTTCTGGATAAGGCTGCAGTTTGAGTGACACTAGACACTTAGGAACAAGTCGGTGGCAGCTCCACAGAGATGGCCCAGGAGAAGTGACGTCCAGCAGACCGACCAGCCCACACTGGTCCCTGCGGTGTACGAGCCTCCTGTGTGACGAGGCCCTCATGCCCACCACCCACTGGATCCTCCTCTGGGGAAACCCCTCAGGCCCGTGACAGCAGCTGTGGCCAGGTGGCCAGCGAGACTCCCTCTGGCTCCCCGCCCCAGCAGTCCCTCTTTCAGCAAACCCACAGCTCTGATGGTTTGGATTACAGTTTGGAGGCTGAATGTACCCCAGAGAGGACAGTACTCTTCTACTCCATTCCTGTGGGTGCAGACCTGTGGGTGGGACCTTTTGGTGAGGTTATTTCAGCTGAGGCCTGCCCCGGGTGGGTCTTAATCTCCTTACTGGATCCCTTAAAAGAAATGAAATTGAGAGAAGCTCATTGAGAAAAGCCCAGGAGAAGCTAAGAGAGGACCCACAGAGAGGAGGCCTCTGGAATCAGAAGCCGAAAGCCACAAAACCGGGAGCGAAGGCCCAGCAGACGCCACCAAGTGCCTTCCCGTATGGCGGAGGAGCCCTGGACACCAGGAGCCTTTCCTCAGAGAAGGGATCGTCCTGTTGATGCTGTGAGTTGGACATTGTCACGGCCTAAGAACTGTACATTGTTAGTAAATCCCTGCTGAAAAAGCCAGCCCATTTCTGACATATTGCATTCCAAGAGCTTTAGCAAACCAAAGCAGTTGGTAATTTTGTTTCTTTTGACAGTAGGTTCAGGAGAAATGAAGCAGGGACGCAGCCCAGGAGGCCTTGTGCGCCACCCCCTTCCTCTCCAGGGTGGGTCCCGCAGGGCAGGCAGCTGGTCCCGCAATTCCACCCGCCCCAGGGCGCGGGAGCCTGGAGGCTGCGCCTGCGCGAGAGGGCGTGCAAGGCCATGCCCCAGGGCTGCCGCCAGGAAGATCTCAGAGGTCTGGCAGGGGACGGTGATAAGGCAGTGTCCGCTTGACACCCACTCTCGAGCAAGACCGAAGGGGCCGTGCTGGCCACATGCTGGGCCCAGAGCCCCTGGCATTGGCTGGATGCCCTGGAGATGGCGCACGGGCCGCCTCTCCCCTGGCCTGGTGCTAGCGTCCACCCGAGCGCCGCAGGAGGACCTGGCCGGCCAGCACCCCCGACTTCTGTGCACAGTCGTGACCTGTGGGCGCTTGGACCAGCTGACGAGGGGCTGGAGTGCAGGGCCTGACCCTTGCCCTGGGGTGTGGATCCCTGCAGGGGACAGTCCTGCGGCCTTGGAGCCTGGACCCCCAGAGGGGTGGGGCCAAAGCCACGGTTATGGTGAGGGGGCAGCAGGCCACCCACCCCCAACGGAGAGGCACCCGAGGCCGCTACCCCCACCCCTGCAGCTACACGTGGCTCCAGGGGCTCAGCCACCTGGGGGTGTTGTGGTTGAACTTGGATGACTGGCTCCTTGGCAAAAATTAGAATTTTGGGAAACTTGTTCTAGTTTGCTAATGCTGCGGAATACAAAACACCAGAGATGGATTGGCTTTTATAAAAGGGGGTTTATTTGGTTATGAAGTTACAGTCTTAAGGCCATAAAGTGTCCAAGGTAACACATCAGCAATCAGGTACCTTCACTGGAGTATGGCCAATGGCATCCGGAAAACGTCTGTTAGCTGGGAAGGCACGTGGCTGGCATCTGCTCCAGAGTTCTGGGTTCAAAATGCCTTTCTCCCAGGATGTTCCTCTCTGGCAAGCTTGCTCCTCTTCAAAACGTCACTCACAGCTGCACTCCGTTCAGTCTCTTTGAGTCAGCATGTTTTATATGGCTCCACTGATCAAGGCCCACCCTGAATGGGTGGGGTCACACCTCCATGGGAGTATCCCACCGAAGTCACAACCCACAGCTGGGTGGGGCACATTCCAAGCAAATCTAACCAGCACCAAAAGGTCTGTCCCACAAGACCACAAAGATAATGGCATTTGGGGGACACAATACATTCAAACTGGCACACTTGTATACATTTGAGTGAACCTGACAGCTTCCCAGACTTAAAGACCTTTCAGATGGTCAAGGTGGCATGAAAAAATATAGGAGAATTTATATTATATAATAAAAACTCAACATTCGGAAAATCTGCATCGTTCCTGAGTATTTTCTAAATGACTTATGAATGGGTTAAAAGATCTGCTAAGAGTGCAGGATTTTACAGTAACTGGATACAAAAAGTTCATCCGTAAAGTTTTAGACTCTGCACCCCCACTGGTCGGGTTTGGGTGTGTATCAAAGAGGAATGTCCATGTGACCTGGGGAGCGATTGGAGCAGCCCCCTTCTCCGACCACAGGGCTGTGCGAGGCAGATCTCTTCACAGGCTTCAACCCAACGACATACCGCAACCCCCACATGCAGGCAATCCGAGCACCTAGCTGCTTCTAAAGACATTAACGAGGTTTGCAAAACACCTGCAAGGCTGCCTCACCGCTCTCTAAGTCGTCTGTTTGGCAAACATTTATTTTTTCATGAAAAATATATTGTTTATGTTAACATGTAATGTACTTGCCAATATTTTATATAGAAATATTTAAAATCGATCTCAGTTTTAATTCCTAACAGTATATTCGATAGGTGTAGCCCACCCAAACAAACTCCTGGATCCTCACAGATTTTAGGAGCGTGCGGACCTCTTGCTCTCGCTGATGGTTCCAGCATCTGCTGTCGGGACCAGCCCCAGGGGCCTCTGTGTGTCCTGGTATGGGCCTAAGTTGAGGTGCTGGGGGCTGGTTGGGGGGCCCAGCCCTCCAGACCCCAAGCAGTGCGCAGCAGGGCCCCTGATGCATTCCCATGTCTCACCTCCCACCGGACGCACCCCTGTCCTGAGGCCATGCACATCTCCTCTTCTGTGAAACGACCGATGCCTGCGTCTCCTGCCCAGGAATCTATTGGCTTTCCTTTTTCTTATTGATTTGGAGGGGCCTTTTATTTATAATCGAAAACAATCCTCATATTTTAACCAAGGATACGCCCAGTGTCGTCTGACACCGCTGAACAGAAGTGCAACCCCTGTCCTGGCATGCGGTTCTGCTGCCCGTCCCAAGGCCGGACGGCGGGCGTCTTGGCTCCCGTTCTGCCCCTGTGGCCTCCTCGGCTCCGCCTCACGCCCTGAGCCTCCTGTTGGCAAACACGCCTCCCTTTCCATCGGCTCCAGCACCGACTTGGCTATTCTTGGTTCTTGTTCTGGGCTGGGGTGCTCCCATCCGGGCCCTCACAGCCCCAGACAGCCCTGGCAGCAGGAGTGCGTTCCCTTCGTCCAGGACATCCAAAGACGGCGCCACCTGTGCTGAATCTCATCCCTCTCCTGAATCTACTAAGAATGTTGAGAAATAAACCCAAAGAGAAAAGCCATGTTAGGGAGAGTCCACGTGGGGATAGGAAATCAAGATCAGACCGTTAGTTCGTGTGCTCAACAGGGGGGCAGTTGGGGTTGCATGTGAGGGTGTGCGGAGAGAGGGCTCTGCAGGGAGGCTGCTCAGCAGACCCCATCCCTGGGCACCACGTCAGTCCAGTCGCTGGGAAGCCTGGGGGACGCGGCGGGCTGAGCCTCAAACCTAAGTCCATCCCAAACGAGATGAGCGAAAACTTAAAAATACTACTTAAAACAACATTTATCATGTAAAACCGAAGGGGCACATAATCCCACCAAAAAAAAAAAGAGGGTGAAACAAAAATAAAAAATAAAGGGGGTGACACACATGCACATACACACACATGACCAAAAAAAAAAAGAGGGTGAAACAAAAATAAAAAATAAAGGGGGTGACACACATGCACATACACACACATGACCAGAAGGAACAAACTGAAGAGAAGGATCACTGTTTAGCTTCTTATTTTTATTTCCAGGGGAAAGAAGTTACGAAAGTGAGCATGTAGATCTGCCCATATTGATCAGTACATTTTTACTAATCAGTGAGTAAAAGAGATCACCACACGTATGTCGCTCTGCTACCACTGCTTCCTCTTCCCGGAAGAAGGAGACCCGGTCGGATACTGGGGCACATGCCCTCCCGGCTGATGCTTCGTCTTTTGATTTTGTTCACGGTGTGGTTCCCCAGTGGAGAGGTTTAAATTTTCGTGGGGCCAACTAAGTGTACAGATTTTTTGCATTGTGTCCTCCGAGGCATATATTTCTTCAATTCTTTCCTGATGAAACAGTGTTTCGTGGGGCCTTCCAAGCCCGGCCTCTGGGACTCGCCAAGGCTTTTGCACTCACGGCGGGTGGTCGCGGAGGGAAGCCCCAGCTGCTGACCAGGCTGAGTGGGGTTCACACCCCCAGGGGCTGTGCGGGGAGGACGCCGTCCAGCGGGGCCCTACGGGAAAGGACGGGGTGTGCGGCGCCTTCGCTGAGCGAGGGGACGTCCCCGCCAGCCCCTGGCCCGACAGAGGCCCTGCCAGCCGGGGCGGCCCCCGGGGGGTGTAGGGGTCCCGCCCTGCTCGCCCCTGGCCCAGGGCCGCGGGCCCCCTCCTGCGCGGCCGGGCCCCACTCACTCGCTGCGGGCGCCCAGGGCGGCCACGTGGCGCACGGCGGGCTGGAAGGCGGCGTAGCCCACGGGGCTCCCGGGCGCGGCCGCGGGCGCGTAGTGGTGGTGGTGGTGCACGGAGGGCGCCCTCCGCTTCTCGGCTCGCGGCAGCACCGGCGCCCACTGCGGGTCCTCGGCACAGCAGTGCCCCGCGTCAGGAGGGCGCCCGGGCCCCCTGCTCCGCAGGCGCGCCCCCCTTTCCGCCCGCCTCCTTCCTGGGGAGGGGGCCAGATGGGCAGAGAGGGCAGCGAGGCCGGGGCTCCCCGGGAGCGGGGAAGGGGACGTGGCCGCCGGCCCTTTTGCCCTGACTGCCCGCGCCGGTTCTCGGCCCCGGGTCTGAGAGGGCCCCCTTCACAGGCGGGCCGCCTGGGAGCCAGAAACGCTGCACGCAGGTAGCCAGGTACAGCCGTTTCCAGAAGAAAACCACCCCAGGGCCCTCTCTGCGAACGAGGGTGCTCCCCGGGAGTGCGCCTACCTGCAGGCTGGGGTGCAGGGAGGAGGCCGGGGGCCCCGGGCCGGGGAGCACAGCCGTGGGCAGCGCCCTGAGCATCATGTTCTGCAGGATGACCTGGTGCATCTGTGCGTTCTGCATCAGCATCATCTCCACCATGTCTGCGAGGAGAGAGGCAGGGCAGCTGGGCCCAGGCTGCGCTTGACTCAAACAGATGCAGGAGGTGGCGCGGCAGAGAGCAGCCCCTGCCCGTCCTAACCCCACTCCAGGTGTGAAACTTCTAGGCCCAAGGGCCCAACTGGCCGCCCCAGTGTCTGCTACAATCTGCATTCCTGCTCCCAACCCACACAAGCCAATTCCTCAAACTCTCGCCTCGGGGTTGCCCGGTGGTTCTGGAAGAGATTCCATTCCTGGAGCCCGAGAGCTGTGACCGTGGCACACTTGGAAAAGGGTCAGTGCAGCTGCCCTCAATCATCTCGGTGGGCCCCAAGTCCATGACAAGCGGCCTTACAGCGGGAGGCAGAGGGACAGAGGCTGGAGTAAAGCAGCACCAGACAAGGAAGGTGAAGTTCTAGGGCTGGGGTGGTGAGGGCACCAGGAGCTGGGGGGGTTACCAGGAGCTGAGGGAGGCCACCGGGAGCTGGGGGGCACCAGGAGCTCTGGGAGGGGGATGACACCAGGAGCTGGGAGAGGGCAGAACACATTCTTGTCCAGAGCCTTCAAAGGTAGCATGGCCCTGTGGACACCTTGGTTTCCGACTTGTGGCTCCAGAACTATGAGGGAATAAATCTCTGTTGCTTGAAGCCACCCAATTTGCAGTAATTTGTTACAGCAGCCCCAGGAAACCCAGACACTCACCAACCCTGGGTGCGGGACACTGATTACGTGCCTTAACTTGGCGGGCCTGGGCTGGGGGACCGGATCCACCCCTGGGGAGGGTAGTGGGTACGGGTGAGTGCGCCCTCTACAGCCCCCCGGGCCTGGGAAAGTGAGGCCGGAGGCAGGCCCCATTTCCTCACCCAAAATATACCAAATGTTAGGAGAGGCTTGCCGGAGGGAACCGCCTTTTCCCCACCCCCTTATCTTGCCCGGACACTCCCCGTTGCCAGCGCAACTCCCATCACCACCGGTGCGCATACATTGTTGCCGGACACCGTTACGGAAGCAACTCTCGCCCCTTTTCAATCAACCTCCGCGCCCTCTCAGAACCAATCCAAGCCTTTAACCCTTACAGCTACCCCGCCCTCTAAACCGCCCGATATAAACTTGTACTCTCCCCTAATAAAGCTCTCTCTTGGTTTTCATCATCCTAAAAGAAACGTGTCCCGCCTGTTCCTTTCTCGCCGCCCTCCATACTTGCACGCCTCCCGCCGGGGACCTGGCCAAGTCCCCCGCCTCGCCCTCGCCTCCGGGAAAGAGCCCCCGCCGCCGGTACCCTCGGAGCAATCCTGGGAGCCTAGGATTTAGCAACCGGCCGCCACCCTCCCCCAGACGAATCAACTGCGACCGCACCTGGGTACTATGGAACATTCTAATTTTTGCTAATATGATCGGAAAGCTTTGGTACTTTCCACCAGCAACTAAAGTCTGGAAAGTAGTCTTTGAGGCCTTGTCCACCTCTCCCAGGACCACCCTCCCCAACAAGCACAGGTGAACCAAGCCCGGAGTGGCGTGTTGAGGGGAGGGGGGCTCGGATGGGCTCCAGGATAGGCAGCTGCAGGGACAGGTGGGAGGGCGGGCGGGACGGCCAGCAGGTCCCTAGAGCAAGACAGCCATGGGGTCATCAGTCCCTGAAGAGCAAGACGGCGGAGAAGCTGAGTCCGACTGTCCACTTGGGGCAAAGACCCCAGAAGAGACCCAGGGGTGGTGGGGCTGGATGTCCCCGTCCGCCTCGAGGGGAGCGTTCCCAAGTCGGGCCACAGGATTCATGCAGAGTGAAGTCAAGGATGAAAAGATGGCGCAAGTAGAGCAAGAAGTGGAATGGAGAGCCGTGCGTATTTGTCACCTGACTTATGAAGGTAATAGTCTTTTCAATACGCTACGGGGTCAAACTGACATCCATAGCAGAGAGAAGTTAGTGCTGACCCCACCTCTCAGCACACACAGAAATCTAATCCAGATGGACCATAACCCTAACTGTGACAGCAAACAAAGCTGGTGGAAGAAAACGTAGAACATCATCATGCCCTTGTGTGAGTAAAAATTTCTTAAGAAGGATACAGAAAACACTAGCCACAAAGAAAAAACCTGAAAAATTGGACTTTACTAAAATTAAGAATTCTGTTCATCCAAAGACACCACGAAGAGAGTGAAAGGGCAAACTACAAAATGGGACATGATATCTGCAATACCTAGATCAGAAAAGGACTCACATTTAGAATATATGAAGAATCCTATGCCGGTTTGAATGTATTATGTCCCCCAAAACGCAATCTTGTGTGGGCAGACGTATTAGTGTTGATTAGATTTTGGAATCCTTTGGGTGTTTCCAAGGAGATGTGCTTCAATCATCTGTGGACAAGGCCTCTGGTTGGATAGTTTCCATGGGGGTGTTGCCCCACCCATTCAGGGTGGGTCTGAATTAAATTACTGGAGCACTATATAAGCTCAGACAGAAGGAGCAAGCTTGCTACAGCCAAGAGGGATACTCTGAAGAGGGCACTGGAACTGAGAGAGGAGCTTCAGCTTACAGAGACATTTTGGAGACGGCCGTTGAAACCAGACTTTTGCTCCGGAGAAGCTAAGAGAGGAAAAACACCCCAAGAGCAACTAAGAGTGACATTCTGGAGAGAAGCTGCAGCCTAGAGAGGAACATCCTGGGTGAAAGCCATTTTGAAACCAGAACTCTGGAGCAGACACCAGCCACATGCCTTCCCAGGTGTCCTAGTTTGCTAATGCTGCAGAATGCAAAACACCAGAGATGGATAGGCTTTTATAAAACGGGGGTTTATTTCACTACACAGTTACAGTCTTAAGGCCACAAAGCATCCAAGGTAACACATCAACAATCGGGTACTTTCACCGGAGGATGGCCAATGGAGTCCAGAAAACCTCTGCCAGCTAGGAAGGCAGCTGGCATCTGCTCCAAAGCTCCGGCCTCAAAACGGCTTTCTCCCAGGACGTTCCTTTCTAGCAAGCTTGCTTCTCTTCAAAACATCACTCCCAGCTGCACTCTCTTTCCTCTTTGAGTCAGCTCATTTATATAGCTCTACCGATCAAGGCCCACCCCAAATGGGCGGGGCCACGCCTCCATGGGAACATCTCATCAGAATCATCTCCCACAGCTGGGTGGGGCACATTCCAAGCAAATCCAACCAGCACCAAAACTTCTGCCCCACACAAGACCACAAAGATAATGGCATTTGGGGGACACAATACACTCAAACCGGCACATTCCACCCCCTGGAACCCAAAATGACATTATCTTTCCAAATACATTCATTCCATCACAATACCACAAAAACTCAAATCATTTCAGTAACAAAAGTTAAGTACAAAATCCCATCAAAATCAATTATAGGCGTGGTCAGTCCTAAGGCATACTTTTCCTTTAGCTTGGATCTGTGGACTTAGAACAAGTTATGTGCTCCCAATATACAAAGGAGAGACATTCATAGGATAAACATTTCCATTGCCATAAGGAGAAAGAGTAAGGAAAACAGGGTTAACAGGACCAAAACAGTTCCTAAAACCTGCAGGACAAACTCCATTAGATTTCAGAGTCTGAGAGTCATTTACAGAACAATGTTGCATTCTTGGGGCTTGAGAGAGCGGGAGTCTAACCCATCCTAAGGGCCTTTTCGGCAGCCCTTTCCTCTCCAAACGCTTGGGTGAGTGCTCCAACACTTCCACACATTGGGGAGACCACCTTCTCGGCTCCACCCTCCTCAAACCTCGGGGCAGCTCCCGGATTCCCTTCCATCTCCGGGGCACACGCTCAACCCCTTCAGAACAGTGTGGTGGCAGCCAGGCTCTCCTCAATTCCCTGGAAATGTGCTCTACCCTCTTTGGGACCTGAGGTGGCAAAACTCTTCCAGAGCCTCGAGGCGGAAAGCCCGCCCTCGACCTCCAGGGCAAACTCACCCTTTCCATGCATGTGGGCTGCTCCGCTCTCCCAGCCCGAGACCTCCTGACTCCAGACCTCAACCTCCATGGCTCTGTCTTTGAAGAAATTTTTCCTTTAATTTTTTCCTTGTCTGTCTCCTCCAGTCCAGACTGGCAATGGCTCTGTCTATAAAGATCTCGCAAAAATTCTGTTGGTTTTGCATGAAGCACGCAGGGGTCAAAGCCATCAGACAACAGGACCTTCCACAAATCCTTTCTGCTTAACTCCCTTTCCAATCTTGGCCTGTACTGAAATGGCGGCTGGGTTCCATGTTTGGTTCCATCCTCACATTGGGCTGTAGCCTCTGGGATTCCACTCCCTGGAAGCTCGCAATTTTCCAAGTCATCAGACTCTGGCCTCTTTGAACCCAAGAGTTCAGTTCTAAGTTTATCTCTCTCCGCTCGCATTTTACTATAAGCTGCAAGGAGAAGCCAGGATACGTCCTCCACACATAGTCTGGAGATCTCCTCAGCTAAGTATTCCAGGTTGTTGCTTCCAGATTCTTCCTTCCATCTGACACCAGGACTCAATTTTGCTAAATTCTGTGCCACTTTAAAACAAGAATCACCTTTCTTTCAGTTTGCAACAACACATTCATCATTTCTGCTCAAGTCCTCATCAGAAGTATCTTTAGAGTCCATATTTCCACAAACAGTCTCTTTAAAGCAGTTTTGGCCTTTTCTATCAAGCTCCTCACAACTCTTCCAGAAACTCCCCCTTATCCATTTAAAAAGCCATTCCAATATGTTTGGTATTTGCAAACTCAGCAGCAAAAGCACCCCACTCCTGGTACCAAAATCTGTCCTAGTTTGCTAATGCTGCAGAATGCAAAACACCAGAGATGGATAGGCTTTTATAAAACGGGGGTTTATTTCACTACACAGTTACAGTCTTAAGGCCACAAAGCATCCAAGGTAACACATCAACAATCGGGTACTTTCACCGGAGGATGGCCAATGGAGTCCAGAAAACCTCTGCTAGCTAGGAAGGCAGCTGGCATCTGCTCCAAAGCTCCGGCCTCAAAACGGCTTTCTCCCAGGACGTTCCTTTCTAGCAAGCTTGCTTCTCTTCAAAACATCACTCCCAGCTGCACTCTCTTTCCTCTTTGAGTCAGCTCATTTATATAGCTCTACCGATCAAGGCCCACCCCAAATGGGCGGGGCCACGCCTCCATGGGAACATCTCATCAGAATCATCTCCCACAGCTGGGTGGGGCACATTCCAAGCAAATCCAACCAGCACCAAAACTTCTGCCCCACACAAGACCACAAAGATAATGGCATTTGGGGGACACAATACACTCAAACTGGCACACCAGGTAACAGAGGTTTTCCGGACACCATTGGCCATCCTCCAGTGAAGGTACCTGATTGCTGATGTGTTACCTTAGACACTTTATGGCCTTAAGACTGTAACTTTGTAACCAAATAAACCCCCTTTATAAAAGCCAATCCATTTCTGGTGTTTTGCATCCCAGCAGCACTAGAAAACTAGAACAAATCCCTACAAATATATAAGAGAAGCAGACAACTAAAAGAAAAATGGGCAAAATACTTGAATGGCACTTCACTTCAAATGGCCAGTAATATACACGAAAAGATGAAATGCAAATTAAAACCCAAACATGATCCCATGACATGCTCACCAGACTGGCTAAAATGAAGATATCAGAAAATACCAAGTGTTGGCAAACACTTCTGTGGAGTGTAAAAGGGCACAACCATTTTGGAAAAGCATTTGGCAGGATTTCCTGACCTCGCAATTTCACTCCTAGGCACATGCCCACCGACCTGTGCAGGTACATTTGCCAAAAGACAAGAAAAAGACCTTGTTCACAGCAGCACTGCTCAAAGTGGCCCCAAAAGGAAAGGACCCAAATGCCCAGCCATGAAAGAATCTGGGAGTGTATTACAGTGGAACGATGTGGTCAGCTGAATGATGGCCCCAAGTGTGTCTGCAAGCTAATCCCTGGAAACTGTGAACAAGCTGCATTACATGGCAAAAGGGACTTTGCAGATGGGATTAATTTAGGAGCCTTTAGGATCACTTCCAGGGTCTGCATGACACCAGAAGGCTAGCATTAAATGCAATTTAAAGATTGAAGCAGTCAGAATAAATAGGGAAACTTTAAAATGGGGCTTCTAGAAATAAACATTTAGCTGCTGATATTTTTAAAGTTCAGTGGATGGAAAGGACAGTAAATGAGATATAGTTGAAGAGAGAATGAGTGAGCTGGGAAATATAAGAATTTATATAGACTACATCAGAGAGAAAAAAGAATGGAAAATATGAAAATAAGGTTAGGTGACTTGGAGTGTAAAAACAGAGGGACTGACGCTGGATCCCCAGAGGACAGAATGGAGGACAGGAAATATTTAAAGGGATAATGCTGCATATTTTCCAGAATTAATGAAACGTAACCTCACAGATACTGGAAGCATATTGTTTCCAAATCAGGATAAATAAAAAGAAATCTGTACCTTGGCATATTTTTGAAAATTTAAAACATCTAAACCAAGAGAAGACCTTAGAAATAGAAAGAATGCACAGATTATCTGGACGGGAACTGCAGGCAGGATTTCAGATTTCTCAGCCACAACAAAGGAGTTCGGAAACAGAAGAATACTATCTAGAAAGTGTTGAGAGGAAATAACTGTTAGTCTAGATTTCAATAGCAAAGCTATTGATTAAGAACAAAAGCAAATAAAGACATTCGCAGAAAAGCAAATATGTTCACTATCTTGGTCGTAATGATGGTTTCACAGATATATACATAGGTAAAAACAGCAAACTGTACACTTTAAATATGTGCAGCTTATTCTGTGTCACATTCCTCAATAAAACTGCTTTTAAAATAAAATATTTAAAATGTATTCAAAAAGAAGAAGCAATGTAACCAAAGTTTTTGAATAGCTAATAAGGGGTGGAGTTGGTTTTAGAGCCCAATTCATTTGCCTCCTAGTCCAGCACTCTTTCTTCTACTTCTTGGTTTCTTTTCTCCCTCAAAGATACCCTTATAAATACAATAATTTATTAAATTTAAAGTTATTTTCACGTTGGTAGGTACGTAGCTTCAGTTCAGTAGCCAAAAGCTGACCCTAAATGACTGTCCTGCTTACAAAAATATATTTCCTTTCAGTAGAGAATTTCATAAACTCTTCGTAATGTATATGAATATGGAACACTTACCTTCCTTAATGCTTCCTGATCGGTGAGAGGGGACAACTTGAGGAGGAGGGATCTGTGTGATGAGCGGCTGCTGAGGTAGCTGCTGAATGATGGTGGCAGGTGGCTGGGGGACCTGGGATGCATCAGATGACTGACTACCTGACTCCATCATTGGAGAGAGTGTTCTAGAATATCCACCCACCCTCCTGCTCATCCTCCCATCCACCCAACCATCCACCCACCTACCCATCCAATGACCCATCTGCCAATCCACCATCTCCTCCTCTCCCATTAACCCTTTAAATTCATCCATCCATCCTTCCATCCATCCATCCATCCATCCTTCCATCCATCCTTCCATCCTTCCTTCCTTCCATCCTTCCTTCCTTCCATCCTTCCATCCATCCATCCTTCCATCCTTCCTTCCATCCATCCTTCCTTCCATCCTTCCATCCATCCATCCTTCCATCCTTCCTTCCATCCATCCTTCCATCCATCCATCCATCCATCCATCCTTCCTTCCTTCCATCCTTCCATCCATCCATCCTTCCATCCATCCATCCTTCCATCCTTCCTTCCTTCCATCCATCCTTCCTTCCTTCCATCCTTCTATCCATCCATCCTTCCATCCATCCATCCTTCCTTCCATCCTTCCTTCCATCCATCCATCCTTCCTTCCATCCTTCCTCCCTTCCATCCTTCCATCCATCCTTCCATCCATCCTTCCTTCCATCCATCCTTCCATCCATCCATCCTTCCATCCATACATCCATCCTTCCTTCCATCCATCCATCCTTCCTTCCATTCATCCTTCCTTCCATCCATCCTTCCATCCATCCTTCCATCCATCCATCCTTCCATCCATCCATCCTTCCATTCTTCCTTCCATTCTTCCTTCCTTCCATCCTTCCATCCTTCCTTCCTTCCATCCTTCCTTCCTTCCATCCTTCCATCCATCTATCCTTCCATCCATCCATCCTTCCATTCTTCCTTCCATCCTTCCTTCCTTCCATCCTTCCATCCTTCCTTCCTTCCATCCTTCCATCCATCCATCCTTCCTTCCATCCATCCTTCCTTCCTTCCATCCTTCCATCCATCCATCCATCCTTCCATCCATCTATCCTTCCTTCCATCCATACTTCCTTCCTTCCATCCTTCCATCCATCCATCCTTCCATCCATCCATCCTTCCTTCCTTCCATCCTTCCTTCCATCCTTCCATCCATCCATCCTTCCTTCCATCCATCCATCCCTCCATCCTTCCTTCCATCCATCCATCCTTCCATCCATCCATCCTTCCTTCCATCCATCCTTCATTCCATCCATCCATCCATCCTTCCATCCATCCATCCGTCCATCCATCCATCCATCCATCCTTCCATCCATCTTTCCATCCATCCATCCTTCCTTCCATCCATCCATCCTTATGTCCATCCATCCATCCTCCAGTCCACCCACCCACCCACCATCCATCAATTTATCTGTAACCCCCAAAGCACTTAAAAATGTAAGACCATTCTTAGCTTGAAGCTTGCACAAAAACAGGTGGCGGTCAGCCGTGGCCCGCAGCCGAGTCTGTCGACCCCTGGCCAGACTGAGGCGGCCGTGGCCGCGCCTTACTGCCTGCCCCGTGTCCGAACCCAGCAGCTGGGAAATCGTCTTAGCAACCACAGGTCCTGCTCATCCCCTTTGTGTCACTGCCTACGTGTAGACCTGTTTGCGACACCTTAGCCCACCCCACCTCACCCCTCCACCGTGCCTGCGAGGACGAGAAGGAAGCCCCAGGAGGTTCCAGGTGTCGCAGACCAGCGTGCAGCCTGGGGGTGCCTGCAGCCGGGACAGCACATGGCCCGTGGGCAGAGGAGGCTCCCAGGGCTCCGTCCACACAGACCCCTCTGAGGGGGCCCCTTCCACTCTATTCCATCTTCCAGGTGCTGCCAGAGTCCCTCCCAAGGGACAAGGCCCTCCTTGTCAGAGACCCAGCCTGTCGGGCACCCTTGAGCTCCCCGGCCACCTAGTCCAGAACCTTCTCAACTTGGCCCTGATTATATAAATGAGCCAAAGACCCCATGTACTGGCCCTGGGGTGTTGACTTCCTCACAGCAGCCTGGGACCATTAGCCCAAAAAGCCCACCAGTGTCAAACTCAAATTTTTACACATCTAATTGCTTTAGAGAATGGCCCAAATGAGACGCTTGCAGATCTTAAGGTGAGAGCATTCTCCAATTTTCAGTAGTCCCCTCTCTCTGTCATAATGGTCCCTTCCCCCTTTACAATAAACCCTTTCAAATAAAATCTCTCCTTACCAAAAGGAAAAAAAAAGTGCACATAAACAATTTTAGCTTGTTTTGCAAAACCGTGCACAGTATCTGCCAAACAGATAAGGTCAAAGCCTGTAGTAGTAGGACCCCAAGCTGCTTCTGCCCCAGACGCTCCCTGCCATGCTGGCTCCGTGACATTGCCTAGACTTGTAAGGTCCCCCGCCCCCATCCTGTCCCCCCTGGGAACTGCCCCTGCCGGCGGTCCCTCAGGCTGCAGCCTCAGGAAGGGCTCCTGCTGAGAGGCACTGCCAGGCAAACATCCAAACACTGCCCAACAAGGCATCTCAGATTCTTTCCTCGTTCAGCTCCAAAACCCTGACTCGGGCTCTCTGCATCCTGCCCGCTGCATCCCTGCCTCCCCTGGCACTCGAGCCACGTGGAACATCTCACGAGGCCCGACGTGCCAGGCCCCCTGGCTTTGCCCAGCTCCAGGCACCCAGCTGCCCTCTGACATGTCCCGTTCACTTGAGAAAGCCCGAGTTGTTTTCTGTTGCTCCCAACCCAGAACGCTCTCACGGTTGGACACTCTTCTACCTTTCTTAGCCCTGCTCTTGGAAGCTGGTCTTGAGGATGGCCTGGTCATTACGAAGCTTGGGAAAGTGCTGACACCTTCTTCCCGCAATTCGGGGACCCCCCGAGGCTGGCTTCCCCTACGCACCTACTCCTGGTGCCAAGAGCCGGGGGAGCCAGGACCCCAGGCTGGAGCGCGGACCCGGCTGTGCCCGCACGTGGCCAGCATGGTCACCCAGGCCTTTCACAGACACACCCCGTTTTCAGGCAGGTCATAAGGCAGGTGAGGCCTGCCCTGAGGTGACAAGGGTCTAGGAGGGTCCACTTGCATCTCTGTTGGTGCAACGTGGCTCTGTGGGTCCATAGCCGTCCTGACTCCTCTGTGACATCGAGGCGGCGGCTGGGATTTGAGCCTGCAGTCAGCTCTGCACCCCCACCCCCAGGCACTGCTGTCTTCGTGTTCCCACATGGGGGAGACTTACCGAGTGCTGGATGATTCTGGGGGGCTCCGGGCTCAGCGGCGGGGGCACGGCCGGGTGGATGCTCACGGGAGGAACTTCCAGGGGCAGCGCCGGCCCGTGGGCACCTCTGCTCGCCCCTCTCCAGGCGTGGGTGTGGGACAGCTCGTCCAGGAGGTGCTGCTCCTGCAACACCAGGGCTGAGCCTGCGGGCACCCTTGGGAGGGAGGCCCCAAGCCCCGGGCGGGAGGGTGGGCCCCGTTCCAGGAGGAGACCGGCCTGGGCTCTGGCCCGCAGCTGCTGCAGCCCTGGTCCAATGCGGTGGGAGAGGCCCTAAGGGCCGCCAGGGTGGCTTCCTCTCGGCCCGTGTGCAGGTGGAGCCTGGGGCGCGGGCACGGGACCCCCAGGAGGTGTCCCTGGATCCCCGGCCTGCGTGGGAGCCAGGATCCTTGGAACTAGAACTGGCTGGGAAAAGTGGGGCACCGAGCCCCTTTGTGTGCTGCACACGTGAGAGCGTCACTTATTTTTAAACTTACCAGTAATTTGAACTAGTTTCTGCTTGTTCTTTTTCTGCCCTTTCAAGTTTGTTTCATTGTTCACTTCACTACACAGATTTGCTCACTAGGAAAGCGGCTTGCGCTCTCCTCCAGCAGACACTTTTAGTCACAGCTGTCTGTCTAGACTCAACCGCATTGCTGCCAGTGATCATTCCTTGCTGCTGAGGGGAATTTAATCTGGATGAAGCCCCTGGTTCCCTGCAGGAATCTGCCCGAACTCAACGTGCAGCCAAAGCGTGCACAAGTCACTGCCTCCAGGAAGCTCTATGCCCGGTGCACGGTCTCTCTCGCCACCCAGATTCGTCAGTTACCCCCCAATAAGCTGCAGACGCTAGAGACCCAGGACTGAGTCCAGGAGCCCAGGCCCCTGTGGTCCGGCCGGCCACGGCGAGCACCTACAACCGGGCCGGGAACGGGGGGCTCACCCAGAGTCTCTGCAGAAGGACCCTCCTTCTTTGCAGGGCGCTCTGCAGTGCCTCGTCAGCCCCGTCTGCGTCGCCTGGAAGGAAGCACACGCTGCCCCGTGAGGCCCTCGGCCGGGCTGGCAGCTCTGCCGCTGGAGGCCTGGTCGCTACACCTGGCCCCACCTGTCCTGGGACCCACCTGTCCTGTCCAGGTGGCCCAAGCAGGAGGGGCCAGTGTTTGGGTGCCCAGAGCTCAGGGCCACCTCTATGCAGGGTCATGTGGGCACCGGGGGCAATCTGGGGAACTTGGTCTTTAGATTGGGATCCATCTGGAGGAACTTCTCACTCCTGGAAAGGAGCTGAAGTCACATAGTGCTGATGCCAGCCCAGGGCTAAGCAACCCACTGCTCCGGCAATGCCCCTGCAGAAAGCAACTCAGGTCCTGTGCCGGTTTGTATACTTATGTCCCCCAGAAAAAGCCATATTCTTTAATGCATTCTTGTGGGGGCAGACATATTAGTGTGGATTGGGTTGGAACTTATTGGTTCAGTGTCCTTGGAGATGTGACCCACCCAGCTGTGGGTGATAACTCTGATTGGATGGTTTCCATGGAGGTGTGGCCCTGCCCATTCAGCCTGGGCCTTCTTTGGTTTACTGGAGCCCTATATAAGCTCAGACAGAAAGAGCTCATAGAGAGCTGAAGCTGAGACAGACATTTTGAAGACGGCTGGGGAAGCTGATGTAGACATTTTGGAGAACACCATTTTGAAACACAACCTGGGGGCAAGCAGATGCCAGCCACGTGCCTTCCCAGCTAACAGAGGTTTTCTGGATGCCAATGGCCTTTCTCCAGTGAAGGTACCCCTTGTTGATGGACACTTTATGGCCTTAAGACTGTAACTGTGTAACCAAATAAAGCCCCTTTTGTAAAGGCCAGTCTGTTTCTGGTGTTTTGCATTCCGGCAGCATTAGCAAACCGGAACAGGTCCCAAGGACGACAGCAGCAGCAGGAGGCCCTCGCCAGGTTCAGCAGGACGAGGAACGTGCTGGGAGGCGGCCTCCTGCCTGCTGGAGCCCCCCGAGACACAGCACAGCCCACCAGTCTGAGGACTGAGATCTGTGGCATCCTGGCGTCCGTACCTTTCCAGGGAGGGGTTTACACACAAGGGAAGGCTCTGGATGGCATCTGGCCAGCCCCAGGCCTGGCTCTGGCCCCTCCTGGCTCTGCACCTGGGCCCCAAACCTGGTGGTGGGCTGCTGCCTCAGGAAAGCCAGCGCCCGCGCCCCGAGACCTGGGACCTTCGCAGGTACATTCCGGCACTGCCACAGTGCGCTCTAACACCTCCCTGGGGTTGCCCAGCCCCACCCCAGGTGTGTGTGTGTGTATGTGTGTGTGTGTGTTGCTGCGTGGATGTACCTGTGTCCCTTGTGTGTATTTGTCTGTCTGTGTGCATGTGGGTGTATGTGTTTTAAAATGCAACAAAAGCTTTTCACTTGGAATGCAAAGGAAGCTGACTCAGGACAATTTTACTGGAGGTGAAGGCCCCCGGGTGGGCGGGCTGCCCCAGCCTCCCCTCGGAACGTGCGGTCTCGTGCCCGCCTGCGCCGGCTACGCAGCCTGGAGCTCTCCTTACCTGACACCAGGTGTGGGCCTTCTGCACCCCCTTCCACGTTCTCACGCTCTTGCTCCAGTTTCTGCACAGGGAAGAGACCGTGCTGGGTCATGGTGGGCTCCGGTCACCGACTGATTGTGGACGCGAGCCTGTCCTGCCCCTGGCCTGCCTCCGCCTGGCCCGTCCCACGCTGCCCCCACCCCGTGCGCTGCAGGAACAACCAAGAGGGTTCCGCGGGGCCAGCTGGGCCCCAGGCAGAAGCACCAAGGCTGCAGGGAAAAGGCTGCAGGTGCTGTATTTGTCACGGTTAGTTAAGTCTGAGGAGGACTCTCTGCTCCGCCTCCTGCAGGCAGCCCTGAGAGAGGCGACCGTCTCCAGGCCAACGGAGGGCTTGACCCTAGGCGAGCTGTGTGTCCGGCCAGCGACCTCCTGACCCGCCCGGCCCCTTGGAGACAGCCCAGCCCCTCGGGGGGCGCGATGAGCCAGGCCCGCGTCCTGCCCAGGTCCCAGCGCGGCCTGTCTGCAGACCGCGGAGCGACCCTGCCCCGACGGGGACACCCCGATGGACCCGCGGGGCCCCGGGACGCGGGAGGGGTCCTCCCGGTGCGCCCAGCTGCGCCCCCGCGGCGCCCCCGCGGCCGGACCCACCTGCTCCAGGAGCCTCAGCGCCAGGCGGGTCACCTGCTCCTCCGCCGCCGCGCCCGCCATGGCCGGACTGGGGCAGCCCTCCGAGGCCCCGGGGAGCGCGCGGCGGTTGCCAGGCGGGTGCTGCCCGCAAACACCGTCCCCGGGCGTGGCGGGCGGCTCCCGGCAGCAGCTGCCCCGGCGACCAGGCCCAGCCCGCGGCCGTGGGAGCCCCGACCGGGCCGCGCAGGGACGTGCGCGCAGGGGCGCGGGCTCGGGAGGACACGGACCCCTCCGCGCCGCCGCCCCGGCCAGGGTCGGGGTCCCGGGCCCAGAAGGCCGGGCGGGGGCGCGGTGCCTCCTCAGGACCGGTGCCGGCCCCGCTTCCCGCCCCCCGCCCCGGGCTCCTGCTGCGCCAGGCCCGGGTCTCCGCGCCCCTCCCGCCCCCCGGGTCGCCTCTCCCCGTTCAGCCGCTGGAGACGCCCCTGAACCCACAGAGCAGTTTACCCCGAGGTTTCACACCGTCCCTCATAATAAACGATGCTTCACAGAGAGGATAAACATAAAAGTGGCGTTTATTAGTATGCATTTAAAGTTTCAGACTTAAGAATCAGTCACCAGAGCAATGGAGTGGGCATGACACACCTCTGACATGGGACTCCAGGCCCGCAGTTCTGCTCAGGCCCAAGGTCAGCGGTCGTGGCTGGGGGAGCCCTGGGGACAAGGGCCGGGGGGTGGCAGCCGCCTCCGTGTGCAGCTGATCCAGTGGTTAAAATTGGCACATGCCCCTGCTTCAATGCTGGTGGCTTTATGTGAGTCGGAGCCTGATTCCCACCCACGGGAGCCTTGGGAACCACCTGCCCCGACTTCCAGCAGGGACCTCACCTTGGCCCGGAGGAGAGCGCAGGCTGCTCGGCCTCCTTGGCAGGGCTGGAACCAGCCTGCGGACTGTGGAGTTCAGCAACCTTTACGCGGGGACTTTGGGGCAGGGACCCGAGTCTCTGCCCCGGAGCCTGCACCTCATCAGCTGCGTGGAATTGGAGGTGCCTGGGTTTGGAGGAGCCTCTGTCCACACTCTCCCTGCTGTCCAGGCCGCGGTGCTCGGCGGTGCTCCTGCGGGGGGCCGGACACAGGCACCCAAACCAGGGAGCTTCCCTAAGTCCCTGCAGGTAGCTGGGAGGGAACCCGACACTCACGGTAGCTCAGAGTGGGTATGGTTAGTAAAACGGCCCAGATCCAACATTTCCAGAACCTCTAGGGTGTCTGTGGAAACAACCCAGGTTCTGAAGAACACAGCTCAAAAACCGTTAATCAAACTGGCCAACAAACCGGGTCCTCTGCACCGAAGTCTTAAATGTCTTCCAATGTGTAAACACGGAGCAACTCCTTTGACTCCTCTCGAAAATCTGACCCAGACCCTCCCTTGTCTGCTTGGCCCCAACCCGGGCTGCGGCCCTTTGTGCTCCAGCCTGGCCTCCTGTCTACAAGCGCCCGAGGCCCTGTCTGGCCCAGCTGTTCATTCCGTCTGTGAGTCGGGAGCCCCGGGGGCAGGAGCTGCGACCAGAAACCCCAGTTGCTAGTCAGCGGAGGGAACGAGCTCCCTGGCGGAGGCCCGAGCTGAGCTTGCGGCCACACTGGAAAGGTGAGCTGTGTCCCAAGTGGCCCCACAGACCATTTATGCCCGAGAAAGCAGAGGCCTCCACGAGGGATGGCCTGGAAACAGATGAGAGCAATGGACAAATCCAGAACCCTCCACAACACTGTTAAGAACAGACGTGTGCCACATCAACGAGATGAAGTTTGTCTGAAGGAATATTTCAGAGGAAGGAGGGGTCCAGAAGGGAAAAGGACCGATGGGCCGGCGTCTCCCCTACCTCTGAGGGCACCCCCACTCACCGCCTGGCCCAGGCCCTGCACCCCCAGCTCTGGTTTTCTCCGTGGCGTTGGGCAGCTCTTGGGGAGCCCTCTCCCGCACTTGTTTGTCGGGCTCGAGGCCTGTCTGCCCCCTGGAGTGTGAGCCCTACGGGTCTTTGGACCCACCCCCTGCTCACAATCCTGCTTTTCCTACATCTCTCTCTGGCTACAGGCCACTCGAGGCTTGGTACCATCTTGCCCGCGTGACGATGCCCCAGCCCTGGAGCAGAGGCGAGTTTTACGGGAGCTTTTCACGTTGGGGAGTGGAAACGCAGCTGTTGACAGTGCCCCGCGCCACTCCAAGTTCCTGATGCCTGCCCTGACCCTGCTGTCATCTTCCTGGACTCAGCAACTTTCCCGACCCTGCAACTGAAACTGGTGCTGCTCTATTTTTAGACTAACACAGAGGATTTTCTTTCACTTTTCTTTTTATAGTAAATGGAATGCTAAGGAGCACAGCCAGAGAGGGCAAATGTGGTTGAGAATACTGAGTCTGCTCAGACAACCGACCCATGTGGACACGCGTGGACACGCACGGACAGGGGACACTTGTCCCCCTCCCTCTGGCCCCGCACTCCTCGGGGACACTTACACAGACCTTAACACATTGCCTTAGAACACATAACCAAAGCCACGTGCCTTTTAAAAAACTATTTACGATGTACTTGGAATGATTTTACCCCAGTATTTTGAAGTCTGAACCCTTTTCCACCTGCGAAGAGACCGTTGGCCTCTCACGGACGCCCTTCTGCCTGGGGTAGAGACTGGGGCCCAGTTACGGCATCTTTTACACATGTGTCCTCACCACGCGTTACGTGTTATTGCCAGGACTGGGTTGACTGTCAGGGTTAGGGGAGACTTGGTTTCAGTTGTGGAATTAGTTGGAAATGAACTACTTTTGTGATTTTTAAATTTTTTATGAGACTCAGATTTAACTTTTGACCTTCTCATTAATATGAACACTTCCATTCTACACTTACATGCACCAAAAGTACTTTAACACAGTAGGATGAGAAAGGTGACAAGTATAAGGATTGGAGAGGACATAATAGTCAAAATGAAAACCCAACAAGTAACAAAATTAAGGTTAATGAGAGATTTAAGCAAGGCTGCTGAATGAACTTAAGATTAAGTTACAAAAATCACTATTCTCCTTCGCTAACAATAACCAAGTGGAAAGTTAAGTAGAAAATAAAGCAACAAGCACTTATAGCATGTAGGAATCTGAAACAGAGGACCACAAGGCCACTAGGAAAAAAACCTAAAACTAAAGGATATAATAAACCCCCAAAGACGTGTAAATCTCCCTGGCAACGCAGGATATGACTCCCGGGGATGACTCTGGACCCGGCATCATGGGATTGAGAATATCTTCTTGACCAAAAGGGGGGTGCAAAATGAGACGAAATAGTTTCAGTGGCTGAGAGATTTCAAATGGAGTCGAGAGGTCACTCTGGTGGAGATTCTTATGCACTATATAGATAACACCTCTTAGGTTTTAATGTATTGGAATAGTTAGAAGTAAATACCTGAAACTACCAAACTCCAACCCAGTAGTCTGGACTCCTGAAAACAATTATATAATAATGTAGATTACAAGGGATGACAGTGCGATTGTGAAAACCTTGTGGATCACACTCCCTTTATCTAGTGTATGGATGGATGAGTAGAAAAATGGGGATAAAAACTAAATGACAAATAGGGTGGGATGGGGGGGATGGTTTAGGTGTTCTTTTTTTACTTTTATTTTTTATTCTTATTCTGATTCTTTCCGATGTAAGGAAAATGTTCAGAATTAGATTGTGGTGATAAATACATAAATATATGATCATACTGTGAACTGTTGATTGTGTACCCTGGATGATTGTATGGTATGTGAATATATTTCAATAAAACTGAATTTAAAAAAATAAATAAATAAACCCCCAAAGAAATGAGAGAAATTATGTCCATGTTAGGGGTCCCTTAAAACAGTAATGCTCGCAGATCTCTCCAAATTCAATCGCTTAATTCAGTGCATCGCAATCAAAATTCCAGGAGGATTTTGAAAAATGGAAACTGATGTTTACTTTCTGTCAAGCTTCTTCCCTTTTCTGTTTCAGAGGCAGCAGCTGAACCGCTAAGACCACCGGGCCTGGTTCCTGCCCATTCGGCGGCGGAGCCGGGAGCTGCAGGGGGGCGAGGACATGGGGCGAGGGGCAGTCGACTCAGGGGCTGGGGCTGCCCCTTCGCCCGAGCCTCCTGCCTGTCGCAGCCTTCCCAGCAGCCACCTGCTCCTCCTCCTCAGCCTCTTTAGAGTCTCGCAGGAGACCAGGTGAGACCCACAGGTGCTCCCGGACACAGTGGCACAATGCGCAGAACTTCACGGGGTGTGCCCCCAGCCCCCACCCCGCCTGAGACCTGTAGTGAGCCCCCAGACCCACCAGGGAGCCCCAGGCCATACCCCCAACCCGGCCCGCGAGGGAGCCCTCTCCTGTGGCTTGAGGTGTCCCCTGCAGCAGAGGAGTCTGTGTCACGCAGGGCAGTGGTCAGCAGGTGAGCCTAAGCGGTCAGCCTGGGATCGGTCACCACCAGAAGACGCAGCTCCGGGAAGGCTGCTGGACCTGGCTAGTGAAGGTTCCGGGAGAGGGCGCCTGGCCATAGGAGAAGCTCCAGTGGCTGCCGCAAACTTCAGCAGGGCCCCGGGCAGTGCTCCTGGAGGACGTGGCGCTGCCATCAGCTGGGTCTCCATGGCGAGCATGGCCTGAGCTGCCAGCGGAAGCTTCTCCCAGGTCTCTGCAGGTTTACAAGGTAGATGCCGCCACGCTTCCCTAGTAGACGTCTGTTCCACTTGGACGCCAAGGTTTGTGCCACTGGAGCGGGTTCCTGAGCCAGGGTCTGAGGACGTCGTGAGAGTTCCCCTTTCTGCTGGAACGCCGTGTGGACCCCTCTGGGATCGCGCAGAAAGCTCTAGTAGGATTTTAAAAAGTAACTTGACCAAAGACTCTAAAATGTGTCTGGAAGAAAGGCCCAACAAGAGATAACTGAACCTTCAAAAAAAAGAGCAATGAGAGTGATTTACCCAACTGACATCAAGACACAGTATAAACACTGCAGCTCAGGAAGAGACAAACAAACCGACAGGTCAGAAGAAGGAATTCAGAAGCACATAACTGACTGTGACAGTTAGGTTCGTGTGTCAACTTGGCCAGGTGATGGTACCCAGGTGTCTGGTCAAGCAAACACTGGCCTAACCATTATTGCAAGGACATTTGTGTCTGGTTAATAAACCAGCAGGCTGGTTTATTAAATCATCAGTCAATTGGCTGCAGTTATGAGTGATTACATCAATGAAGGGCGTGTCTTCCACAATGAGAGAATGCAATCAGCTGGATTTAATCCAATCAGTTGAAGACTTTTAAGCAAGACAGATAGAGGACCTCTACTTCTTCTGCTGCTGACCAGCGAAGCATTTCCTGATGAGTTCATCAAAGTCACCAGTTCAGTCCTTTTCTGGTTTGCTAATGCTGCTGGAATGCAAAGCACCAGAAATGGATTGGCTTTTATAAAAGGGAGTTTATTTGGTTACACAGTTACAGTCTTAAGGCCATAAAGTGTCCTGATTAACAATCAGGTACCTTCACTGGAGGATGGCCAATGGCGTCCGGAAAACCTCTGTTAGCTGGGAAGGCACGTGGCTGGCGCCTGCTCCAAAGTTCTGATTTCAAAATGGCTTTCTCCCAGGATGTTCCTCCCTTGGCTTCAGCTCCTCAAAAATGTCACCGTTAGTTGCTCTTGGGTCATTTTTCCTCTCTTAGCTTTTCCAAAGCAAAAGTCTGTTTTTGAAGGTCACCTCCAAAATGTCTCTGTAAGCTGAAGCTCCTCTCTCAGCTCCTGTGTGTTCTTCAAAGTGTCCCTCTTGGCTGTAGCAAGCTCACTACTCTGTCTGAGCTTATATAGGGCTCCAGTAAACTAATCAAGGCCCACGCTGAATGGACAGGGCCACACCTCCATGGAAATTATCCAATCAGAGTTATCACCTGCAGTTGGGTGGGTTGCATCTCCATGGAAACATCCAATCAAAAGTCTCCAACCCGATCAACACCAATACGTTTCCTACCCACACAAGACTGCATCAAAGATAATGGCATTTTAGGGGACATAATATATCCAAACCAGCACAAATCCTGAGGAGTTCATCGAACATGTTCATCAAAGTTTCCAGTTCACAGCCTGAGGAGCTCATCAAACATCTTCACTGGAGTTGCCAATTTGCTGCCTGCCCTATGGAATTTGGACTTGTACATACCCACAGTTGCTTGAGTCACTTTTATAAAATCTTGTATTTATAGATATCTCTTGTTGATTCTGTTTCCCTAGAGAACCCTAACTAATACAACTTGGCACTGGGACTGGTTCTTGAGAAACAGAATCTTAAAATGGGCTTTTACAATCAGTTTTCTACTCTGATTAGATTCAAAGGCACTAATGACTCCATTTCCAATAATCAAGATGGCACTGACAGTCCATGGCGTGCGTTGGCAATGGAGATACACAAAATATCACCATTTGATTCTCCTAATCATACTCTTGTATGAAGCAAGGCCCTGGGTGACAGTGTTTTTGACACCTTAACAGAGTTTTGCAGAGTTAAGAGGTATAATGATGTTGGCTGGTTGCTCTTAGATATGCTGATAAACTTATAAGAGAAAGGGATGAGCTTCTAATTTAAAATTTAAGTGCCATATGACAAATGTAAAGATTTCTGTGTGTGTCCTGAAAGAAAATGTTATTTCCTGTGGCCACAGACTTGAGATTCCTGAAAACCAGACCCAGAGTCTCATTGTGCAAGTAGCAGATTTACAACTTAAACCAAAATCTCAACCTCGCAGGGTGTCTGCTGTTAAAGTAAAGGCATTGATTGGAAAAGAAAGGGATCCTGAAACTTGGGATGGGGACATATGGAGTGATAATAATGACGGTGAGGACATTGGAACCCTGGATTCTGCTGAGTCTTTGTTAGATATACCTGTAGTGTTCTGTCCTGAGGAAACAGCCCCCCCCTCCCAAGTCTGCCCTGAGAAGACAGCTACTCAACCTCCAGTCTGCCCTGAGGAGCCTGCCATCCAACCTCTACCTAAAGAGATTAACCCTTCAGTGCCTGCTAAACCTGTAATCACCTCCCCTGAGGAAACAGATCTCACTCTTCTATCTGGAGAGATTAATCCTGTTTCATCAGATGAAACTGCAACGGAATGTCCTGAGGTAAATGGCTTAAGGGATACTTCTAATTCTTTTCATGACCCATCCCCACCACCACCAGTCTTTGCTTCAAGATCTATAACTAGACTAAAGTCCCAACAGACCCCGAAGGGTGAGGTACAAAGTGTGACCCACGAGGAAGTACACTATACTCCAAAAGAGCTCTATGAGTTTTCCAACTTTTACAGACAGAAATCTGGGGAATATGTGTGGGAATGGATTTTAAGGGTGTGGGATAATGGTGGAAGGAATGTAAAGTTGGATCAGGCTGAATTTACTGATACGGGCCCACTAAGCAGAGATTCTGCATTCAGTGTTGTAGCTTGAGGGGTTAGAAAGCGTGTTAACAGTTTGGGTGGTTGGCTGAAACATGGATCAAAAGGTGGCCAGCATTACCAGAGGTTGAAATGCCAGAACTGCCCTGGTACAATGTGGAGGAGGGGATCCAAAGCCTTAGAGAGACTGGAATGTTAGAGTGGATTTATCACAGAAAACCTGCTCTCACACCCCTGGAATGTCCAGAGGACACACCTTTTACCAGGACTGTGAGGAATAAATTTGTGAGTCTAGCTCTGTCATCCTGAAGAGCTCTGTAGTCACCCTTCTCTGCCGGTCAGATATTACTGCAGGAACTGCTGTCACTGAGATGGAATCCTTAAACACAATGGGGATAATCAGATCCTGAGTCAGCAGAAGCCACATGGCAGCAGTTAATCATCAAAGACAAGGTGGGCATGGCTACCATAATGGAAAACAGGCTTAAGGCAGCAGTCAAAATAATCTGACTTGCAGAGACTTATGGCATTGCCTAGTAGATCATGGAGTACCTAGCAGTAAAATAGATGGGCAGTCTACTAAATTCTTGTTTGAGCTGTATAAGCAGAAGGCTTCTAGATCAAGTGAACAAAAGCCAACCTTGAATTACAAAAACAGACACTCAAGGCCACTTAATTCCCAGACTTGAGACAGTTTATAGATCTACAGCCCCTTGAATGAGGGGAAGGTGGGTACCCTCGGGGAAGGACCCTGTTACCTGCCAAAAATTTATGCTGTTAATCTTCCTCCCAGCCTTCCCCAGGGGGATCTGCAGCCTTTTACCATGGTAACTGTGCATTAGGGAAAGGAAATGATCATATATTTTGGGAATTATTAGACACTGGTTCAGAAGTGACATTAATTCCAGGAGACCCAAAACATCACTCTGGTCCACCAGAGTTGGGGCTTATGGGGGTCAGGTGATCGATGGAGTTTTAGCTCAGGTCCATCTCACAGTGAGTCCAGTGGGTCCCTGGACCCATTCTGTGGTTATTTCCCCAGTGCTGGAATGCATAATTGGAATAGACATACTCAGCAACTGGCAGAATCTTCACATTGGTTCCCTGACTTGTGGAGTGAGGGCTATTATCGTGGGAAAGGCCAAGTGAAAGCCACTAGAACTTCTCCTGCCTAGCAAAATAGTAAACCAGAAGCAACACTGGATTCCTGGAGGGATTGCGGAGATTAATGCCACTCTTAAGGACTTCCAGGATGCAGGGGTGGTGATTGCCACCACATCCCCATACAACTCTCTTATTTGGCCTGTGCAGAAAACAGATGGGTCTTGGGGGATGACAGTGGATTATCATAAGCTTTACCAGGTGATGACTCCAATTGCAGCTGTTGTTCCAGATGTGGTATCATTGCTTGAGCAAATCAACACATCCCCTGGTACCTGTTATGCAGCTATTGATTTGGCAAATGCTTTTTTCTCAATTGCTGTTAGTAAGGACCACCAGAAACAGTTTGCATTCAGCTGGCAAGGCCAGCAGTATATACTCACTCTGCTACCTCGGGGGTATATCACCTCTCCAATCCTATGTCATAATATTGTATGCAGGGATCTTGATTGTTTCTCCCTCCCACAAGACATCACACTGGTCCATTACATTGATGATATCATGTTGATTGGACCTAGTGAGCAAGAAGTAGCAACTACTCTAGATTTGTTGGTAAGGTATTTGTGTGGCAGAGGATGGGATATAAATCCAACAAAAATACAGGGGTCTTCCACCTCAGTAAAATTTCCAGGTGTCCAGCGGTGTGGGGTATGTTGAGATATCCCTTATAAGGTGAAGGATAAGCTGTTGCATCTGGCCCCTCCTACAACCAAAAAGGAGGCACAATGCTTAGTTGGCCTCTTTGGATTTGGGAGACAACATATTCCTCATTTGGGTGTGCTACTCTGGCCCATTTACTGAGTGACCGAAAAGCTTCTAGTTTTGAGTGGGGACCAGAACAAGATGAGGCTCTGCAACAGGTCCAGGCTGCCGTGCAAGCTGCTCTGTTGCTTGAACCATACGATCCAGCTGATCCAATGGTGCTGGAAGTGTCAGTGGCAAATAGAGAAGCTGTTTGGAGCCTTTGGCAGGCTCCTATAAGAGAATCACAATGCAGACCCTTAGGATTTTGAAGTAAAGCCTTACCATCCTTTGTAGAGAACTACTCTCCATTTGAGAATCGCTTTTGGCCTGCTATTGGGCCTTAGTAGAGACAGAACACTTAACCATGAGCCACCAAGTTACCATGAGACCTGAGTTACCTATCATGAGCTGGGCCAAGCCAGCAGCACTCCAACACAAAATGGAAATGGTATATACGAGGTAGAGCTCAAGCGGGTCCTGCAAGTTACATGAGGAAGTGGCCCAAATGCCCATGGCCCCCACTCCTTCCACATTACCTTCTCCTTCCCAGCCCACAGCTATGGCATCTTGGGGAGTTCCTTACAATCAGCTGACTGAGGAAGAGAAAACTCAGGCCTGGTTTACAGACGGTTCTACACGATATGTAGGCACCATCCAAAAGTGGACACCTGCAGCACTGCAGCCCCTTTCTGGGATGTCCCTGAAGGACAGTGGTGAGGGGAAATCCTCCCAGTGGGCAGAACTTTGTGCAGTGCACCTGGTTGTTCACTTTACTTGGAAGGAGAACTGTCCAGAGGTGCGTTTGCATACTGATTCATGGGCTGTTACCAATGGTTTGGCTGGATGATCAGGAACTTGGATGGAACATGATTGGAAGATTGGTGACAAAGAAGTCTGGGGAAGAGATATATGGATAGACCTTTCTGAGTGGGCAAAAAACATGAAGATATTTGTGTCCATGTGAATGCTCACCAGAGGGTGACTTCAGCAGCAGAAGAGTTTAATAATCAAGTGGATAAGATGAACCATTTGGTGGATACCAATCAGCCTCTTTCCCCAGCCACTCCTGTCATTGCCCAATGGGCTCATGAACAAAGTGGTCATGGTGGTAGGGATGGAGGTTATGCACGGGCTCAGCAACATGGACTTCTACTCACCAAGGCCGACCTGGCCACAGCCACTGCTGAGTACCCAGTTTCCCAGCAGCAGAGACCGATACTCAGTCCCTGATATGGTGCCGTTCCCCGAGGTGATCAGCCTGCTAACTGGTGGCAGGTTGATTACATTGGACCACTTCCATCATTGAAGAGGCAGTGATTTGTTCTTACTGGAATAGACACATACTCCAGACATGGATTTGCCTTCCCTGCATGAAATGCTTCTGCCAAAACTACCATTTGTGGACTTACAGAATGCCTTATCCACCGTCATGGTATTCCACACAGCATTGCTTCAGACCAAGGAACCCACTTCATAGCAAATGAAGTGAGGCAATGGGCACATGCTGATGGAATTCTCCGGTCTTACCACATTCCCCATCATCCAGAGGCAGCTTGGTTGATAAGAGGGTGGAATAGCCTGTTGAAGACTCAATTACGGCACCAACTAGGTGGCAATACCTTGCAGGGCTGGGGCAGTGTTCTCCAGGAGGCTGTGTATGCTCTGAATCAGCGTCCACTCTATGGTGCTGTTTCTCCCATAGCCAGGATTCATGGGTCCAGGAATCAAGGGGTGGAAATGAGAGTGGTGTGACTCACTATCACTCTAGTGATCCACTAGGAAAATTTTTGCTTCCTGCATCTACAACCTTAAACCCTGCTAGTCCACAAGTCTTAGTTCCAAAAGGAGGAGTGCTTCCACCAGGAAACACAACAATAATTTCATTGAACTGGAAGTTAAGGCTGCCACCTGGCCACTTTGGGCTTCTCAAGCCTCTGAATCAACAGGCAAGGAAGGGGATTACTGTACTGGCTGGGGTGATTGATCCTGACTATCAAGGGGACTTAGCACTGCAACTACACGATGGAGGTAAAGAAGAGTTTTCCTGGAATACAGGGGATCCCCTAGGGTGTCTCTTAGTCCTCCCATGCCCCGTGATTCAAGTCAATGGAAAACTGCAACAACCCAATCCAGGCAGGACTACCAATGGCCAAGAAACTTCAGGAATGAAGGTTTGGGTCACCCCACCAGGCAAAGAACCACGGCCAGCTGAAGTGCTTGCTGAGGGTAAAGGGAGCATGCAATGGGTAGTGGAAGAAGGTCGTGATAAATATGAACTATGACATGACCAGTTACAGAAACAAGGACTATGATGGCATGAATGTTTCCTCCTTGTTTTGAGTGTGTTTGTATTTGTCTGTAAAGCAAATATCTTTGCTTTCTTCTCTATCTTATCCCTTTATCATATGACATAAGCTGTATTGTTCGTTTTGCAGTATTTAAGTTAAAAGAAATGAGTTTTAAGAGTTAATATCACCCAAGGACTTGCACCCTATTCTGGAGAGATTTAGTGCGTTTCTGGTTTTTCGCAGGACAGCGGAGTATTGTTAGGCAAAATATGTCTCTTACTGTTTTCTACTTAGCGATAAAGTATGGTTTAAGGTGCTGTGTATAACTGCCAGGTTGACAAAGGGTGGTCTGTGATGGATGGGTTCATGTGTCAATTTGGCCAGGTGATGGTGCCCAGGTGTCTGGTCAAGCAAGCTCTGGCCTAACCGTTACTGCAGGACATTTGTGGGTCATTAGTAAACCAGAAGGCTGATTTATTAAATCATCAGTCAATTGGCTGCAGCTGTGACTGATTACACCAACTAAAGGCATGTCTTCCACAATGAGAGAATGCAATCAGCTGGATTTAATCCAATCAGTTGAAGACTTTTAAGCGAGAAAGATAGAGGATCTTTACTTCTTCTTCAGCTGACCAGCGAAACGTTTCCTGAGAGTTCATTGAAGTTGCCAGTTCGTTTCTGAGGAGTTCATCAAACATCTTCATTGGATTGCCAGTCTGTTGCCTGCCCTATGTAATTTGAAGTCATGTGTACCCACAGTTGCACAAGACACTTTTATAAAATCTTATGTTTATAGATACCTCTTGTTGACGCTGTTTCCCTAGAGAGCCCTAACTAATACACTGACCAAGGTTAAGGAGATGGTACTGGGAAAACTGACTCACTATGAGAAGAAATGTATATATATCATGTACAAAACTGAACTGCAAATGGATTAGAGACATGAATATGAAAAAGCAAATAGAAGAACATGTGACCTTGAGGGGGAAGTACTTCCGAACAAGATCCCACCACATCAACCATGAGGTGAAGACTTAATGGATTTGACAGCATCAAAATTAAATATTTCTGTACCACAAATATCATAGACCAAAATCGAATGGGCACAGATTGGAAAAAGACCTTGAAAAGTCTATAGACATGTTACAGTGGATTGATATCTAGAATATGCAAAGATTTCTTACAAACCAACAATCAAAAGACAGGGCACCTCAGGGAAAATGGCCACGACCACTAATAGGCAGTTGACAGATCTGACAAACAGAGACGGAGATGGTCACCCTCAGTAAGGCAAGAAGGGCGAGAGAAGGAGGCTGCCACCCAACACAGATCCGATGAGCAGAAATCAGAAAGGGACAACGCCAAGAGCTGGTGGGGTGGTGGGGACGGGGGGCCCATTTCCGGGGTGAGGGTTAAATGGGCACAGCCATTCTGGGAAGCAGTTTGGCTGTCCCTGGTGAAATTAAGTTGGTCTGTGCCCTGAGAGCCTCCCACTCCTAGGAAGAGCCCCGGGCAGTGCTCACACAGGCCACGGGGGCAGGTGGCTGCACACTGCGGAGACACACCGAGGTGCAACCCTGAGCAGCCTCGGAGCTGAGCTGCGTGCCACACAGGATGAGGTTTGTGTAGCACACTGACGTTCGTCTAAGTAGGAAAACCCCACAAGCTAGCACTATGTGTCACAAGGATAAATCTTACAAAATGGAAAAAAAACCAATGAAATAGAGGGCGGCTGTGCAGAGTCAGTGCTGGCGGCGAGCCAGGAACCAAAGCGCATGGCCAGCGTGACCTAGAGCCGAGGTTCAGGGGAGACCAAGTCAGTGCGCAGGCGCAGAGCGGACGAGGGCCCGTTGCGCGGGGGAGGGCGTGCGCGTGGCCCACCGACCCTGCCTGGCTGCCTTCCTGTCTTCTCCTCTGGGCGGTTCCAACCCAGCTCCTGAAGGGCTCGGGTCGGCACAGCCCTAAGACCAAAGAACACGCCAGGCACGGAGTCAGACATGGATTTGTTAGGACTTTCGACCGGGAGAGGGTCCTGGGTGGAAAATGGAATTAGTGGTCAGCAAGGGCAGGGAGTGCAGGGGCAGCTTAGGAGGGTTTAGGACAAAGACACTCCACAGGGTGTGAGAACAGAGTCTCAGCTGTCTTCTGACACAGGGGCCTGGAGGTTCGTTACCAGCGGTGATCCGGGAGGGCAGTTTTAGAGCCTGGTTTGCGAGACCATCCGCACATTCTTCCCGCCCGAGGAGGCCCAGTGAACTTTAACTCCTGTCCCGGTCAAGGAGGCGGCCACGTGCAGAGACTTCCTCCCAACATGCGGGGGAGCCTGGGCCTGGGTCTCCGGCACTCATCCTGTTTTCAGTACCCTGCATCTCATGCACGTGTGTGCATGTGAGGGAAAGGGGGGGGTGGGCTTGGGGGGCCAAGAGAACTCTGTGGAGGTGGAGGCAGGTGGGTGGAGTGAGGAGGCCCAGGGTGGGCGCGAGCTGGGGCAGCGGTACCTGTGACCTCTGGCTGGAGCAGGGGCCGGAGGCAGGGGCTGGGACCAGCTCTGCTCCCTTCCTCACGCCCCACCCTCTGCCTGGAGCGGGCAGGATCCTCGGCCTCCCGGGCTTCCTGGGTCCTGGCTGAGCAGCATCTCATGCGTGCCCACGAAGGCCCCTTGGCCACGGGTCTCAGGGCAGCCCCTGCCCTTCCCTGTTTTGGACCCTGCTTGATGACCTCCCGGCAGCGTGGGGGAGACCAGCACTTCCCGCCCTGGACCCCAGCTCTCATCCCAGACCACGGGGTCAGAGGCCTCCAGGAAGCACAGGCCCTGGGGATGACCAGGCAGCCAGGGCCTCTGAGTTCTGAGCTTTTAGTCTACGGAGAGAAATTCAATAAAATGTGCACATGCAGGCAGGTCCTAGGGGCCAGGTGTGACGACAAGTGAAAGTCGTGGGTGGCCCTCAAACAGATCACGGGGTGAAGCCAGTCCTGAGGAGTGGGCGGGTCACAGAGCCGGGGGAGCCTCTAACGAGGGTCTCTCCAGTCAGGCTTTTGTTGACACCCTTTTGGGGGATGAGAAGAATGTTCTATGGGATATTGTGGACAACTGCTTGGCCTTCCAGAGGGAGATACCCAGCTCTGCATGTGCCGGGCTAGAACACAGATGAGGCAGAGCTCCCACTGCAGAAGGGGCCTGACACACATGGGCCCGACTCTGCCCTAATGTTCATCGAAATGTCACCCAAGGGAGAGACCCCTGGGGCCATCCTCGTCAGGCCAGCCCCTTCTCTGAGTTGCTCTTAGGAGGAGCAGGCCCATGGGAGCTGCACCTCACTTCCATGATAGGAGTCTTGGGGAGGGGGCTTGGGTGCGGGTGCTGTCAGGACACGGGTCTTGGTCTGGTCCGAGAAGGCCCTGCCTGTGGCCCAGCTCGGCTCTGCACACACCCAGGCCTGCGAGGAGCTGGGGGGTGAGGGCCAGCTCAGCTGTCCCCTCTGACCTCGGGACACAGCCCAGGTAACCACAGCTGATCCTGTAGGTCCAGATGTGATCCCAGCCACACAGAACCCACTGCTGTGGCCCTCAGGCAAGTTAGTTAACCTCTCTGCACCTCAGTTTCCTCATTTTAAAATAGGGATCTGAAGAGGCTCTGTTTCACAGGGGTGGTGGGATAAAATGAGTCAGTATGAGGCGAGTGCCCAGGACATGCCTGATACATCATGAAATGAAGCTATGAGGTACAGGTGCAGCCACCTGCAGGCCACCGTGGGAGGGTCGTGTGTACCAGAGCAAGCATCAAGTTGACTATCGCAACCTTGGGAAGGGTACGCAAAGGGGAGGCAGGGTGCAGAGGGGCCCCTGCCTTGTTCTACTGGCTGACCCCCCCACCTTCCTTGCCTTCTGTCTTGGTTTTCCTCAGCTGGTGGTGAAGCCCCTTCCTGCTGAACCACAAGCCTCTTCTGCCTGTTTACCTGAGGACACAGGGCCGTGGAGGGAAGAGGCTGGCTGTCTGGGAGTGGAGGCTGCAAGGAGCCCTGTGTGGCCTGGGGGTGCTGCAATGGGTGTCACATCTCCCCGTGTCCACCACACTCCCTAAAAGCCCCTCTTGGAGGAGGAATGCAAAAGGGGAACCTCATTGTATTAGTTTCCTGTTGCTGCTGAACAAACCGACACAAATTTAGTGGCTTAAAACAACACGAATTTGTTGTCTTAGAGTTCTGCGCATGAGAAGTCTGAATGAGTCTCAGTGGGCTGAAATCAAGGTATCAGAGCTGTGGTCCTTTGGGCTCTAGAGGAGAATCAGTATCGTTGCCTTTTTCAGCTTCTGGAGGCTGCCAGCGACCCTTGGCTTGCGGTTCCTTCCTCCATCTCCAGGCAGCAGCCTGGTACCTCAAGCCTCTGTCTCGGACTCTGACACTCCTGCCTCCCCGTTACAAGAACCCTTGTGATTCCATCCAGCCCACCTGGATAATCCAGGAAATCTCATCTCAAATCCTTAACTTTATCCCATGCAAAGTCTCTTTTGCCATTTGAGGTAGCACCTTCACAGGTTCTGGGAATAAGGACATCTTTAGGGGTCCCTATTCTGCCTACCACACCATCTTTCCCATCACAGCACAAAATTTGCAGAGAACTAGCCTTTCTGTGCTGGGATGGCCAGTCCTCTGGTGATCACTCTCAGGAATAATCATCTAGAAAGCACGATTGTTAAAAGTGAAGTTTCGTTCAACTCTCATATTGTTAAATACACCAAGAGCAATCAAATCCACCCCTCAGGGAGCAATGCAGGACAAATTGTAGTTCCTGTTTTAACAATCAAATAGTGATTCACACGCTCATTGCCCAGTGTCAAGTTGAAAACAAGGTATACCCGTTTGGTTTGCTAAAGCTGCCAAAATGCACTATACCAGAAATGGATTGGCTTTCATAAAGGGGGTTTATTAGGTTAAAAATTTTCAGTTCTAAAGCCATAAAAGTGTCCCAACTAAGGCTAAGAGCATCAACAGGAGGATACTTTCATTGAAGAAAGGCTGATGGCATACAGAACACCTCTGCCATCTGGGAAGGCATGTGGCTGGCATCTGCTCATCCTTTGCTCCTGGGTTGCATTGCTTTCAGCTTCTGATTCTAGTGGACTTCTCTTTCAGCATCTGTGGATTCTCACTTAGCTTCTCTGGGGCACATTCTGGGCTTCATCTCTTAGCTTCGCATCTCTGAACGTCTTTCTGTCTGCATCTCCATGTCTGGGTCTGTTGGCTCTTAGCTCTCTCTCTCCCTGGGCTCTCTTATTGACTCCAGTAAACTAATTAAGACCCACCTGGAATGGGTGGTGTCACACCTCCATGGAAGTAATCTAATCAAAAGTTCTCACCCACAATTGGGTGGGTCATATCTCCACGGAGTCAACCTAATCAAAAGATCCTACGCACAACAGGTCTGCCTCCACAAGAGTGGATTAAAAGAACATTGTCTTTTATGGGGTACATAACAGATTCAAACCAGCACATTATACCCCTAAACCCACTTTCCCCTTCCCTATAAGAGGTGGCAGTTCATGTGCTCCCAGATATTGGCCTTGGTTCCATGTTGTGGACACAAGGATGTGTCATCCCTTTCAAGGAAGGACTTGCTGCCCAGAGGCAGGAGTGTGGTCAGCAGACGTCTTCAGCTGTTGGCTTCTGCAGATGTTTTTTGGAAGCAGTGGCTCTTAGTTAGAATAGATATGGACTTACGGGCAGTGGTGAATGGCTTGGTTAGATTGTCAGTGTCCTGGAAGGTGTAAGATGTGAAAAGTGGATACAAGGAAGTCAGGGATAAAGGCATACAAACAGATATTTGAAGTGGGTGATCCTGCATCATCTGAATGCCCGTCAGAGCATCCACCATCAAAGAGATAATGAACAATGAAGACCAGTTGATGCCACATGCCTTGTTCATCGGCCACTGCAGGCTGGCCCTGTGTCCACAGTGGCAGAGACGGAGCTAGGAAACCACCGAAGCTGATGCAGCTACTGCTGCCACCAAATTAGAAGGGTGCCGAGCTGCCAACAGAGCACTTGATGTCCATCTTTCATCTTGGGGGTTCCAGAAATTATTCTAATCAGAAGAGACACATATTCCAGGTGAGCTTGCCTTTCCTGCCTGCCCTTTTCTTTGTAAGTTAGAGTGTTTGCTCTACTATCCCTCATGACTCTTTCCAATCTGAAGCACTGCTTCACGGCACAGTTGCAGGAGTGGAGTTATGTGCTTTAAGCCAGAGACTTCTATGTGGCACCCCATCCCGAATAGGAGGAATACACAGGTCCCAAGTGTGACTCCCTCCCAATGGCCCATCGGGGGGATTTTGTGCTTCCTGTCCCTGAAACTCTGGGCTCTGTAGGGGTGGAGGTCCCAGTCCCAAGATTCCCACTGAGCTGGTAACTCTAGCTTCCCTGGGCATTTTGGGATCCTCATCTCCAGGGACCCCCAGGCAAGGGGTCAGCATCTTGGCAAGGGTAGTTGATGCTCTCAGCAGGAGGAGGCAGAATACCATCAGGGGCCGGGAAAGAATGCAAATGGAATCGAACTAATGTTCTTGGCTGTTTCTCGGGAGTGCCTTGCCTAGTTGTGACTGTGAAATGAACAATTCAGCAGCCCTAGCCTAAGAAGGCGACCAGTGATCAGATCCCTCTGGGATGATGGCTTGGATCCCACCACCTGATAAGCCACAGGTGAGTCACCAGCAGGTTCCAGCTGAGGGTGAGGGGAATATAGAATGTAAGTGGGGTGCAAGACCATAAGTATCTATTGCAGCTCCAGGACCCACTGTACTGGCAGAGGCTGTTGTTCACCTCAGTAACTATGCTGGTTTGGATGTAATATGTCCCCCAAACGCCATGTTCTTTAATGCAATCTTGTGGGAGCAGATGTAATTAGTTGATTAGGTTGGAATCTTTGGATTAGGTTGTTTCCATGGAGATGTGACCCACCCGACTGTGGATAATACCTTTGATTAGATAATTTCCACGGAGGTGTGGCCCCGCCCATTCAACATGGGTCATGATTTAATCACTGGAATTCTTTAAAAGAGAGCCACACAGGCCCAGATGTTTGCTGATGCTGATGCTTAGACATGCTTGGAGTTGCGGACCCCTGATGTTGGCTGCAGCCAAGAGAGAGATTTTGAAGATGACCACTGAAAGTATACTTTCGCTACTTCAGTTTGCGTGGGAAAAACTAAGAGGATACTGGACACCTAGAGAGAAACGTCCTGGGGGAAAGCCATATTGGAAACACAACCTGAGAGCAAAGGAAGAAGCCAGCTACATGCCTTCCCAGACAACAGAGGTGTACCAGATGCCATTGGCCATTCTGTGAAGGTACCCTATTGTTGACATCTTAGCTTGGACACTTTTATGGCCTTAAGACTGTAACTTTGTAACCAAACAAACCCCCTTTATAAAAGCCAATCCATTTCTGGTATTTTGCATAATGACAGCACTAGCAAACCGGAACAGTAACTTTCCTTTTCTGTTTCCCCCAAGCAGGATTCCTGAGAATCCTGGTAATTGCTCCTTGAGCATTCATGAAGTGGACCCAAGTGAACACAGATACGTGCTATCCAAAAGGCCCTTCACGGCAGGGCCCACTGCCCAGAGGTGGGCAGTGGGGTCAGCAGCTGTCTTCAGCTGTCAGCTTTTTTGTTGACTGCTCAATTTCCAGGGCAGCCCACATCTAATGGCTTATTGTCCAGGCAGGGGACAAAGGCCTGGCAATTTTTGCCCAACTTGGGACAACTACGACTAGCCACATAGGCTTCCTGGGGTTGGTGGAGGCTTTGTGTCTCCTGCCTCACACTCTGGATTCTCCCTGTCCACTACTGCTTCTTCCCTCCTTGGCACAGGCCGTGATCCCTGGAACTTTCTTTCACCCTGATTCCTCCCAGGCAGGTTCCAGAGAGCCCAACCCTGCAAATAGTGGGGATCTACTCCAGCCCCATTCAGTTCCCTGAGTTGGAGGTAAGCTCATCTGATGACTACTTCTCAAGCTCTCCTCTGCGCCATGCAGGTGTCAGCACCGGGCTGCAGTGTGAGCCAAGGACACCAGGGGTGGTAACGGAGGAAACTGATGTAGAGCGAGCGAAGAGTGGCGCGCGGGCCTACTGGGAGCGGAGCCGAGCGAAGGCCTCTGGCACTCCGTGCCTACGCGAGGTCGGGGAGCGGGGGTGGGGGTCAGGGGGCGCACTCCGTCCGCGCGGGCGCGGGCCCTCGACGAGGAGGGTGACCAGGCGCGCTCTAGGCGCTAGCGCTCCGCCTCAGGGAGGAGACGCAGGCCGGGGCGCGCCCAGGACGTCGGAGGGCGGCGAGGCCGGGTCTAGGGGACCCGCGCGGCCCGGCGGGAGCGTGCTCTCGGCGGGCCCGGCTCACCCGGCCTCCAGCCCCGGCGGCCCCAGCGGCCCTGCGCTCCGCCGCCCGCCCATTGGGCCGCCCCGCCCCGCCCGGAGCGCGAAGGCCGTTTGAAATCGACCAACCGGAGCGAGTTCCGAGGCCTCCACGCTCAGCTCATTGATTCTGACTGGAGGGCGGTCGGGGTGGGGCCAAGCGCGCATGCGCAAGAACACGGCTCCTGACTGGCGGCGCGCGCCAAGGGCGGTGCTGCGCTTCGGGGCGGGCTTACGGCTGCGTGACAGTTGTTGGGGGGGAGGGCGAGCCCGGGCGAGGGGGAGGGAGTGTAAACAGAGCGAACGCGGCGGCGCTTCGGCCCCGCTGTCTCCCGGGCGGCCCGCGAGAAGCCCCACGGGGAGATGGAAGAAGATGAGGAAGAGCAGCGGCGGAGAAAGGTGGAAGCTGGGAGAGCAAAGGTAAACGGCAGTATCCTCCTCCTTTTCCCGCCGCCCCGCCTGAAATCCTCAGGGCGGGCCCCAGTGCCCGCCCGCCTCTGCCTCTGCTCGCAGCGGATGCCGGTCACGCGAGGCCGCCGCCAAAGTCTTGCCCTTTCAGCTGGCGCGGCTGGAAGACGCCTCCTGGCTGCCGCCATCTTGAATACACCGCCCTCTGCCCAAGCCCGCCCCGCTGCGCCCGCAGCCAATCAGGGGCCGGGGACCCGCGGCGGCTCGCGGGGAGGCCGGCGCGGGGGACGCTGGGGGGGGGGGGGTCGGCGGGCTGCGCCTGCGCAAAGGGCTTGCGGCTCTTCGGCTAGGCTAGGGGAGGGGATGGGAAGGAGTGAGCATGGCCGGAGTCTCGGCTCTGCTCGGCTCGGGGCGGGGGGGCTCGGCCAGGCCGGGGCTCTGGTGCATTTGGTACCCCGCTGGTGGAGGGCCGAGTCGCCTTCCTTCCGGCGCCCTGCCGGGTCCTCGCACTCCCTCCTCCCTGCGTTTCCCGGGAAACGAGGCTCTTGAGGGCAGCTTTTCGTGAGTCGCTGTGAAGCCAGTTTGCAAAATGTCTAAGGAAAAGTTGGTGCCTAAGAGCGCTGGCCCCGCGTCTAGACAGTAAAGCAGAAAGAGGAGGGACACACCGCGAACCCCTGGGATGCCCGCCCGGCAGTCCTGCAGGACCAGCTGTCTCCTCGTGCGCCCTGGTGCGCCGGGCAGCAGGCCCGGGTGGCGGCGGAGGGGTTTCCTAGCTTTCCTTTAAGAATTTCCTTTAAGCTTTCCTTAAAAAATTTTCTTTAAGCTTTTCAGATGTTCATCCCCTGCAGACTTCTGCAGTTTATTCTAATACAGGCAGTGTTCCCTAGTGGTGACCCTCTGACAGACTGCCTCATATCCCCAGAGGCTCCTCCTCTCCCGGCCTGGGAGCCGCTTGAGCCCGGGTGGAGCGAATTGGCAGGTGAGGGTAGAGGAGGAGGGAGGCCAAGGCCCCGCCGGAGTCGTCCCCTGTGGAGACCCCATGGGGTTCATCAGGAAGCTCCAGGCACCAGATTGCGCCTTCTGGGATCCAGTGATATCGGTGTGGGGCTGGAGTCAGGTGTGTGCAGAGGATGCTTCTGTCCTCACCCTTCTGCCTCTGTTTTTCTGGTACTCTTGTTTTCGAGGCACATCGTGGGGATGAAAACATGCTATGTAGATGACCTTGATTCTTGGGCATGGTGGAGAGGGCACAGGCATTTTGGATGTTAATCCCTGCCCCACCGCCTGCTCGCTCTGGGACCCCAGGCAAGTTGTCTGCCCTGTGGAGGAAAGAATGAGCATCCCAGTACAGTGCCAGCTGAGAATCAGACAGAACCATAGGATGTTGGGTTTGAGGTTAAACACAGTAAATATTGGTGATTTCATGCGGATCTTCTGATAGTAGGTACTCTGTGCTAGTTCCTTCCCTTGAGGAAATCACATTAGAGAAAGTATTCAATTCACATACTAGCAGGTGTGTGAGGCTGATGACAGGGGGACAGGCAGAGGACAGACTTCCTGTGACGTTGAGAGTTTTTTGACTGGGGTGTGACAAGGGAGGCTGTGCCATCCTTTTTTTCTCTCCCTTTGGATGTGTCTGGCACATACAAGGGCTAGGAAATGAAAATGAGCCTAGAGCTCCGTATTTACTTACGTTATTCCGTGTACTTGCAGTTTAGCAAAGTAAGTAAATGTGCTTTGAGAAGCAGTGATGATGGTGGAAGATTAGCATCATTCTGAGAAGAAACAAGATGATAACAAGCTAGCAACTAGGACTGTGCTGGAGAAACAGAGTTTGCACATGCCCCGCTCTGTCCCAGATGGTTAGATTTGTTGGTGAAGGGCAATAAAATAAATGAGAATGGGGTTGGTTTTAAAGGCAGCCTCTGTCCTTGAGAGTGTATTTTTCTCACATAAATGACTTATGTAATTTTTCTGTGTCATTGAAATTGTGCACTTCTGTTATCATTTATACCAACTTTTTTTTTTAAAGTCATTTATGGCAATGATTACCATTTGGGGGACAAAACTTCCTGTGAAAAGCTGATGTTCGATCTCATACCTTCTAAGTAAGGTGTAATGGGACTTGATGTGTGAACATTGTCTGAAACCCTCTGATTTCAGAAGCTGAACAGTACCTTCTGATGGGTGACATTCTGTGGAGGTCCCTGGTGCTTTGGCAAGCTGTGTCATGAAAAATAGAACATCTGATTCCGTAAAGGAAGATGTTAGATTGACCTGGCTTAATTAATTTTTTGCTATTTCTGTACCTTGTCTCAGAATCTATGGCTAGGAAGTTTGACTAGTCTATATATTTCCTCGATTGGGGGAAAATGGAGGCAAAAAAGGGAGAGATTTATTTTTTATGTAATTTCAAGACTAAAATGTGCCTTGATTATCAGTCTAAATAGATGTATTTAAAAAAAATTAACTTTCTGTAAATTGCCAAAGGCTAGAAAAGCTGTTCTGCCAAGCAAGCAGCAGTACTGCTTTCCTTTGTCTGTAGAGGCACAATTAACGTCCTATCGTTAAACTCGGGGTATCCCTCTGAAGTTGAGTCCTAGCATTAGAGAGAGGAATGAAAACCTTTTGTAGGAGGTGACCTGTTGGCTGGCGTGAGTCTGGCTGGGTGTGGCTGAGGGCCTGATCTGCTCTGGAGCCTCATGCCCCCCACGGGTCTGTGGGCTTTGTGGTTCTGTTACCTTTTTCTCACTTACCTCTGCCTATACTACTTCTCTACGTTTTTGCGCAGCTTGCTTACTTCCGACAGAGAAAAACAAAAGGTGACTGTCCGCATTCGAAGAAAAAGACGGCGAAGAGGAAGGGCGCGGTTGTCGCTGCGCCTGTCCAGGAGGAGAGTCCGGTAGCTGCCAAAGATGGTGGTCTTCCTGGAGGGGGAGGTGTCTGGGAAAGTGCATCGTGCAGCGACACACCTGGCAAGGCAGAGGGGGCATTTGTGGCTCAGGTAAATTTACTCATCCTCGTGTCCTGATACTGTTTGTCTTCTAATATTGCTAGCATGGCTTACTAAAAGTAGTCTTTTTGCTTTTCAAAATGAAGAAAGAGTGTTTTATTTTAATTCACAAAAGGTGAGTAAGTTTTATGGTTTTACTCCTAATAAATGTTTTATCTTTAATAAAGATTTTGAGAACTCTTGGATTGGACTGTTTGAAGGCATGTTTCAGTGTGGATACTCACTTTGGTAGCAGAAGTTTTACAAGTGGGAGTTTTCATGTGAGGTTGTGAACAGTAGCACCACTGGCATGTATTTCTTCTGAAACTTAACCCATAATGTTCCTTCACCCTGTTCTCAAATCCACCTTATTTATTGTCCTTTGTCTTTTATCTTCTTTTGAACACAAGAGGAGCGGGTGGGGGTGACAGGTGCTGCAGAAATGGTGTATTGTTGAAGGAGTTGCTGCCATCTGCTGCTTGAGGCCTTGTGACCTGTAGGGGTTTGGGGGGCGCTCCTTGCCTTACCTGCAGAGGTGTGGCAGGAGCTAAGGTGAGTGGGGCATGGTCTTGAGGGCTTGAGGGCACCAGGCCTGCCGGCCTCCCTGCGGTGTCCGCATCTGCCCTTACGCGGGTCTTTCTTAGGGCTGCCTCTCATGTGGATTATGCATGAGGGGCCTTGAACTTAGCTGCTATGCAACAGAGTGGGTGCAGGTGTAGATTTGCTAGACTGAGTGGAAAACTGGTGGCCGAGAGCAGAATTTGGCTCAAATCATGATGGGTCTTCCCTTATTTAACAAAAATTGAATTATTGCTGTCAGGTAAGTTCATACAAATCTGGAGTTTCTATTTCTTTTGAAAAATTAGAAGATTTTGCCATAGTCATGTTCCCCAGGGGAGCAGCTGATCAGAGTGCTTTGGCACTGACCCTTTGGGTGCGGGGGCTTTGTGGTCTCCGGAGCCCTGAAGTTGAGCCTCAGTTGCAGTTTGTCATCATCCTTGTGTTCTTTCTCCCAGGGGAGAGCAGCAGTTTCGCTGTCCCTCTCGGTCAGAGCTGAGAAAACAGGAGCAATTGACAAGATGCGAGGCCACCCAGCTTGCTGTCCTCTGCGTGTTTCCCACCTATGCTTTTGAGGAGAAAACTCATAGTGGATAATTAACATTTATTAGCTGATTTTTTGTTTTTACTTTTAAATTGAAAATTTAATAATTTTTAGCTTTCTTTGGAAATAATGTCAGAGTTACGAAATGTTGCAAAAAATAATACTGATCCTGGATACTCTTCACTCAGCTTTCTAAAATGTGAACATCTTATATGATCACAGTTATTGTCAAAGTCAGGAAGCTAACACTGACACGATACTAGGAACCAGTTGGTGGATCTTAGTCACATTTTGCCTGTTGTCCTGCTGATGCCCTGTTTCTGGCCCCGGATTCTATGTGGAGCAGTTTCTCTGTCTTTCTTTGTCTTTCACAACTGACACCTTTGGAGTAGTGGCCAGTTATTTTGGAGGACAGCTATCAATTTGGGTTTGTTTCCTGACTAAATTCAGATTGTGTACTTTTGGCAGGAGCCTGGCAGGAGTGCCGGTTGGGAAGCACATGGTTGCTGTCTTGTGGTCTCATCCAGCGGGTTAACCTGGACCGCTGGGTCTCTGCGCCACCCGCCAGGTTTCTCATGTGGGAAAGTTACTCCTTTTCCTTTTGTGACTCATAAGTACATCTGGGGAGATACTTAGACTCCACACATGCCCTGTGTCTTGCCACACTTCTATGAATTTTAGCTTTCTTGGATGATTCTTTTTTTTTTAAATGCAAATTTATTGAGGTATATTCACATAACATACCATCCTCCAAAGTGTACAATCAGTTGTTCACAGTATTGTCGTATAGTTGTGCATTCATCACCACAATCTTTGAACATTTTCATTACTCCAAAAAATAAAATAAAAATTAAAATAAAAAAGAACACCTTGGATGATTCTTGCCTGCAACACTGACGTCTTTGGTGTTGGCCAGGTGATGACCTTCTGTTTCCATCATGCCATCCACACACATTAATTGGCATTCTGCTGTAAGGAAAAGCTGTCCCTTCTCCCCAGTTTAATTGTTATTCAGATATTTACTTATTTCGATGCTTGGGTGTTTATTTCATTCTGTGATCTTTATTCCATCGGCATCAGTGTTTATTTTATTGCTGAAATAGATTTGGCCATAGTAAACCCCCTCAGGTTGGCTTCTCTGTCCTTTCAACATACTTTTCATCATATTTTGAGTGTTTCCTTACTTTCTGGCAACAAGGTTTTCCACGCTTATTTTGTCCTTTCCTTATCTCAGCTCTGGAATTAACCATTTCTTCAAGGAGCCTTTGTTCCTTTTAGTGTGGAATGTAGTAGAATGGCCAGGTGTATGTTTAACGTTTTAAGAAACTGACAAACTGTTTTCCAAAGTAGTTGTACCGTTTTACATTGCCTCCACAGTCTGTGAAAGTCCCAGTCACTCTACATCTTCACCAACACTTGGCCTTCAGTCGTTGTAACAGGTGTGTAATGATACTTTACGGTTTTAATTTGCATTCCCTGTGTCACTAATGATGTTGCTCATCCTTATGTAGGCTTATTTGCCATCTGTATCTTCCTTGGTGAGGTGTCTGTTCAAATCTTTTCCTCATTTAAAAAGTGAATTGTTGGTTTTCTTGAATTTTGAGAGTTTTATATATTCAGGATACAAATACATTATTAGATAAAGCTTTACGCATGTTTTCTCTTAGTCTGTGGCTTGTCTTTATTAACAGTGCCATTTGAAGAGCAGAAGATTTCAATTTTAATGAAGTCCAATTTATCAATTTCTTTTTTTATGGATTGTGCTTTTAGCATCATATCTAAAGAACTCTTTGCCTAACCGATTGTTTCAAAATTTATTTTTGATTTTTTTTATTACCCTCCCGTGATGGTTAGGTTCATGTGACAGCTTGGCCAGGTGATGATGTCCAGGTGTCTGTTCAAGCAAGTTACTGCAAGGACATTTGTGGCTGGTTAATAAACCAGAAGTCTGGTTTATTAGATCATTTGTCAGTTGACTTCACCTGTGACTGATTATATCAACAGAAGGCATGTCTCCTACAATAAGAGAATTCAGTCAGTGGATTTAATCCAATCAGTTGAAGACTTCTAAGGGAGAAAGACAGAGGACCTTCACTTCTTCAGCTAGCCAGAGAAGCGTCTCCTGAGGAGTTCATCAGACACTTTCATTGGAGTTTCCAGTTTGCTGCTTGCCCTGCGGAATTTGGACTTGTGCATCCCCACAGTTACATGAGACACTTTTATAAAATCTTATATTCACAGATATCTTTTGTTGGTTCTGTTTCCCTAGAGAACCCTAACTAAAACACCTCCCTAGGAACCTTTTCAGACATTTTTTTCCCCAATTATTCCCCCATAATGAAATTTTAATGCCACAGCTATACTGTATATCTGTTGATATACTGCATATCTGTATGTTATGAATGGCTAAATAAAAAATTAATTCAGTTATGTTAGAAAGCTATTAATGAGAACCTAAACACAGACCTTACACACCAAAAATGAACTAAAAATGGATGTTAGACCTAAATGTAAAATTCAGAACTCTAAAACTTTTAGAAGAAAATATGAGTGAAAATCTGCATGACTTTGGGTTGGTGATGTGTTTTTATATACCACATCAAAAGCATGATCTTCAAGAAAAAATTGATAGGTCGGACTTACTAAAATTAAAGTTTCTGCAAAAGATACTTCTAAGGGGATGACAAGCCACAGATGTAGGGGAAAAGATTTCCGAAACACGTATCTGATAAAGGAGTTATCTCCAAAATATACAAAGAAATCTTAAAACTCAACAGTAAGAAAGCAATCCAGTTAAAAGATGCACCAAAGATCTCAGCAGACATCTCACCAAAGAAGATATACAGATGGAAAATAAGCACATGAAAAGATGCTTGACCTCATTTGTTGTTGGGGAAATACAGATTAAAACAATAATGAGATACTGCTACACACCAATTAGAATGGCTAAAATTTGCAACATTGACAACAGCAATTTCTGGCAAGGATGTGGAGCAGTAGGAACTTGCATTTATTGCTGGTGGGAATGCAAATGATTCAGCCACTTCGGAAGACATTTTGGCACATTCTTACAAAGTTAAACATAGTGTCGTCATATGATCTAGCAATCACTCACACCCAGTTGATTTGAAAACTTATATCCACACAAAAACCTGCATGTGGATTTTTATAACAGCCTTATTCATAATCACTAAAAACTGGAAGCCACCAAGATGTCTTTCAACTGAGGAATCGGATAAGCAAACTATGCTATAGCCCCACAATGGAATAGTATTCAGCAGTAAAAATAAATGAGTTACTGAGCCTTGCAAAGATGTGGATGAATCTTAAATGCCTGTGGCTAAGTAAAAGACTACATAATGTATGATTCCATTTACATGACATTCTGGAAAAGGTAAAACTGTAGAGGTGATAAACAGATCAGGGATTGCCAGGAGTTTGTGGGGAGAGGGAGGGTTGAGTAGGTGAAGCAGGGGATTTTTAGGGTGGTGAAACTATTCTGTGTGATACTGCAATGGTAGATATGTTGCATTGTGCATTCGTCAAAACCTCTAGACTTTACAGCGCAAAGAATGGACCTTAGTGTACACCCATTAAACAAGACATTTGGGAGATTGGAGGATCTCAGGATAGAACACAGACTGACAGGAGAATGTATGAAATGTATGAAACAACCCAACTGAAGGAACAGGAGGGAAAGATATGACCTAAGTAATTTTGGAAATGAGGAGAGTCTGAAGACTAAAAAGGAACCGTAGTTGAAGTTGCTGTCCGTGGAGCTGTGGACTCGTGGTCCTGACACCTCTAAACTTGTCCTCTGGCACTGGAACTTGCATACATTGATGGTGGATGGTGGGAGCCAGATTTCTCCTTGTCTCATAACTTGTTTGTGCATTCCTTTTGGGGGACATCTAGGTCGGAGAGAAGTTGAGAGAATGCCTGAGGGGTGACGGGGAACCTTGAGGATCTGGGCTGTGTGGGGAGGGTCATCTGGGAGAAAGGGAGAGAAAAGGTCACGGGGGGTTGTAAAGTATCCCTAATAGAAGGGGTGTGTGGGAGATCAACCTGGAGGCTGAATTTAGAGAAAAGCTTTTGAAAGTTGATCTGAGAGGCGGGGGAGGTTTGGCTGCCCACGAGGTCCACTCATGGAGCAGAGCTCACTGGGCCTGCGGCAGTGCCGGGCCCGTGAAGGATGATGGCAGGAGCTGGAGTAGAGAGTTCCATGGGCTGTGTGGGTGCATCTTCCATGTGTGGCAGGTGATAAGGGGTACCAGAGTTGCCTGAAATGAGCCTCAAAGAAATGCAAATTTTTTCTCTTTTTTATGGAAAGGTAGAAGGGGAGTATTCTAAATATTTCTTCTTCTTTATTAAAATGTAGTTATTTAAAGAAAAGAAAACCAAAATAGCAACTTAGCTAACTTCTTAGCCTTTTGAATTCTGCAATTCACTTGGATGCTGCTGAGCCTTTCCCTCTTGTGGGTGGGGAGTGGTTTAGTCATCCATTTTAAAGACTGGTGTGAGAGGTGGGAACCTGCTGGAGTGGATGGATCCAGAACAGAATGAGATTTGAGAATGGAGAAATGAGAAGAAAACCCGCCAGTGGATGGGCATGGATGCACAAGCTTTTGGCACTGCCTGCTTGTGTGGGGTAGGGCCTGGAAGGGGCTGGATGGAATCCAGACTGTGAGCCCTGGGCAGACCTGCCGGGGTGGGCTGTGCTGGATGGTGAGGCCCGCTGAGGACCCCTGGGGATATGGGTTCCTCTGCCTATAGCTTTTGCTCCCTTTTTAGTGGGGAAAGAATAAAATAGGGAAATGCAATTAATTCTAAATTATCTAAATTGGTTGAGGGGTTGGAGAAGAGCGGGGGTGCAGAATTCTTCTGAGATTTGTAGTCACATTGACTTTCAGCAGATTAATCTTTGTAATTATATTTATCTCAGTCTAATACTGAAATGGGGTTGCGTTTATGAACTTACTGCTCATGGGGAGGTGGATTAGAAAGATGCTGCGTGGATTTACGTGCACCCATCCATAAGTGATCAGATTGCATGATATTTTACTGGCACTTCAAAATACCCTGTATCTTTAAAGGAATCTCTGTCAAAGAACCATTCATTATTTGCACAAAGGTTCATGTTACTTTAGTTTTATTTATGTGTCTATTACGTGGTAGGATTCCTAACTGTGACTTATTTTATTTTGTGTTACTTTAATGTGTCACTTTTACTCCTCTGGCCATGCCGTAAGGTGGGGACTTTGGTGATTCGTTTTCCCGGGGCCGGGGGGTGTGGGGCATCGGCCTGTCCCAGAGCCCCACGGCTGGTGAGCAGCAGGCAGGGGCCTGAATGCGGCAGCGTAACCGCCTGGTGGCACCGCTCCCCTCACACACGTCCCAGCCTTTCCTTTAGCTTTGCGTACATTAATTTGTGATCTCATTCTTCATTCTGTTCATTTAATTGAATGTAATTTTTGAATGAAAAGCTTTATTTGCATGGATTTTCTTAGTAGGAATTAGACTTGGCGGTACAGGAACGACACAGCCTAGTATCTAGCTGACTCAGCCTTCAGCAGGTGAGGCAGGCCAGGCACGCGGCTGGCAATTGGCCTTGCGTCTTGACAACCAAATGCATGTTTTGCGATGGTGGTTACAGGCGTAATGTGTTCCTGAGCATATTTGTTGACCAACAGAGTTCTAAAGCAAGTACTTGTGTAGTTGTTCTCCTCTGCTCCTCCCAACCCCATCCCTTTTTTTTAAGTGCTACTTTTAGTGTTTAATAAGAATACTTTTTCCACTTTCAGGATGTGATCTTTGATATGTTTAGTTCTGGTTATGTATACTTTTTTTTTTAAGTAGTAAACTGACACAGATGGAGAAATAGGAGAAATGTATGTGTTATTTTCAGTTACTATCAGAAAACCATTCCAAATATAACATATTATGTGAAAATTATGTTTGAAGGCTATGGTAGGTAGTTATCATTGGAGGTATGGTAAGAATTGGTTAAAAACTTGTACTTTGCTGTATTACAAGTGTTCCAGTTTGCTAAAGCTGCCAGAATGCAAAATATCAGAAATGGATTGGCTTTTATAAAGGGCATTTATTAGGTTACAAATTTACAGTTCTAGGGCCATAAAAGTGTCTAAACCAAGGCATCAACAAAAGGATACCTTCGCTGAAAAAAGGCCAATGGCACCCAGGACACCTCTGTCAGCTGGGAAGGCATGTGGCTGGAGTCTGCTTGTCCTTTGCTCCCAGATTCTGGTTTCAAAATGGCTTTCTCCAAAATGTTTCTGGGCTCTATCTCTCTTAGCTTCTCTCTCTTAGCGCCTGTGCATCCTTGCTTGTTTCTCCCTGAGTGTTTCTCTCTACGCATCTTGGAGTCCTCTCTTATCTTCTCTGGAGCAAACTCTGGGCTTCATCTCTTAACTTAGCATCTCCAAACTTCTTTCTGTCTGCATTTCCATTTCTATCTGAGCATTTTTGTCTGTGTCAGCTCTGAGCTCTCTCCCTGAGCTCTCTTAAGGACTCTAGTAAACTAATTAAGACCCACCTTGAATGGGCGGGGTCACATCTCCATGGAAATAATCTAATCAAAAGATCCCACCTACAGTTGGGTGGGTCACATCTCCATGGAAACAATTTAATCAAAAGTTCCCACCCGCAGTAGGTCTGCCCTCATAAGATTGGATTAAAAGAACATGGCTTTAATGGGGTACATAATAGATTCAAACCAGCACAACAAGTCACAGACTTCTCAGTTTTCAACTCAGCTTCATTCAGGGAGATTTTCTGATGGAAATAATTTCAGCTTTGGTTTTCAAGACCAGAGGGAAATATATCAAACCATTAATAGCAGTTATTGGAAAGGAATACAGTTGTTTGGCCTTTTTTTGGGGGCGGAGGGGGTATTTCCTACAATAGACACATTATGTTACGTTTATGACAATTTTATTTTCCTCTTTACCATTTACATATACCACTAATAAAATGTCTATTTTGGACATCTTAAAGTCATCAGTATAAACATAGGACCTTCACGTAGATATCCATGGCATTCACTCTGTTTTCTGGGTTTTGTATCACCCCGTCGTGAGCGCGATGGACATTCCCCCTCACCCTCAAGGACTGATGGAAATTGTGGGAAGAGCGTCTGCTTTCACAGAACTTGGTTCTGTGCTGCTGGGGCAGGATGGCCATGGGCAGAGCATCTTGCTTTATTTCTTATACTACAAATGGTAAACTACTTAAAGCAGTGTTTTAAACACAAAAGCTTATAAGATGTGTGGAGTCTTTCTTTAGAAAGATGTACTGTTTTTACAAAGCTTTGCATGTGTGAATGCCTGGAAGGACCCCGTGTTAACCCTCCTTGGAAGGGCCCGGCCACGCCCTGCAGGGGTCTCAGCCTGGCTGTTCTGCTCACCTCACCTTGCACGGTCATTGTGTCAGGGGTCTCTGTGCAGTCCCAGCTAGGGATGTGCCCTTCCTCCTGGTTGTTGGCTCTGAAAATGGTGGGCAAGACTTCAGCACACGTGCTGTTACTTTAATAAGTTAAAGATAATGGTAAGATAAAGACACAGTTGTCACATCTTACCAGATTGGGTTCTTGACATCTGTTCCTACAGTTTCAGGGGTCTGAAACTGTAGGACGGGACATTTGATAGATCTGTTAAGTTTCCTTTAATTGGTAAGTCCTCTTCCCTCCTTTTCCCTTTGTATTTTATTTGTTAAAGAAACCAGTTTGTCCTGAAGAATTTGCCGTGTCCTGAATTTTGCCGTTTGCGTCCTGTGGTGTCATTTGAAGGCTTCTTCCATCAGTCTGTCCTTCTGGTTTGCAGTTTCTGTAAGCTGGTCATTAGATCTTGGCAGGAGACTCGGTCGAATGATGACAAGCACGCTTCGTGATTGTTGTGCACTTTGGCCAGAGGGCACCTGGTGCCCAGTGGGCCCTTCCCGCTGCGCTCAGCTCCTCTGTGATTCTGGGTGGGCTCTGCCTGATTCTCCTTTTTTTTTTTTTTTTTAATCTTCATTTTATTGAGATATATTCACATACCATGCAGTCATACACAACAAATCGTGCTTTCGACTGTTTACAGTACCATTACATAGTTGTACATTCATCACCTAAATCAATCCCTGACACCTTCATTAGCACACACACAAAAATAACAAGAATAATAATTAGAGTGAAAAAGAGCAATTGAAGTAAAAAAGAACACTGGGTACCTTTGTCTGTTTGTTTCCTTCCCCTGTTTTTCTACTCATCCATCCATAAACTAGACAAAGTGGAGTGTGGTCCTTATGGCTTTCCCAAACCCATTGTCACCCCTCATAAGCTACATTTTTATACAACTGTCTTCGAGATTCATGGGTTCTGGGTTGTAGTTTGATAGTTTCAGGTATCCACCACCAGCTACCCCAATTCTTTAGAACCTAAAAAGGGTTGTCTAAAGTGTGCATAAGAGTGCCCACCAGAGTGACCTCTCGGCTCCTTTTGGAATCTCTCTGCCACTGAAGCTTATTTCATTTCCTTTCACATTCCCCTTTTGGTCAAGAAGATGTTCTCCGTCCCACGATGCCGGGTCTACATTCCTCCCCGGGAGTCATATTCCACGTTGCCAGGGAGATTCACTCCCCTGGGTGTCTGATCCCACGTAGGGGGGAGGGCAGTGATTTCACCTTTCAAGTTGGCTTATAGGCAGCTTTTATATAGAGTCTGATGAGCTCATTGAACACCACAAGATGATACTTGTGTGTGTGAAGTGATAATGTTACATATTGAATTTCTTACTTTGCTTTCAAATACCATGCACTTGTTATTTTAATGCTCGCTGTTAGGTAAATAGTAATTATTTCTAGCAAAAGTTTTGTACTTCAGTAATCTGATTGGAGTGCTTGGATACACATGTAGAGTTTTGACTCTCTTTGGAAATAGGAGAAGAAGTGAACAACGTATGCTGGTAATAAAAAAAATTCCTGAAGTTGAAAAAGTACAGTCTGTTTCCTTGCTGTGCCCACTGTGAGCAGGTACAGGGCAGCCCACAGCCAGTGACCCTCTGGGCATTGCACATAGTGCTGGATGTTCTGTATGATAGGGCTGGTTCAGCGTGGTGAAATAGTAGCTCTTCAGTTTAATTTAATATGGAAGCACTTTCTTATGTTCAGTATTCTATTTTTAAGATCCAAAGGTAAAGAAAATAAGAGATAGTAGAGAGCCTGAAAATATAATATGGTGACTACATGAGAATTCTGTATATAAAAGATCATATGGTATCACTTAAAGATGCTAAAATATTAGGGTTAAGACTGAAATTGCTTCATCTGAGTAGAAAACACAGGATATATTTAAAAATTATGAAGATATATGAAAAGGCATGTTTGTAAGCAGCTTAAGATCTAAGGTTTGGTTTAGAACATAAAGTGTTGTGCCGTTTGGATGTTTTATGTCCCCCAAAATGCCAGGTTCTTTAATGCAGTCTTGTGGGAGCAGATGTATTAGTGTTGATTAGGTTGGAATCCTTTGAGTTTTTCCATGGAGATGTGACTCTGTCAACTATGGGTGAGACCTTTAATTAGGTAATTTCCATGGAGGTGTTACCCCACCCATTTGGGGTGGGTCTTAATTAAATCACTGGAGTCCTATAAAAGAGTTCACAATCAGAAGGACCTCAGAGCAGCTGAGAGTGACATTTTGGAGAGCAGCCTAGAGAGACATCTTGGAGACAGCCGTTGAAAGCCGACTTTTGCTGTCGCTTTGGAGATACTGCCTCAGTTTGCTCCGGAGAAGCTAAGAGAGTACAAAACTCCCCAAGAGCAACATTTTGAAGAATGCACAGGATCTGAGAGAGGAGCTGGAACACAGCCTGGGATCAGCAGTTGCTGGCGATGTACCTTCTCAGCCAACAGAGATTTTCCAGATCCATTGGCCTTCCTTCGGTGAAGGTATACATGTGTTGATACCTTCATTTGGACGTTTTCATGGCCTTCAGACTGTAACTTTGTAACCAAATAAATCCCCTTTATAAAAGCCAGTCTGTTTCTGGTATTTTGCATAATGGCAGCATTAGCAAACCAGAACAAGTGTGTATCATGAAAAAAGCTGAAGGGGAAATAGGTGCAAGTTGATTGTAGGAAAAACCCTGACAAGAAAAAATGGAGTCCATATTTATAAGTTGCAAACACAACTTATAAGAATTTAAGTACAATATTTATTGATTAGGTCGTAAACTCCTATCAGAAATTCAGGTTTTAAATAGTGGCCCATGTTAGCCCTGATGAATTTGTCTACTTATTTGAGGGGGTCATAGACTGAGATAGAATCGCAAAAAGTGTGTGATAAATATTCAGGATCCAACCACCTTCCCTCACCATTTCTTAAGTGAAGTGCGTGACAAAAGAGGTTTTACTTTAATCAGTACAGGAATCACTGCGGTTCTGGTAGTTACCTCAGAGAGGGCAGAGGGTCATGTTTCCCTCTCAGTTATGCGTTAGAAACAGAATGAGGAGGAGAGGGTCAGGAATTTTCAAAACAGTCTCCCCTGGACCTTTTTAATTTTGTATAGTTCTAAGTTGTTTCAAAAATAATTTGCAGAAGTAAGAATAAAGTGATCATTAAAAACAACTTTATTAGAAATTTTTGTACAACCCTCTGTCTAAAGAGAGTGTTGGCATACAAATTATAAAAAATGGAAGAGTTTTTGCACGCGTTCTTTTAGCAAAGAGGGATGGTTGAGGTTCTTGTTGCAAAATATTATGTGATATAGTTCTTCCTGTGTATGACCAGCTGGGTGAGACTACTAGATTCCCTCTTCATCCTTGCAAATATTTTGTTCACTTTGTGATTCTTGATTTTGGGAAGATTTATCCAGCTATTGACATGAAGACTTCTCCGAGATTTTATTTCTGCAATCAGTTTCACCATCATCATTGGCCTTGAACGCAGGCCTCTGTGGCGTCCACCGTTTGACTCATCTGATGGCTGTGAACCGTCTTCTCGGGCAGAACCGTGCACGTCCTTGGCAAGCTGCCTCTCGGGAAGCGGACTCCAGAGGATCTCTGTCGTCAGGACAAGGCCGGAGGGCCACGGTTCATTCACTGTCACTTCATCCCTCCAGCCGACAATCCCAGCCTTCCATTGTCTCGTTACTTTTTTCCACAGTTAGGAATAATTGATGAATAAGGTTAAAAATAATTCTCAGGATGATTAAATAGCATCATGATACAGGAAAAACAAGGTGGCTGAGATCCTGTAATGTATCTTAGATATACAGAAGGGTCCATATTATACTTGCAAGGTAAACTATGTTTTATTCTACTTTAGAAAATAAGTAAAATTTCTTATTGTCCTTTGGAAGACTTGTAAGAAAGAATGAAATTCATGAAACATTAATCCTTACATTTCCATTGTAAGCCCTCTTAGGACATTACCTGACTTTTTGTGAATAGACTTGATTGTCAGCTCAATTTGCTTTGTAGATTAAAAGCCCACAGTTATTGTGAAATTTATGGGTCAAAAAACCATTGGGGGAAAAATTCGTCTGGAAAACTTGAAACTCAAGTCTGAGATGATTTACAAAAAGAAACTAGAAAAAAACCATTTCTATATATTACTAATGGAAAATTTATCTAAAAAGAAAAATCTTGAAGGTGAAGTATTTAAACTTCTATAAAATTAAAAGCTTGAAATAAGCGTGGGTATGAAAGACGAGAATTTGTCGAGAAACTAAAATTTAGTAATTTAAATGTCAAGCACACGCTGAAATAACATTTAAAAAAGTAGGATTTATTAAAAAGAGGGACAGCATTGGAGAAATTATTTGCATAGAAATATTTGGATGGAGCTTGAGGATTGTTTATGGGGGGAAGCGCTATATCTCACCGGCAGAATGTGCTGTTGTGACATGGAGGCAGGTGTGCTGCTCTGAGGCTTGCGGCAGTCGGGCAGGTAGCCAGAGAGAGGGGCAGTGGCCTGAGGCATGGCCTTACATGCTGCCCTCTGGCCTTCCCTTTTTAGCTGGAGGATGCTGGTGGAGAGAGGAAGGGGGAGGTGGGACAGCTGCAACAAGCTGGACAACAGCTGTCCAGAACAGATGGGCGTTATCACAAAGGCATTCTTCGTGGAAGGCTCTTGGTCAACAGACGTCCTCACTATTGTGGTAAGAATCTAAATCTGAAACAAGGAACCTTGTGTCTCTAAAGGGCTCTAATTTTAAAAGCTGAAACAAAAGAATATGCTTGGAATGGAAAAGCAGCTGCAGAGAATTCTAGAGAACCAGAGGCAGAGTTTACCTTCCAGTCCAACAGAAAGGCCACCTGTCTGCGCTTCCTAACACTGCAGTGGACAGAGAGCCTCTGCTCAGGCCTTGCCGGGTTGAGCCCAAATCTGCCCTCCTTCTTCTCTGTGGGTCTTTCTGCCATGCCCTCTTCCATGGGTCGCTTTCACACATTTGAAGATAGCTGTCATGGTCTGACTTTCCCACATTCTGGTTGCCTTGTTTAATGATTGACCTTGTTGCTCAGCTTGTTTTTTAGGCCTGTCACCTCGTTTCCATGCTCATGTGAGTATGGATGTCCCAGTGTGGGGTTGCAAGTGTGCCTTGTGCCCACGGGAGCTGTGGGAGGGCAGGGGGTTTGTGGTCAGTCTTCATATCCCCAGGTTCTGGCATAGTGCCTGGTGTGAAGGCCATGTGTGTTTAATTGACTACTGTTATTTAACTAATTTGATTCTTTTTTTTGCATTTAGAAGAAAGCCTATTAGCTATTGAATTGACTAATTTCAAAATGTTTTGTTAAAAAGCCTTTTGTTATGGGGCGAATGGTGTCCCCCAAAAAGCCATATTCAAGTCCTAACCCCATTCCCCTGAAAATAAGATCTTTGAAGATGTCCTTAAACATGAGGCCAGACTGGCTTCAAGGTAGGGGGTTCCTAATCCATGTGGCTGTGGTCCTCATAAGGAGAGGAAATTTGGGCTCTGTCAGAAGGAGGCAGAGTGAAGATGCCATGCGCCACCGATTGCCACCTTCAGAGGAGCCGTGGCCCTGCACCACCGGGATTCCGGACTCCTAGCCTGTAAATTACTGTTGCGACTAAGATAGTTTTTGGTAGTTGGAAGTGGGGTGCCACTGTAAAGAATACCTAAAAATGTGGAAGTGACTTTGGAGTTGGGTAATGGGTAGAGGCTGGAAGGATTTTGAGGTGTTTGATAGAAAAAGCCTAGGTTGCCTTGAGGAGACTGTTGGTAGAAATGTGGACATGGAATGAGGCCTTAGAAAGAAATGATGACTGCATTACTGGAAATTGGAGGAAAGGTGATCCTTTGTACAAAGTGGCAGAGAATTTGGAGAATGGTATTCTGATGTTGGATGGAAGGTAGAGCTTGGCGAAGTAGCTGAGGATATCTTCAAGCAAAGTGTGGAAAGTGAAGTCTGGTTTCTCCTTGCTGCTTTGGAGGTGACAGGAAAGAGATAATTGAGGAGTGAACTGTTAAACACAAAGGAATCAGCAGTGGCTGCCTTGGAAAATTCTCAGCCTTATCCAGAAATGTGCTGTGGTGCACCTGAGGGCGCGGCTGGACAACCATTTGCCGAGGAGAGGAGGCATATGAGTGCTGGATCCAGTAACCCATCGCGGAGAAAACGCTGCCAGCCTGGGCTGTACGGCAGGGACGGGGCCAAATGGAGGAAGAAGGGGAGCAGAGCCGTGGCGGAGGGCCCGAGGGCAGGCTGTTGCCCTGTCTGGAGAGGGCAGGGCCCACGCCCCAGGGGCCTCAGAGCAGGCGGTGACAGCTAAGGGAATATGCCCTACTGGGTTGCAGTTTTGCTTTAGGCCAGTAACTCCTTTTTTCCTTTTGCTTTCTCCCTTTTGGAATGGAAATGTCGATCCTTTGCTTGTCCTTACCATGGCATTTGGGAGCAGATAACTTGTTTTCTAGGTTTCGCAGATACACAGGATGGACATAAGCATAATTGATCCAGGTGATATTTTGGATTTAGAGTTGTGCTGGATGACTTAAGGCTTTTGCAATGTTGGGAAGGGGTGACTGTATTTCTGTGTGGGAAGCATGTGAATTTTGGGGACCAGAGGGTAGACTGTTATGCATTGAATTGTGTTCCCCAGAACATAGATTCAAGTTCTAACCCCCAGTCCCTTGATATGACCCTATTTGGAAATAGGATCTTGGAAGGCATGATTAGTGAGAATGTCTTCTGTCCTGGCTGTGGGAGCCTTACTCAGGTGGGGTCAAGTTTGTATCTGGTGGGTGCCAAGGAGGTATTACCTTCCCTAGGATCTACTTTTGTGTTAATTTCTTTGCTTGGAGATTCTTGCACTACACGGTTTGCATAAATTTGTACTGCAAACAAATGTCAGGAGCACATCTTGGCTTTCCTTTTCTCAGGGAAGATAACCTGGTCACCTTCATCCCTACCCTGTTCAGAGACTGGCGAGCTTCCTGGACTTCTCGCTGTGCTGGTGGGTGGAACCTCTTCTAGTCCTGTCCGTGCTGGGGGCCCTGTCCTTCAGGGAGCCTGGCCTTGTTCTGAGGTCATTTCCAGCCGCCTTCTGGTGGAGCTCCTGATGCCAGGATTCTACTAGAAACTCAGGTCTACTAGGACCTGAGCCACCGATGTCCCACCCCCCCATTGTTTTAGGGTTCAAATCTCTCCTCCCTGGCATGTGGGGAGTTCCTTTCTTTATGTTTGTTGTCATTTTTGTCATGTTTTATCCAGCAATTTTAGATGTTTAGCAGTAATGTGTTAAGATCATGTCTAAGATGAAACATTCCTATGTTACTGTTTCCAGTCACAAGGAAAAACTTACTTTAAAAAAGGGTCCATGATGACATTTAACTCTGACATCTTGATTGTTTCCAAATTGTTGCAGTCATAGATAGTCAAACACTTGCATGCGTATTTTCACTAATAATTTTGGCATGCAATATGTGGAAATGTGACGATGAGCTCCCTGGTTTCTGGGGAAGAGAAGCATTAGTAGAGCAACCACAGAGTGGGTGTGAAGTGGAGTAGAGGAGGGTTTGGGGTCATGGAGGGTGAAAGTCTTCCCCAGAGGAACAGGGAGGCGTGACTGTCCTGGGGCTGTTTCTCGAATTGCAGATTGAGGTAAGAGGGGACCCTCCAAGGGGCGGGGCAGCACTGAGGAGTTTAAGCAAGTGTGGCGTGATCAGATTTGCAGATTTGTTTTCCAAAAACATCAGCCTGGTCTCCATGTTGATGAAGGCATTGCAAGACTGGGAGGACAATCCACTGCAGCTGGACTGGGTGGCTGCTGGGAGAAGAGGTGGCCAGTGGGGGTGCTGCAGTGTTTGTGGGTTGCCATGAGCTGGGAGAGAACGTTTGGGTAGGAAAAATTGGGAGTTCATTTTTGTCCACTTGAGTTTGAAACACTCAAGTTGTTGAGATGCCATGTAGCCAAGCGTCCAGGGCTGGGGCTCCAGGAGGCAGGGCGGCACGTCTTGGGCATGGATGCAGCACTGGCATATGGGCCTGTGGCTTTTCCTCGGGTTATTGCTGCTGAAAAAATTCCCAGAGCTGGCAATATTAAGAAAGGGAAGCATTTTCTATGGCTCTTGACATATGTTGTCAAAGTAGTTCTTAAGGGAAGAGTTGTACCAGCTTATTCTGTAATTGACGACATTTGGGAACGTTTGTTTCATCATGACCTCAATGACATTGAGGATCAGTAATACTATTTTTGCTGATTTAGTGGCTATAGAATGATCTTTAAAATTGGCGTCTTCAGGTTCATTTACCTTTTATTGGTGCTCAGCTTTTCCCAGGCATTTTAATGTACTTTTCTTGTCATTTTCCTCATTTTACTGATGAGGAAACAGCCTTGGGGACATTAAGTAGCTTGCCCAGTATTGCAGAGTGGTGGAAATAGAATGTGCAGCCTTCTGTTTCTGTTTTTTTTTGACGTTATACTAAGCCTCCTAACCAGGTTGACTATTTTTCCTGTTAATTTTTAGGGATAGGATTTTTTCATGTGTATTAGAAGGGTCATTTCCTTTCCTTTCTTTCCCCAGGAACATGAAGAAGAACATGAGATTGAAATTGCTGAGCTGAGTAGCAGACATAAAGATGAAGTGGACTGGCTGCAGGCAGAGCTCGGCGGCCGGCAGCAGCGGGCAACAGCGCCCCAGGCGGAGATGCGGCTGATGGCGCCCCAGACCCAGGTGTCCGTGGCTGGGCGTGCTCAGGCCAGGCGTGTAGCCATGGTGGCAGGGGCACAGTCTTCACTCTCGGTCTTTACATGCTCATGGAGTGTGTTCTGTGCTTTTCATCTGAAGTGGTCCCTGCTCTTGGGGCATAGTGGGTGTTTGGGAATTGGGAAGGGTACCGATTGGGGTGGTTTGCCATAAAGCAGGTGGAGCATGTGCAGCAGCCTGAGGAGCAAGTGGGCAGGCTCATTAGGAGCAGGCTAGCATGTTTGTTGAGGTAAACTGCACCACCCCAACAGAATTGAACCCGACACGTGTCCCCAGGATGAGGATGTGCGCGGCATCTCACCAGGGCCTCATCGGACACGTCTCTCTTTCCTCTAGACGGCACATTCCCTTGAGCTAGAAGCGCTTCGCCTGAGTCTGAACAACATGCACACGGCTCAGCTGGAGCTGACTCAGGCCAACCTCCAGAAGGAGAAGGAGACGGCACTCATGGAGCTGCGGGAGATGCTCAACAGCCGGCGTGCTCAGGAGCTGGCCCTGCTGCAGAGCAGGCAGCAGTGTGAGCTGGAGCTCCTCGAGGAGCAGCACGCCAGGGAGAAGGAGGAAATTGTGCTCAAGTGCGGGCAGGAGACAGGTACTGCTGGGAGAGGCTTCAGTTCCACAGTCCTGTTTCTAAATGCGTGCTCATTCCCCAAGTAACTTCTATTTTCTGCTGCTTAAGTACACATTTCTGTTTCTATTCTGGGAAGCACATGATTCCATCAAGTAGATCCTGCTATGTAAAGTGTTCTCTAGATTTCTGTTCCTTGACCCATGACCACATCTAAGGAGAGGCAGCAGCAGAGGCTGTGGGAAGCCGCGGTGATGTTCCAGGGCCATATCAAAGAGTTTCTGGATCTCGGATCTCGGGCCCTTATCCCTGAGACTAGCCTTTGTTCTTTCATTCTTGTTGACTGGCAGTGTGTCTCAGTGCTCTGCTGGGCTCTGCAGTATTGGGTTCAGACACCAGATTTTGTCTTGCTCTTCTGTTCCCCTTGCCTTCTATCATGATCTCCAAGTCTCTTGTTAATTTTGGAAACTACACATTGGAAGCTGATTGGTTCATGTGTGGAAGCCTTCTTCATTAGCATTTAAAAATTTTTGTTAGTTTTGTTTCACATACTCCATATTCACCAAACATACACTGCCTCCCCGCCTCTGCCGCCCACTGCCCGCGATGAGCTCTAATACTTCTATCTTTGCAAATTTGCTATTTCTAGACATCTCTTATAAGTGATATCTTACAGTATTTGTTCTTAAGTATCTTGCTTATTTCACTGAGCATAATGTTTTCAGTGTTATTCCATGTTGTGGCATGTCTCAGGACTTCATTTTTTCTTCTGGCCAAATAATATTCCATTGTGTATGTGGCCCACATTTTGTTTATCTGTTCATCTGCTGACGGACACTTGGGCTGCTCCCACCTTTTGGCTGCTGTGACACTGGTGCGCATGTATCTCTTAAAGGCCCTGGTTCCACGTTCTTTGGGTGTATACCCAGAAGTGGAGTTGCCAGGTCTTATGGTAATTCTTTGTTTAACTTTTTTGAGGAGCTACTATATTACTTTCCACAGTGGCTGCACCATTTTATGTTCTCATCAACAATACACTACAGTCCCAACTTTCTTCCCATCCTTTCTAATGCTTGTCACTTTCCATTTTTTTAATAGCCATCCTTGTGGGTGTGACATGGTATCTCATTGTGATTTTGATGTGTATTTCCTAATGACTAATGATGTTGAATATCTTTTCATATGCTTATTGGCCATTTGTATATCTTCTTTTGATAAATGTCTCTTCATTTTTTAATAGAGTTGTGTTTTTTCCTTGGGTCGTGAAGATTTGCCCCTGTGTTATCTTCTAAGAGTTTTATGATTTTTGACTCGTATGTTTAGGTCCTTGAGCCATTTTTTTGTATATTAGTTTTGTATATATTATGATATAGGGGTCTACTTTCTTACTTTTGCATATGGACATCAGTTTACCTAACACAATTTGTTGAAGAGACAGTTCTGTCGCCATTGCATGTACTGAGCCACACCCTTGTTGAAAATCAGTTGGCCACAGATGTGTGGGTCTATTTCTGGACTTGTAGTTCTGTTCCATTGGTCTATATGTCTGTCTTTATATCAGTACTATACTGTTTTTTAAAAATGCAATTTTATTGAGCTATGTTCACATAGCAGGTAATCATCAAGTACTGTACTGTTTTAATTACTGTAACTTTTTGTAGTATAATTTGAAATTGGAAAGTATGAGTCCTCCTACTTTGTTCTTCTTTTTTCAAAATGTTTGGCTATTCAGGGTCCCTGTATTTCCATGTGAATTTTAGGATACGTTTTTTGATTTTTGCAAAAGGTTGCTGGAATTTCGATAGAGAGTGCATTGAATTTGCAGATTGCTTTGGATGATATTGATATCTTAACAATATTAAGTTTTCCAATCTGTGAACATCTACTGTCTTGCCGTTTATTTAGGGCTTTAATTTCTTCAGTGTTTTGTAGTTTTCATTTTATTCATTTCATCTCATGTCTTTTATATCCTTGATTAATTTATTCCTAGATATTTTATTCTTTTTGATGCTATTATAAATGCAGTTGTTTTCTTAATTTCCTCTTTGGATTATTCATTGTTAGTGAGTATATAGAAACTCAATTTATGCATTGATCTTGTACCCTGCCACTTTGCTGAAATTGTTTATTAGCTCCAATAGTTTTCTTGTGAATTCCTTTGGATATTCTATATGTAAGATCAGGTCATCTGCAAATAGAGATGGTTTTACTTCTTTCCATTTTGGATACCTTTTATTTTTTTATTTTTTCTTGCCTAATTGCTCTTCTGTTACAATATTGAATAGCAGTGGTGAAGGTGGGTATCCTTGTCTTGTTTCTGATCTTAAGGGGAAGGCTTTAAGTCTTTCACCATTGAATATGATGTTGACTGTGGCATTTTTATAAATGGCTGCGGTCGCAGTTAAATCGTCTGGGGGGGATGGCGGCCGGTTGCTGAACCCTCGGCTCTCGGCGTTGCTCGGAGGGTACCGGCGGCGGGGGCTCTTTCCCGGAGGCGAGGGCGAGGCGGGGGACTTGGCCAGGTCTCCGGCGGTGGCGTGCAAGGTATGGAGGGCGGCGAGAAAGGAACAGGCGGGACGCTTTTTTCAGGAGGGTAAAGCCAAGAGCGTTTATTAGGGGTGAGCACCGGTTATATAGGCTGGCATAGAGGGCGGGGGTTGTTACAAGCCAATGCTGAGGGGATAAAGGCTAGGATTGGTTCTGAGAGGGTGTGGAGGTTAGGATTGGTTCTAAGAGGGCGCGGAGGTTGTTTGAAAAGGGGCGGGAGTTGCTCTGGCAACGGTGTCTGGCAACAGTGTATGCGCACTGGTGGTGGTGGGAGTTGCTCTGGCAACGGGGGGTGTGCGGGCAAGATAAGGGGGTGGGGAAAAGGCGGTTCCCTCCGGCAAGCCTCCCCTAACGGTGGTATTTTGGGTGAGGAAATGGGGCCTGCCTCCGGCCTCACTTTCTCAGGCCTGGGGGGCTGTGGAGGGCGCTGTCGCCCGTGCCCACCACCCTCCCCAGGGGCTGATCAGGTCCCCCAGCCCAGGCCCGCCAAGTCGGAACTCGATAACAGTGTCCCGCAAATGGCCTTCATCATATTGAGAAAGTTGCTTTCTGCTTTAGTTCCTAGGCTGCTAAAGCAAATATTGTGTAATGGGTTGATTGAAACAGTGAGGTTAGAAAAAGTCCAAATCAAGGCATCATCAGGGTGGTGCTTTCTTCCTGAAGACCGGCTGCCGGCGATCCTCGGCTCCTCTGCCACCTGGCCAGGCACATGGTGGTGTCTCCTGGTCTCTCCCTTCTCTTTCTGGTTTTGTTGCTTTCGGCTTCTTGCTTCCCATGCCTTTCTCTCTGTGTTCATTCCATTTATAAAGGACTCCAGTAATAGGATTAAGTCCCCCATCCTGAATGAGGTGGATCACACCTTAACTGAGGTAGCCTCGTCAAAGGGTTCTTACTTACATTGTGTTCACACCCACAGGAATGGATTCAGTTTCAGAACATGTTTTTCAGAGGTGCGTGCAGCTTCAAACCACCATTACAGTATCCCCAAAGCCTTGAGACATTTTAATAACAATATTAAGTGCAAAGTGTTAACTGATTTCTTCAAAATTGGTTACAGGTATAGTCTGTCCTGGGGCACAGTTCCCCTCCATCTGTGAACCTGTGAAACCTGGAGGACAAGTTATCTGCTTCCAATATTCAATGGAGGGACAGGCACGGGATAAACATTCCCTTTCCCATAGGGAGAAACTAGAAGGAAAACAGGGATCATGGGTCCCAAGAAATTCCAGAACCCTGCAGGGCATGCTCCGTTAGATTCTGAGGTCTGAGAGTCAACTATAGAACAATGTTTTGTCTTCTGGGCCTGATGGAGAGGCAGCCACACCCCTTCCAAGTGCTTGCACGGTGGCCGTGCTCTCTCTGAACATGGGGTGAAGGTGTTCAAGTTCCTTTGAATGCCTTTATTTTATTTTATTTATTTTTTATATTTAATTTTAATTTTATTATTTATTATTTAATTAATTTTGATTTTAATTTTTTCTTGCCTGATTGCCTTGGCTAGAACTTCTAGTTCAGTGTTGAATAGAAGTGGCAAAAGTGGGCATCCCTGTCTTGTTCTTGATCGTAGGGAGACAGTTTCAGTCTTTCACCAGAGAGTATGATGTTGCTGTGGGTTTTTTCGATGCCCTTTATAGGTTGAAGAAGTTCCCTCTATTCCTAGTTTGTTGAGTGTTTTTATCATGAAAAGGTGTTGGATTTTGTTGAATGTTTTTCTTGCATCTATTGAGATAATCATGTGATTTTTGTTTTTGTTCTGTTTATATGCTTTATTACATTAATTGAGTTTTGGATGTTTATTCCTGGGATAAATCCCACTTTATCATGGTATATAATCCCTTTTATGTTCTGGATTCAATTTGTTGGTTATTTGGTGATGATTTTCCTGCTCCTTTTTTTTCCCCATTTTATTCATAGTTTATTTCTGTTGTTTTTTTTTAATTAGTACACAAATCTCTGGTACACACAGGCAGTTAAAACTGATTATTGCTTTCATAATCCAAAGCCTCTGATATAACACAATCTTCATGAAAACATATTGTAAGATAGGGAGATTACATAGTAATAATCTCTTTGAAAGCAATGGTTGCAAACATCCATGTTTTTAAGAAAATATAACTTTCTTTATGTATGTATTTAGAGCAAGCTGTATCTTCCATAAATTCAGACAATAGAGGAATGTGCAATCATAATGCTCATTTTATGGAAAAAAATGAAAATTACTGTAATTATGACCTAAGTGCTTTTTATGAAAAGTCCTCTGGGATTGGATATAGAGCATTAAGATATTTTCCTTAATTTACATCTTTCCTGGTCAAAAAGAGCCAAAAAGTTGTGGGTGAGTAGGAGTGCTCTTACCACGCGACTGAGCCCGGCAAAGTGCTCCTCCTGCTGGTTCAGGGACCAGAGCAGGAAGAGAGTCGTCCTCAGTTTTTAAATTAAGACTTTTTAAGGAATCAGGGTCTCTACTAAACTGATTTTTAGGAGATGGTTGTTTATTTTTTACCTAAAGTGGTGTAGAGATTATTTTATGAACTCTAAACATTGTAGTTCCTTAGTTTTTTTCAGCAGTAGCAGGATGGCGTATCCCACACATGTACCAGTAGGGGGCAGTTCTTTGAATAAGTCAGGAGGCCTTGTAGAAAAGCCCCAGGGCATTCAGATAGCAGGCCCCTCAGTACAGAATGAATTAATAAGTACCCCCCCCCCCCAGAAGACTCTCCCTTTAAAAACTGGAGTGAGGATTGCCAACACATTTTACACTACAGTTACTAGAGCGAAGTCATGCAGGAGGGTTGCTTAGTCACCACCCAGGCTACAGCAGCTAAAGGGGGAAAAGTGATCTCGTTCTGTCTCCTGAACTCAACTTCAGCTTTCTGCGGAGGCTCTGAGGCCATGTAGCTCCTTTTTTAGAGGACATAGGGATAGAAGACAAGACAAATAGAGGACCTTGAAGATTTTTTTCTGATTTAATCTTCTCTGAAAAGTTCTACATAGTAAGACTTAGCTGAAAGAAAATGACAAATAAAATACAGAGATAAATTAAGAGATAGGCATTCAAGATAAATTGTGTTGAAAATACAGTAATAAAATTTGGCCTGATAACCCTCATGCTGCCTTACAGTGAGACACTTAAATTCATGCAACAAGGAAATTGGTGACGTGAGGACTTTTTCTCCAGACTTCTGGGAAAAAACTTGAGACTACACTGTTTTCTTCAGTTTGCTTTCATAAGGAATTGCTTTTGACTGACCTCCCCAAACTTCCCCAGTCATTTCTGATAAGAAATCATTCTTCAATAGCGAGAAGGTCAGGTAAACTTACAATGAAAGATATAAGGTATCTTTTGGGTTCCTTTTGACTTCTGTAGAAGCAATCAAATGGATTACATGCAGCTACTTCCACAGCTAAAATTGGCAGGTAGATTTGGAACAGGAATTAGTTGTCATTATTATCTTGTAATAAAGTAAAGCTTGTTCTGAAACCACAAGCAGTAGTAAGAAGAGCATGTGTAAAAGCTGGGTTCTCTAGAAAATCGGTATGTTACAAAGAATATGAGAATATACAGAACTCAGACTCAAGTTATAAAAATAGAAATGGTTCTCAGACAAAAAGCAGATGAATAAAGAAGAATTTTCCAAACATGAGCTATTTTAAAAAGACATGTCTATATAAAATGAGATGTCATTTCAGAGCTCCAGAGAGCAGTCTGTTGAAGTGGCTGCAGGGGAGATGAATGGAGACAGACAGGTCCAGAACTTAGCACTGACCCCTCCGACGCCTCTGGCTGGCTGTGCCCAGTGGTGGTCACAGACAGACTGCTCCTGGGAATCAGTAAATAATAATGGCTAATGGGCTGATGGTGCTTGGTGAATGAATGTGAAAACCAGGTTATTAAGTAATCTCTGGGAATTTAACTCTTTTCTTTTAGCTTCTGCACTCAACAGTGTTGCACGTGAGAAAGGATTCCGGGTTTTTTTATGCAGAATCAGTCCTGCCATTGATGACTCGTGCTTCACGCCCCATGGTTTCTATTGTGCCCTAACGGATCAGCCTAGACTAAATATATAATAGCATATAACTCCTGGCCAGAAAGTGAGGAGGGGCAGAACAGCAGTTCACGCTCACGACTCAGAAATCACAAAGAAATAGTGAAATTAATGGTCTCTCTCCTTTTGGCTACAGAGTAGTTCCCATGAGCCTGAGGGCTAAACAAAGTCACAAAGAAGAAATGGGTAGCAGCAACTTTCCATACCTGCCTGAATTTTTAAGGAGCTTCTCACTGCTTATTCCTTTCAAACATGAAATTCATCAGCTGGAAGAAAAAAAAAGGTGTCTCTAATGTTAATGAATCCCTGGAGAAAACTAGCAGTACATGAACCATGGAGTGGGCTAAAGGACAAGTTGCAGAACCAGTTAAAAGTGCGCACAGCACGGGCAGTCCTTTTTCCATCCAGTCACCAGTTTGGCACCATCCGCGTCCAGTCCTAGAGATTGCTGCAGGGCCCTTCATCTTTGGTTCTGCCTCACGAGTTATTCTGGGTTTGCAGTAGCTGCAAGGAAGCAGAAAAGCTGGTCTGTGAATACAAGTGCTGGGAGCCTGCTGCAACCATTGAGGCCAGTTAGAGTTAACACTTCAGCACACAGAGTGACGGGCCCGATTCCCAGGTTCCAGGTATTGGCAGCTGTGCCCCTACAGGCAGGATCATCCACTCCGTTTGTTAAGGCCTTCGGTTTGCTATCCTCAGAGTAAAGCAAGCACGAACCAGAGACTCCTTAGTGTATTCTGGTTTTAGTCCTCTTTCCTGAGTGAAGCAGCCAGGGAGTGACCAGGCCCCACAAGCCCCCATCTAACAGTGAGCAGTAGCTCTCTCCACGGTCTTCCACCCAGGCTAGTTTTCCCTCCCCATCCAGGGCTGGCATCATCATCGTGGAAAGCCTGCTGCTTTAAAATGTTTCAGTGTCACTTCCTCTGCCTCTTTGGTGTATTCACCATGAAGGGAGGAAGCGACTGGTCAGCGAGACAGCACTGCTGATGGCTGGAGAGCTCTGTTAGTGCGTGGGGCAACTTTGAATTCAGGGGCCAGGACTCCTGGTATCCGTTACCTGCTTGGGTTCTGGGGGACTTGCCCCGCACCCTTCTTTTTTGTTTTTTTGGGTCTCCACGGCATGCAGGTGCCCCACATGGTCGACGGTGGCGCTGAGGGCAGTGGCCACTGAAGCTGCTGCGCAGGCTGTGTGGAGCTCGCCAACAAACGGCAGGCAGCTGACCCCTCTGAGTGAGTGAAGCAGCTCCTTTTCCTGCCTCTGGTTGGAGAAAACCACCGCTTTGAGGGTTGCAACTGTTGTAGTTGGGCACTGTTCCTGCCTCTCTTTTCACACAGAGAGCCAAGAGGGCATCTCTGTGTTCTAGCTCCTGCTCTGGGTCTACCTGCCGGTAACTGGCCTCAGAATTTCCGGAGTGCTCTTCCAAGTTGGCCTGGTGCTGCCGAGGGAGGCGACCCTTCTGCCCCGGCTCCGTTTTTTTTTTTTTTTTTAATTTTTATTTTTTTAATTGAGATCGTTCACATACCATACAATTATTCAAAGATCCAAAGTGTACAATCAGTTGCCCATGGTACCATCATACAGCTGTGCATCCATCACCACGGTTAATTTTGTTTTTTCAATTTTTAGAACATTTTCATTACTCCAGAAAAGAAATAAAGACACACAAAAAAAGGAAACTCAAATCCTCCCATACCCCTAACCACCCCCCCTTCCATTATTGATTCATAGTATTGGTGTAATACGTTTGTTACTGTTGATGAAAGAATGTTAAAATACTACTAACTGTAATATATAGTTTGCAATAGGTGTATATTTTTTTCCTATATGCCCCTCCATCATTAACTTCTAGTTATAGTGTCATACATTTGTTCTAGTTCATGAGAGAGATCTCTAATATTTTTACAGTCGATCACAGACATTGTCCACCACAAGATTCACTGTTTTATACATTCCCATCTTTTAACCTCCAACTTTCCTTCTGCTGACATTCGTGACTCTGAGCTTACCCTTTCCACCACCTTCACACACCATTCAGTACTGTTATTTATTCTCACAAAGTGCTGCCATCACCTCTGTCCATTTCCAAACGTCCAAGTTCATCCTAGTTGAACATTCTGCTCATAATAAGCAACCGCTCCCCATTCTTTAGCCTCGTTCCATATCCTGATAACCTACATTTCTTGTCTATAAGTTTACATATTATAATTAGTTCATATCAGTGAGACCCTGCAATATTTGTCCTTATGTGTCTGTCTTAGTTCATTGAGTATAGTGCCCTCAAGGTTTCTTCATCAACCCATTTTTTTTTAAAGACGATTTGTTGACACACCATACATTCTTTCCTAAGTAAACAATCGATGGTTCCCTGTATAGTCACTTTATTAGTTAGGGTTCTCTAGGGAAACAGAATCAGTGAGAGATATCTATAAATATAAGATTTTTAAAAGTTATGCTTTATACTGTGGGTATGCATGAGTCCAAATTCTGTAGGGTAGGCAGCAAACTGGCAACTCCAATAAAGATGTTCGATGAACTCCTCAGGAAATGAACTGGCAGCTTCGAGGAATGTGTTCGATGAACTCAGGAAATGAACTGGCAACTTCACCTGGCTCATCAGGAAATGCTTCACTGGTCAGCCAAAGAAGAAAAAGAGTTCGTGTCTGTCTTGCTTAAAAAAGCCCTGGATGGGGAGGGAAACTGATTGTTAAGTGTCTTGGTGTAGGCCTGTTCAGATTTATTCTGTTTGGGGTATGCTGCGCTTCTTGGATCTGTAATTTTATATCTTTCATAGGAGACCATCACCTGGCCAAGTTGACACCTGAACCTAACCATCACAGTCACGTACTTATGTATTCACCACCATTGCCTCTCTCTGTATAAGTACATCTCCATTTCTTCCACAAAGGAGGAGGAAGAGTCAAAGAAGGTAGAGAGAAAGGAGGAAAAAAAAGAGAAAACAAAACAAAACAAAACATGACAGCTAGGAAGCAACAAATGGAAAGATAGCATTAAACTGAAGTAGAATAAAAGAGTGTGACAACATCACCAATGGGACACTTCCCCTTTGTCCCCCCTGCCCCATATGCATTTAGCTTTGGTATATTGCCTATGTTATATTAAAGGAAGCATAATACAATGTTTCTATTAATTACAGTCTCTGGTTTGCATTGGTTCTATTTTTCCCCCAGTCTCAGTCCATTTTTAACACCTTGCAGTGTTGACATTCATTTGTTCTACCTCATGTAAAAACATATTTGTACCTCTTACCACAATCGTTGAGCACCCTATGTTTCACTGAGTTATACAGTCCCAGTCTTTATCTTTCCTCTTTCCTTCTGGTATCCCACGTGCTCCTAACCTTCCTCTTTCAGCCAGACTCACAGTCATCTTTGTTCCGTGTGCTTACATTGCTGTGCTACTATCTCCCAAAATTGTGTTCCAAACCTCTCATGCCTTTCTTTTCCTTTCTAAGTGCTCCCTTTAGTGTTTCCTGTAGAGCAGGTATCTTGTTCACAAACTCTGTCATTGTCTGTTTGTCAGAGAATATTTTAAGCTCTCCCTCATATTTGAAGGACAGTTTTGCCAGGTATAGGATTCTTGGTGGTTTTTCTCTCTTCGTATCTTAAGTATATCGTACCACTTCCTTCTTTCTTCCATGGTTACTATTGAGAAATCTGCACATAGTCTTATCAAGCTTCCTTTGTATGTATGTGATGGATCTCTTTTCTCTTGCTGCTTTCAGGATTCTCTTTTTTTATCTTTGACGTTTGATTATCTGATTGTTAAGTGTCTTGGCGTAGGCCTATTCAGATTTATTCTGTTTGGGGTATGCTGCGCTTCTTGGATCTGTAATTTTATGTCTTTCATAAGAGAGAGGAAATTTTCATTGATTATTTTTTCTATTATTGCCTCTGCCCCTTTTCCCTTGTCTTCTCCTGCTGGGGTACCCCTGACACGTACATTCCTGCATTTTGTTTTGTCCTTAAGTTCCTGGAGATGTTGCTCATATTTTTCCATTCTTTTCTGTATCTGTTCTTTTGTGTACACACTTTCAGGTGCCTTGTTCTCCAGTTCCTGGTAACTCCAGTGAAGATGTTCGATGAACTCCTCAGGCCTCTTGAGATCTGCTGTTGTATGTCTCCATTGTGTCCTTCATCTCGTGTGTTGTGCCTTTCATTTCCATAGATTCTGTCAGTTGTTTTTTCGAACTTTCGATTTCTACCTTATGTGTGTCCAGTGTTTTCATTATATGCTTCATCTCTTTTTGCCATATCTTCCCTAAACTTTCTGAATTGATCCAGCATTAGTTTAAATTCCTGTATCTCAGTGTAAGTGTAAGTTTGTTTCTTTGACTAGGCCATAACTTCACTGCTCCTAGTGTAAGTTGTAGTTTTCTGTTGTCTAGGCATCTGAACAGAACGGGCTCAGGTCTTGGAAGGATGCAATAGTTTCAGGTCTCCCTGAGGGTGTTTTAGAAGATTGATGCACCCTGTGAGGCCTCAGGTCACTGTGCTTTTCTGCCCAGCCGGTGGCGCCTGTCAGCCTGTAGCTCCAGACTGGTGTAAGGAGGTGTGGCCTGTGGCTGTTTTCCCCCAGGCTCTGGCGTCTGGTTCTGAATGGAAGGCGGGTAGTAGAGCTTGGCGCCAACTCATTCCTCTTAGGGAAGATATACCTCCCAGGGAGAGGTTATTTGCATTTGAATCATCTCTGATTCTGCTGTCTCTGCCTTGTCTGGGTCTGAGCCTTGGTAGTTCAAAATGGCTGAGGCTTTCTCCACTGAACCAAAAAAGGGACAGAAAGACCCCCTCAGGGTTAGTCTATGGTCCCCCTCAGTTTCACCCATTGGCCAGAGACAGCACCCGGTCCTTTGGGCTCCCTGTCCCTCCCAGAGAGGTCCTCCGGCTCTCTGAGGTCAGTCGTCATCAAAAGCTTCTGTCTGCTTGTTGGGGATTCATAGCTTGCTAATTAAAAGCCCAGTTGGAGCTGGGCTGAGTTATATTTGCTTGCTTGGAGAGTGCTGCTCTCTAGCACCGTGAGGCTTTGCAGTTTGGGCCGTGGGGAGCAGGAGGCTCCCGGCTTGGATCTGCAGTTTTTACATAAAGATTTTATGCTGTGATCTCGGGCATTCCTGCCAATTCAGGTTGGTGTATGATGAGTGGATGGTCACATTTGTCCCCCCAAAGTTATCCGAAGTTATTCCAAATTATTTTCTGTTTGTTCCTGGTTGTTTATTAGTTGTTCCAGGGGGACTGACTAGCTTCTACTCCTCTCTATGCCGCCATCTTCCTTTCCCAGCTCTTTTTTATATTCTCTGTAGAGCAGTTCCTCTCATGTAGCTTCCTCTGCAGAGAGACACTCTGGTTGTGCATCTCATCTCTGTCCATATTTGTCCCCAGTAGTTCTGGTTTGAGCTGAAGAACATGTGTCCTGCTGGGTCAGTCTCTGCTGCAAAGCATCCTTCATCCCTTGTAAGTTTCTGGCTTCTTGTTTGCATTTCAGCAGCTGTTTCTTTAGATCCTGATTCTCCTCCATACTCTGATCCAGATGACTTTGGATTTTAACCAGCTGTTCCTCGCACACGGGTCCATTAAGCAGTAAGGCCCGGAGTCCTGACATCAGTTTCTTTGCTTCCTCCATTTCTTTTTGTAAATGTTCTTGTTGTTCCAACAGCTGTTCTTCCCCTGAGGTCTCCAGGTAGGTTCCTGGGCTCCCTGGTTGCCAGTCTCAAGATAATGGAGAATCTGTCTCCTCTGTTTTGTTTCTCTTCCTTCAGAGGGATCAGCACAAAATCCACCTTCTCCTCTGGGCTGTGATGGACTCACTGTTTGCACTGTGGGGTAGACTGGGTGAGGCCAGGCATTTGACTTGTATCCCTCTTGTGGCCCCTCTCCTGGCTCCATCTTCAGCAAACCTGCTTCCCTGGATGAAGTTGGAGGCCGAAGGTCACATTGCTCTCAAATTCGGGCATGTCAACCCCTCTGGGGCCCGAAGAGTGACTTCATGGGCAGGCCAACTATTGGAACTGCTTGCTCCGATGGCGGGGAGAAGGAGAAAGTAGGAAGGACAGAGAGCCAGGCACTTCTGCCCAGAGACAGGAATGCTCCGGGATCTGAGGCGTGCTGTCCCAGCAGCTCAGGCATCTGCGGAAGCCACTGCCCCTAGCAGGCTGCTGGTGTGTCTGGTAGCTGCACCGTGATCCTCTGCTGCACGTCTCCTGGTGTCCCCTCAGGCGGAGGTTTCTCCTCCCATCCCACCTGCTCCTGCTTTAGGTCCAGCCTGGTCTCCTTTGGCCCTCTTGCCCCATGCCCTGGGCTCCTGTGGTGGCTCTTTGACTCACGTTGCTGCTGGTGCCTGCCTCTTCTGCTTTCTCCCTCTTGGGATGAGGCATTACTGGATCCTAGAAATGTCTCTCTCTGTCTCAGTTCAAGTACCTGCCTGGCGTCTGGCATTGAGTGAACCCCTGGAATAAAGGGCCCTGCCGTGCTGGGGAGCCAGGTGCAGCACGTCCCTCTCAGTGAGTGCTTCTGCAGAGGTGACAGGGTGAGGCTGTGCATGCATGACCAAGGGGTCACAGGGTGGTTTTAGGGTCATCAGTGACTTGGGGGAATCCTTGGGAGTTGTCCATCTGCTCATCTTAACTGAAAATCTCTTTATTTGTTGTGGCATGAAGATGATTTATTTAAAAACCAGATGTTATTGCCTCCTTCTTTCAGCAGAGATGTTTACCATTGTCCAGTTAATGTTGTGGAATAGCCAGTGGGGATGGATGGGCAGGAGCCTCCTTCCAATCTCCTGGATCCCTTAAGTTTTGATAACGTTGTGTTCTCATTTTCATTCATCTTGCAATTTCTTCTGATTGTTTTAAGAATATGTTGTTTAACCTTCAGATATTTATGGATTTTCCAGTTCTAAGGCTGTTATTGATTTCCAGCTTCATTCTATTATGATCAGAGAAGGTGCTTTGTATAATTTCAGTCATTTTAAATTTACTAAGACCTGTTTTGTTCCCCAACATGTGGTCTGTCCTGAAGAATGTTCCACGAGCACTTGAGAAGAATGTATATCCTGCTGTTTTGGGGTGCGGTGTTTTATGTATGCCTGTTACATCTAGTTCATTTATCATATTATTTAGGTTCTCTGTCTCTTTATTGATCCTCTGTTTAGATGTTCTGTCTATTGGAGAGAGTGGTGTGTCAAAGTCTCCCGCTATTATTCTAGAGACGTCTGTTGCCCCCTTCAGTTTTGCCAGTGTTTGCCTCCTGTATTTCAGGGCACCTTGCCTAGGTACGTAGATATTGATGATCGTTATTTCTCTTGGCAAATTGTCCCTTTTATTAATATATAATGTCTTCTTTGCCTCTTATAATAACACTTCTGCATTTAAAATCGGTTTTGTCTGATATTAGTATGGCCACCCCAGCTCTTTTTTGGTTACTGTTTCATGCAGTTTCTTTTTCCAGCCTTTCCCTTTCAGCTGATTTGTATCCTTGGGTCTAAGGTGGGTCTCTGGTAGACCAGGAGATGGATCATATTTTTTTAATCTGTTCTGCTGATGTTTTGATTGGGGGAGTTTAATCCATTAACATTTACTGTAAAGGCAGTTCTTATTTCAACTGTTTTATCTTTTGGCTTTTATTTGTCACTTCTTATTTTTTCTTTCTTTTTATCCTTTTAGTTACCCTTACTTATAATCTTCATTTCTGTACTTGCCTCCTGTCCTTTCCTTTCAGCCTGCAGGACTCCCTTTAGTAATTCTTGTAGAGCAGATCTCTTGTTAGTGAATTGCCTGAACTTCTGTTTTTTCTGTGAATATTTTAAACTCTTCCGTGATTTTGAAGGGCAGCTTTGCCGGATAAAGACTTCTTGGCTGCAGTTTTTTCTCTTCCAATATCATAAATATTTCATACCACTGCCTTCTCACCTCCGTAGTTTCTGATGATTAACTAGCAACTCGTCTTTTTTGGCTTCCCCTTGTTGTTAGATCCCAGAAGAAGAAACTAAAATGTAGAAGGAGTTTCTAACTCAGGGGCCCCACAGCTTATCTCACAGAAAACAGGTGCCCCATAAACTAAAGAATGGAGGCTGTTCAAAGCTATTCGAGGCCTATCCCAGTGGCCCCTCAAAGGCAGGTAAGGCAAGGACCAGATACGCCCGTTAAAACAACCAAAAGGCCTGCTCTCCCCCAGTAGATAATGCAGCTGCTTTCCCTAAAAGAATATTGTCTCAGAATTCTACCGACCAATCAGTCCAAAACTAGATAAGCGCTCACCCAATTGAGGAACAGAACATCACAGCAGAAAGCCTATCCAACGTGGGTCCCTTTTTTCTTTAAAAAAAGCTGCTCTCAGATAGAGAGCGGGAGCCATTATCTTTTTTCTTCTTTTTTTGCTGGCTCCACCTGCTTTCTTCCTCTAATAAATCTTAAACTTTATACTTAAACTTTGACTCGCTGCATTGTATGGAATTCTTGAATGCCTCCGAACCTAAACACTGATGTGGTAAATCGCTCTTTCTCTTTCTGCTAAATTCCCTTTGGATTGGTATTTGACTGTCTGATTAGGGCATATTTGGATTTTTCCTGTTCAGAATATGTTGCACCTCTGGGATATGGATATTTATATCTTTATAAAAATTAGGAAATTTTTGGCCATTATTAACTCAAATATCTTCTTCTGCCCCCTTCGGTCTCTCTCCCCTTCTGGGACAGCAGTGGATGGAGTATGTTTGTGCACTTTGTGCTGTCATCATTACCCTCAGACCTTGTTGGAATTTTTCTATTCTCTGTTCTTTTGTCTGTCTGAATTCGGATGCTCCATCTTCTAGCTAACTGATCCTCTCTTCTGCCTCTTCATATCTGCTCTTTTGTGTCTCTAGTGTATTTTTAATTTTATCTATAGTGTATTTCATTCCCATAAGATTGGTTATTTTCCTTTGTATTCTTTCAAATTCTTCTTTATGCTCACCCAGTGTATTCTTAATATCCTGTATCTCTTTAGCTGTCTCCTTGAATTAATTTAGTAGATTTGTTTGAACATATTTGATTAATTCTAAATTTTGTATCTCCTTTGACTTTTTAATGTGTTCCTTTGAGTGGGCCCTATCTTCCTGAGTCTTAATATGCCTTGTGATTTTTTGCTGGTATCTCAGCATCTGACTGTCTTGATGGGTTTATTCTGAAGATTGGTTTCTCTCTTGTCTAGCTTTTTGTTGTTGATTGAGTTTGTTTTAAGACTCTGCTTTGACAGCTGGATTGTCAGTATTTCCCAGCCCAGACAGGGCCGGGCACCCGTGCAGGGGGTGCAGACCCCATCCACAGGGCCTCAGAGAGGGTCAGGAAGATGCCAGAAAGATAGCTTTTGCTTCGCGTCGCCAGGTGCACTCTCCGGCCTGCCTAGCAGATGGCACTCTTCAGCTGCCGAGGAAGGCAGGGTTTTATGGCTTTTTGCGAAATCCACCCCTGAGGCAGTTGAAACAGTGGTGCCCGGTGGATCTGACTGGGAGGAGCTGAAGCTGCGGGGATCCCGCGTTCTCACTTCGCTGGCCACTATCTGGCTCAGTGTGGGGCTGTGTCCCCCTCTGTACTGGGTGCTGAGGACCCCCGCGGTGGTCCCGGGCCACAGCTGTCCCCCGGCAGGGGTCGGGCTGCCTGCTGCTGCCTCCCCCACAGTCTCTGACCCCAGTTTTCTCTGTCTTCATCCTGCACTTCCCTGGGTGTGGAGCAGAGGCCCTGGTCTCCGAGCCCAGTTGATTTGGATAATTTCTGCCTGGCTGCTCGCTTTTTTGGGGAGAGAAGTAGGTTCTGCCACTCCCTCCCTAATCGTCCATTTCCTCAGAAGTCTCTACTCTTTCTGGACTCCTGGGTTGATCATTCTATTGAGGAGTTTACAACTTAGTGATCTGAGCTCCTTTTTTTGTTTTTGTTGCAGCTGAGCTGAAGGAGAAGTTAGAATCAGAAATGGAGAAAAATGCCCAGATACTAGAGGTATGCTGTGATTGGCTGGAAAGTGTAATTCTTCATGTGCGCTCTTCCTTTTCTCCCTATTCCTCCAATTCACCTCCTACCCCCCAAGGGAAAACCTCACCTTGAATCAAACAAAATCCAGCCAAAGCTTTGATAGAACGTGCCGGTAGAAAATGCGTTACATTTTCTCCTAGAGGTAAGTATTCTTTTATTTGTACAATTTATATTTGCCAGAATCCATTTAAAAAATTTTTTTTATTAATAATACAATTTTATTGAGATATATTCACATATCATAGAGTCATACAAAGCCTACAATCAGTTGTTCACAGTACCACCATATAGTTGTGCGTCCATCCGCAAAATTAGTTTTTGAACATTTTCATTATCATACACACAAAGGTAATAAGAATAAAAATTAAAGTGAAAACAATTGGACTAAAGAAGATCACTGGGTGCTTTTTCCATTTTTGTCTAATGCTGACTTCTTATGTAAAATAAAGGCCCTCGTCCCCTCCCTGACACTTGTTTGCTCAGTGGCTCCCACAGCCAGACCCTGTGCTGTGCTCTGAGGTGCAGCAGTGGGGGGCAGACACAGACTTGCCCATGTGCAGCTGTGTTCGGGGTGGAGACCGTCTGAGCCAGCTGAAGGGAATCCGCCATGTCCTGGTGCCAGGGAATGCTCGGGGGAGAAGCATCGAGGGCATGGTGGGGTGCAGGTGGCACTTCAGTGTGGTGAGAAAAGCTTTCACGGAGCAGGTGACCTCAGCAGGAGGCTTATGGGTGTGCGGAGTTGTGCCATGTGGGGCCGAGCCTTCTGAGCAATAGGGGCAGGTACCGTTGGGGCCACGCGGGTGGCTGGAGTGCAGGGGGCTGGTGTCCTGCTGAGTGGGGGGATTTAGGACCATGGCGTGGGCCATTCCCCATGGCTGCTGCGTGGAGAGGGCCATGGGCTGCACGGGGACTCTTTGTGTGCCATGGCAGGCATCCGGGCCTGGACGATGGTGATGGCCATGGAGAGAAGTCGATCTGCCCATGAGTTCCCAGGGGCAGGCTAGAGATGAGGGGCTTCTGGCACAGCCTGAGGTGCAAGACTTCAAATCTGATTTGCCAGTTTGAGGTGTCTGCTAGATGCCCAGTGGAAACACTGACAAGGGTTGGAACTTGGGGGTAGCCTGCACTGGCTGTGCAGAATTGAGTGTCATTTGATGGTAAAGGGTTGATGAAGGCAAGGACGCATTCAGCCGGAGCCGAGGCCAGGATGCAGAAGGAGGGAGGTGAGGGGCCTGAACAGGAGCAGCTGGGAGAGGGGCTGTTGGGATGTGGTGGTCTGCAGGGCTTGTGGGGGCAGTGTTGGGGTGTGGGGTTCTGCAGGGTGTACTTGGCTGAGGCTCTGAGCAGGCAGCTGGGTGCTGAGTCTGCAGACGCTCAGTCCTGCTGGTCTGTTGGGGAGTTGGCGTGCAGGGTGGCCATCCTGGGCAGGGGCTCATACTGTGGCCCTCCACCCTCCTCTTTGCATGGTGGGGACCTGTCTCAGAATCAGGAGGCCAGGGCCCAGGCCCCGGGCAGAGCTCAGGGCTTCTCGGGAGCCAGACGTAGGAATCATGGGGAGTTGGCTCTTGGGATGTTCTTTGGCTTCAGAGACCAGCTCTGTTTCTGGAGTAGCTTGTACTTGTTCTTTACTCCTTTTCTCTCCTGTTCACCTGTTGGTCCCTTTTGGGAGATGGAGGGTTTCCCAGAATATCTGAAGCCTGGGAGAAGGGCTGTGCTCATTCGTGGTCTTAACTACAATTCAAATTTCTTTTCCACAGATCATATCATCAACTATCGACTGTAATACTCTTTTTCTTTATTTAAATTAGAACCTGAAACGAGACTGGGAATTGGAGAGAGATTTATGCTTAGAAAATCTACGCAAAGAATTATCTGACAAGCATCAGTCAGAAATGGAGAATTTACAAAACCAGCTTAAAAACGAATTGGCAGAACAGAAAGCTGAGTTGGAGAAGATTTTTCAAGCCAAAAATCAGGCTGAATGTGAGCATTTGATTAAAGGTCAAGATACATGATCAATGTGCACTTATTACATGTTTTAAAATTCTGGGTAAAGAGTCCATGTGTTGTTACAGATGACAGGTGGTGGAAGGGCTGGCAGGCAGAGAAGGCAAGGTCAGGAGCAGGGCTCTCCCCTCTTTGGACGCGGTCCCCCTTGTTGACCAGATCCCCTCCTTGGCCAGTGTCCCCCTCACTGGCCAGGGCTTCTAAGCAAGGACAGCCCTTTCAAGGTTTTCTAAAACCTTCCTTTCAGAGATATTTTTGGTAAGCAGAATTACGAAGTCCCTCCAAAATGGTATTGTGATGGTTGACGTTTTGCACTCAGGCGTTGCGTCTTCCGGGTGCACACGCCCAGGTTAGGGGAGCAGTGTGGTTGCTGGAAGCGGGGTCTGGAAGGAGAGGCCTTGCCGCTTGCTGCGCACCTCCCCCCTGCCTGTGGAGGCTTGCGGACGGCCCTCCTGTTAACTGCGGGCACGTCGCGAACAAAGTGCAATTCCTTCTCCTCCCCAGTCACCCTCGTGAACCTAGAGGCTCAACATGAGGCTGCAATTCAGAAGTTACGTGAAGAGTTACAGTCCGAACATTGCCAATACTTAGAGGACATGGAGGTGAAATTCAAAGAAAAGGAAAAAGAAAAACAACTGGAGGTAGGCTAGAGTTTGTTTACTTTTAGTTATCTTAGGGAAGTTTTAAAAGATTTTTGGAATGAGCCGTTTCATAGTGTGCTTAGTGATGTGCTACAGGAATGTCCAACGTCAAATATATAACATTTTTTCTTTAACATACAAATATTTAAAAATAAGAATGCCATATTTTGTAAACAACAGGTTCAGTGGGCTAATACTGCTTCGATAGAGTTCCAAAGTTAGCATGTAAGCAGAAAGCGAGCATAGTGAGAACTCCCCAGAGTGAGCCGCGTCTCCACCCGTTCCGGTCGCTTGGTTGTGTGTGTGTGACCTTGTGCCTCCTCTAGGTGGATGTGAATGTAGCAGGTGATTACACACAGTGCAGAAGGAAAGTGCTTGAGCGGGCACACTTGCACAGGTGGTAGGCTGTTTTAGATTCCTGGGCTGCTCCAGAAAATACCATGAAATGAGTTGGGTTAAACAATGGGAATTTATTTATCGTTTGAGGCTGAGAAAATGTCAAAATCAAGGCATCATCAGGGTGATGCTTTCTTCCTGAAGACCGGCTGCCGGCGATCCTGGGCTCCTGTGCCACCTGGCCAGGCACATGGTGGTGTCCCCTGGTCTCTCCCTTCTCTTTCTGGTTTTGTTGCTTTCCACTTCTTGCTTCCCATGCCTTCTCTCTCTTTCTCTCTGTGTTCATTCCATTTATAAAGGACTCCAGTAATAGGATTAAGTCCCCCATCCTGAATGAGGTGGGTCACACCAAAAGGTCCTAGTCACAATGGTCCACACCCACAGGAATGGATTCAGTTTGAGAACATGTTTTTCAGGGGTGTGTGTAGCTTCAAACCACTATACTCCACCTTCTGGACCCCAAAAAGACATGTTCTTTCTATAAGCAAAATACATTCTTTCCATCACAATATCTCCAAAGGCTTGAGACATTTTAGTAACAATATTAAGTACAAAGTTTTAACCGATTTCTTCAAAATTGGTTACAGGTATAGTCTGTCCTGGGGCACAGTTCCCCTCCATCTGTGAACCTGTGAAACCTGGAGGACAAGTTACCTGCTTCCAATATTCAATGGAGGGACAGGCACGGGATAAACATTCCCTTTCCCATAGGGAGAAACTAGAAGGAAAACAGGGATCATGGGTCCCAAGAAATTCCAGAACCCTGCAGGGCATGCTCCATTAGATTCCGAGGTCTGAGAGTCAACTATAGAACGATGTTTTGTCTTCCAGGCCTGATGGAGAGGCAGCCACACCCCTTCCAAGTGCTTGCACCCCGGCTGTGCTCTCTCTGAACATGGGGTGAAGGTTCCACCCTCTTTAAGCATCAGGATGGTGGCCATACTCTAGGCTCTACCCTCATCAAACATTGGGATGGTGACCAGACTCTCCACAATCCCCGGGGAATATGCTTCACACTTTCAAGCTCTGAACAGTGGGGTGGAAGGTCTGCCTTCTCCAAGCTCCAGGGCAGACTCACCCTTTCCACACACATGAGTGGGTCTACCCTTTTGCCCTGAAAAGCTATTTTCCGTCCAGACCTCAGCTTCCATGGTTCTGATTCCGAACAAATGGTGGGTTCTCTGCCCAGCGCACATAGCAGCCAATCTGTGATACTTGGGTTTCAAAGAGAGGAAGAGTTTATTGCTTCGTGTGGAACAGGAGATCAGATGGCCTATAGGCCCCAAAATCTGTCTCCCCGCGTCAAAGGAGCTCAGGGTTTTTATGGATGCAAACAAGGAGAGATGGACTTGTTACCGTAACAATATCAAATATAAACAGGGCCTGAGACTAGGCTATAACAACCATTACAACAGTAAGTACACAAAAAGCTGAGACTGTTACAAAAGTATAAATGGATAAGACTAGTTGAGTTTCAGTAATTTCAGGTATTAACTTCTGCCTCTTCTACCATATAGAAAGAAAACATCTATGTAATGATTCAGTAATCATAATAGTTTGTTAATTCTTAATTTCTTGGTTACAATTCTGCTTTTGAAGTGCTTTTTCCTTCAATCTGTTCCTTTTCTGTCCCTTTTAGTCCAGCCTGGCAGTGGTTCCAATCATGCAGATCTTGCAGAAACCTTATTGATTTCACATGTAGTACCCAGGGGTCCCAACCATCAGGCAGCAGGACATCCAGTAGACCCTCCCCAGATAGCTGCATTTCCAGTCCTGACTCTCACAGAAGTGGCTGCCTGGTTCCGTGCTCAGTTAAACCCTCACAAGGGGCAGTATTCTCTAGGGACTTGCTTTCTGGAAGCTCAGAATTTTCTAAACCATCAATTTCTGGTTTCTTTGTTCCCAGGAGTTCAGTTCTCAGCTTACCCCTTTCCTCTTCACATTTTGCTATAAGCTGTCAGGAGAAGCCAGGCCATGCTTTTACACATAGCTTGGAAATCTCCTCAAGGAAATATCCAAGCTCATCACTCAAATTCTGCCTTCCTCCAGTTTGCAGTGACATGTTCATCATTTCCATCTAAGTCCATATTTCTACTGACAGTCTCTTCAGAGCAGTCTAGGCCTTTTCTGTCAAGTGCCTCACAATTCTTCTGGCCTCTACCTGTGACCTGATTCCAAAGCTCTTTCCACATTTTTGGTATTTGCAATAGCAGCACCCCACTCTCCTGGTACCAAAATCTGTTTTAGTTTCCTGGGCTTCTCCAAGCAAATACCATGAATGATTTGGCTTAAACCATGGGAGTTTATTAGCTGTAGGTTTTGAGACCAGGAAAATACCCAAATCTGGACATCAGCTAGGTGATGCTTCCTTCCCATAGACTGGTCGTTGGCGATCTTTGGCTATTCTGCCATATGGCAAGGCACATGGCGGCATCTGCTGGTCTCTCCTCTTCCAGGTTTTGTTGATTTCAGCTTCCTGCCTCTGTCTCTTTCTCTCTTTATATATACATTCCATTTATAAAGGACTCCAGTAATAGGATTAAGGCCCATCCTGAATGAGCTGGACCACATGGAACTGAAGTTGCCCCATCAGAAGGTCCTACTCACAATGGGTCCATACCCCCAGGAGTGGATTAGGTTTAAGATGTTTTTCTGGGGTGCCTGCAGCTCCAAGCCACTACACAGGTTGAGGGCTGGACTTGGCTGGGGTGCAGGTGGGTGGGTCACCTGCTTGCCTTTGTGCTCCCTGCTCACCTGTACCCCCCCCCCCATTCACTGGGTTATAGCTCATGTTGTCTAAACTCTGTAGCAGTTTTGTAATAGACCAAAAAACTCCAGAATCATAACTATTATGGTTATTTTAAAAGAGCTTAGCTTCTTGGAATAGCCAGGGATGTCAGCGAGCCCAGATGTATCAGCCTGAATCCCAGCCTGAGCCTGACCTCCTGACTTTGTGGACATCCTGTGGTCTTGGTTTGGGGTGTTTGGCCCTCGGTGTTTGAGCCGGCTCGTTGCTGCTGCTGTTGGGTTGCTGTAAGCTGTACGTTTGGGGTGTGAGCCTCTGTCCCGCAGGTGTTCGCTGTCATGTCTGTGACACGAAATGCTGTGTTCTCCTGGGAGACAAGCACAGCCATCACATGTCACTGGTGCTGGGTTTAATCTAAGGAGGCACTCACAGCCATGCTTTCCTTCCTACAGCTAGAGAGTCTTCAGGCATCATATGAAGAGCTGAAGGCTCAGTCGCAGGAGGAAATCAGGCACCTGTGGTCCCAGCTTGATACTGCGAGAACCAATCGACAGGACTTGAATGGTGAGAGTTTTATTTTGGCAGTTCAGATGGTCAAAGCTAAAGTTGCATGCTTTAATTGCTGAAACCCCAAACTAGAATTTAACAGTTGTAGTAGGTACAAAAAAGGGATTTTGCAAATGTATTTGTTTTATATCTTGAGGATTTATCTAAATAATTTTAAGGTAGAGGTTGGTTTGTTAGAAGAGAGCCTTGGTTTTTACCCTTGAACAAGTTAATACAGGAATGACTATAATTGTATGTTCTTAGCTGTTGAAACTGAGGCTTTAAAATGAGGTATTTTTCAAGATGAAGATCATACAGTTCAACAGTGGGCTTAGCTTTTGCCTAAAAGCTGTGACTGCGACTCAGATGGCACTAGGCTGTGAGGCAAAGCCCTGCCCCATAATGATGCTCGGGGTCTGGGGGTCACCCTGAGGCGAGGTGGGTTCTCAGTCCCCGCTCCGGTTTGGAAGGGCGATGCCCCCAGACTCCAGAGCCCATTGATCCTGGCCAATTTTGCTGAGGGTAGCTTGCCTCCAGAACCACCTTGTCGCTCAGCTTTTTTGAAGACTCCATGTCTCAGCTCATGCTTCTTGTGTGTCAGAGGGTCCATGCCTTCTAGCCTTGCTTGATTTGGGCATGGTGGGTGGCTGGCCATGCGGCTGGAGAGATCACAGCACTCCAGCAGGGCCCCATCCAGGGTGGGGCAGAGACAAGGGGGAGAGAAACATGGTCTGGCGTTACTCTCCGCACAGCCTTTACGAGCTAATAATTGTTTTCATTGGGTAGCTTCCATTTGGGGTAATGAATAGAGTTATGAGATAGGACCAGAACAGTGCAGTTTGGTGACTCTCATGTTCATGTGTCAAGTGGTGGTCCATGAGGCCTCCTCTCCGTCTTCCAGCTCTGTCCTTTGTCAGTAGCCGAAGGTGTAGTGCTAAGTGCTGGTTGTTTGTCTTGCCTTTGGGTCCTGATGGACATAGAAGTTGATAAGTGCCACAGGTGGGGGGGGGGTGGTGCTGCTGCTGGGCTCATACAGTGGGAGAGCTTCATGAAGACTCTACCTGACGCAGGAAAGTGTCATCCATACATTGGAGGGCCTGTACCAGGGGCTCTGGCTCAGTGTCTCTGGGTCACTCACCATTTAAGTCCACATCATCTGGAAGCTGGTTAATCATCATTGACGAGGTGGGGGCACTCTCTTGAACAGTTCTTGACGAATTCCCTTCTGATCTTCTCTTACTTTTTCCTGGCTGTGTGTAACAAATTGTCCCAACTTAGCTTAAAACAGCACCCACTGATCACCGTTCTGTAGGTCCAGAGTTGCAGGGGCGCAGCTGGCTTGTCTGCTCAGGGCCTCATGGCTGCACTCTTACCTGGGGCTCCGGGGAGGGCCTGCTGCTGCAGAATCCAGGTGCATGAAGTTTTGGGACTGAGGATCTCCTTTCCTCGCTGGTGGTTGGCCAGGGGCCATGCTTGGCAACTAGAGGCTGCCCGCGTTCCTTTCCAGATGGCCTCCTCCATCTTCAAAGCCAGCAGTGATGCCTTGAGTCCTCACATTTCTAATCTCCAAGACTTCTCCCTCTACCACCAGCTGCTTTTACAGAGCTTGTGTGATTAGGCCGGGCCCACCCCAGACCTCCCCGTCGTAGGGTCCACTGTGCTCCCTGGCGCGACCGAGTCACAGGGTGTCCATGCCCAAGGTCCCAGGATTGGGGTGCAGGTCCTCGGGGTCATTTTTAGAGTTCTGCCCACCATACCACAGGGTCTTGAGTATTTCCTGAGTCATCATAAGGGTTTTATTTTAAGACGATTCCATCCCTTCATCCTATTAAAGAATTCCACGAGCAGCTCCTGGCTCGAGCACCTCCCACTGAAGAATTAGAACACCTAAGGCGGGACTTTGAACAGCAGCGGCAGCGAGGAGAGAGAACATGAGACCCAGCTTGAGCAATTGAGAATTTATTTTGAGAAGAAATTAAGGGATGCTGAAAGAAATTATCAGGAAGATCTGACTCTGTTACAGCAACAACTACGGGAAATGAAGGAAGATTCTTTCCTGACCTCTGTGGAAATCAGGTAAATAAAATAATTTTCATTTTAAACGAGTGCTTTGAAGTATAGGAACTTGGAGCTGAACTCAAATCTAGTTTTGTTTGTGATTTATGCCAATGGCGACCAATAGCCTATTTTAAAAAAAATGCATTCTATGTTTGGGACTTGAAACAAAGATTACTGTTAAAACTAGCATCTGATTTTCTGTCCTGTGTGACAGAGGCCCCACACTTCTGCCAGGTCCTCACATTTCTGGGCATGTGGCTGCCCTGTGCAGGGGCTACTGGGTGCAGGCCTGGGACCCCTGCCATTTACTGGGTCTGTCTCCAGCTCTGCTGAGACGCTGCCGGGTTTAACTTAGAGTCCCAGGATTTGTGATTGTAGGATGTGGAAGGGCTTTCTTCTTTTATATAGTCATAGCTCAAAGACAGAGTGGAATTCAAAATGGAAAAGTGGCATGTATAAAGTTTTTAAAACTTATCTTTTCTCTTAGTTCATCTACAATTTTAGAAGAGACATCTGAGAAAGAAAGAAAAGACTACCTTGATCAACTTAAGTTTCAACTTGAGCAACATAAGGTGATGGGCCCACTGGTTTTTATTTTTTATTTTTCCATTCCCATACATTTAAGTTCAATCTTGTTAATAAGTCTGTACATATTAGGTAACTGCTCTTCCTTCTTTAGCTTCTGTCTATCTCTGGGACCCCTATATTCTACGTTTTAAGACATTAAGTTTACAGTTTTTAGGGGTTCCTATTAGTGAAATCATATAATAGCTCTCCTTTTGTGTCTGGCTTATTTCACTCAGTATTATGTCTTTAAGGTTCATCCATGTTGTCACATGTTTCAGGACCTCATTCCTTCTTACTGCTGCATAGTATTCCATTGTATGTTTATACCACATTTTTTTTATCCATGTGTCTGTTGAAGGACACTTAGATTGTTTCCATCTCTTGGCAATTGTGAACAAATTGTGTACAAATGTCTGTTCGTGTCATTGCTTTCAGATCTTCTGGATATGTACCAAGTAGTGGAATTGCCCAATCGTAGGGTAACTTCATATCAGTTACAGTGCTTCACAGCGGCTGTACCATTATAAATTTCCACCAGCAGTGAATGAGAGGTCCAATTTCTCCATATCCTCTCCAGCATTTGTAGTTTCCTGTTTAATGGCAGCCATTCTTACAGGTGCGAGGTGATATCTCATTGTGGTTTTGATTTACATTTCCATGATAGCTAATGAAGAGGGACATTGTTTCATGTGCTTTTTAGCCATTTGTATTTCCTTTTTGGAAAAAATGTCTGTTCATATCTTTTGGGCATTTTATAATTGGGAAGTTTGTTCTTTTGTTGAGAGTTGTAGGATTTCTTTATATATATTGGATATTAAACCCTTATCAGATACGTGGTTTCCAAATATTTTCTCCCACTGAGTTGGCTGCCTCTTCACCTTTTTGACAAAGTCCTTTGAGGCACAGAAACTTTTGATTTTGAGGAGTTCCCATTTATATATTTTTTCTTTTGTTGCATGTGCTTTGGGTGTCAGGTCTAAGAAGCTGCCTCCTATTACTATGTCTTGGAGATGTTTCTCTACATTGTCTTCTAGGAGTTTCATATACTGGCTCTTATATTTAGGTCTTTGATCCACTTTAAGTTAATTTTTGTATAGGGTGTGAGGTAGGGGTCCTCTTTCATTCTTTTAGATATGGATATCTAGTTTTCCCATCCATTTGTTGAAGAGACTGTTCTTACCCAGTCAGTGGATTTGGGGGCCTTGTGAAAAATCAATTGATCGTAGATCTGGGGGTCTATTTCCAAACCCTCATTTCAATTCCATTGATCATTGTGCCTACCTGTGTGCCAATACCATGCTGTTTTTTTTTTTTTTCTTTATAGTTAAACAATTTTATATTATATATTCTCAATTATATATTGTAAAAAAAATCAAATATGAGATATTACTGACTCAAATGAGCCCAAAATGGAACAAAAGAAAAAGCAAAGTGAATATATGACAATAATGATTGGGTCACAGGCATGAGAAATGGCTAGGAATTATCAAACTTTGATTAGAGCAAAAGATAGTTTTCTCAAAGAAGGATTTTTTTTTATTATTATTCATTTTATTGAGATATATTCACATACCACGCAGTCATACAAAACAAATTGTACATTTGATTGTTCACAGTACCATTACGTAGTTGTACATTCATTACCAAAATCAATCCCCGACACCCTCATTACCACACACCAAAAATAACCAGAATAATTAAAGTGAAAAGGAGCAACTAAAGTAAAAAAGAACACTGGGCGCCCTTGTCTGTTTGTTTGTTTGTTTCCTTCCCCCACCTTTCCACTCAAGAAGGATTTTATATAGCAGTTGAAAGTATTTACTTTTAACAAATTGATATGAAAATATGATTATCCAATAGGATAATGGGTAATAGCTTAGTATTTCAGAAATTTCACTGGTTTGTTTTATAAATATTGGTCTTATACAGTTATTATTATATTTAATTTTTTGTGTGTGTGTGGGCTTTTTTTTTTTTTTAGTATTCATTTTACTGAGATATATTCACATACCACGAATATGTTTTGACCACTGTGGCTTTAAAATAAGCTTCAGAGTCAGGAAGTGTAAGTTTTCCCACTTTGTTCTTTTTTTTAAGGTTGTTTTTGGCAATTCGAGGCCCCTTTCCCTTCTAAGTAAATTTGATAACCAGCTTTTCCAAATCTGCAAAGTAGGTTGTTGGAATTTTGATTGGAATTGCATTGAATCTGTAGATCAATTTGGATAGAATTTCATTGTTCCGGTTTGCTAAAGCTGCCATAATGCAAAATACCAGACATGGATGGGCTTTTATAAAGGGAATTTATTAGGTTACAAATTCACAGCGTTAAGGCCATAAAATTGTCTAAACTAAGGCATCAAGAAGAGGATACCTTCACTGAAGAAAGACTGATGGCTTCCAGAACACCTCTTTCAGCTGGGAAGGTGCATGACTGGCCTCTGCTGGTCCTTTGCTCCTGGGTTGCGTTGCTTTCAGCTTCTGATTCCAGTGGCTTTCTCTTTACGTGTCTGTTGGTTTCCTACTTAGCTTCTCTGGAGCAGACTCTGGGCTTTGTCTCTTAGCTTACCATCTCCAGAAGTCTTTCTCTCTGCATCTCCAAGTGTCTGGGTCTATGTTGGCACTTGAGCTGTCTTAAGGACTCCAGTAAACGAATTAAGACCCACCTTGAATGGGTAGGGTCACATCTCCATGGAAACAGCCTAATCAAAAGATCCCACCCACAATAGTTCTGCCCACACTAGAGTGGATTAAAAGAACATAGTGTTTTATGTGGTACATAACAGATCCAAACCAGCACAGAGATCTTAACAACATTTAGCATTCTTATCCATGAACGCGGAATATCTTTCCATCTATTTCTGTCCTCTTTGATTTCTTCTGGCAAAGTTTTGTAATTTTCTGTGTAGACATTCTTTATATTCTTGGTTAAGTTTATTCCCAGATACTTGATTCTTTAGTTGCTCTTGTTAATGGAATTTTTTTCTTAATTGCCTCCTTAGTTAGGTCATTACTACTGTATAGAAACATTGCTAATTTTTGCACATGAATCTTGTATCCCACCACTTTGCTGAATTTATTAACTCAAGTAGCTTTGTCATTGATTTCTCAGAATTTCCAATTGTATCATCTGCAAATAATGAAAGTTTTACTTCTTCCTTTCCAATTTGGATGCCTTTTATTTCTTTTTCTTGCCTAATTGCTCTAGCAATTAGAACCTCTAGCACAATGTTGAATAATAGAGGTGACAGTGGGCATTCTTGTCTCATTCCCAATCTTTGAGGGAAGGCTTTCAGTCTCTCAGCATTGAGTATCATGCTGGCTGTGGGTTTTTCATATATGCCTATTCCGATTTGCTTATGCTGCCAGGATCAAAATAACAGAAATGGATTGGCTTTTATAAAGGGGGTTTATTTGGTTACAAAGTTACAATCTTAAGGCCATAATAGTGTCCAAGCTAAGGCATCAACAGTAGGGTACCTTCACTGGAGAAAGACCATCGGCATCTGGAAAACCTCTTTTAGCTGGAAAGGCACAGGCACGTGGTTGGCATCTGCTCCCGGCTTCTGGTTTCAAAATGGCTTTCTGCTGGGATGTTTCTCTACAGGCATCTAGGGGTGTTCTCTTAGTTTCTCCCAGGCAAACTCTGGAGTAGCAAAAGTCTGTTTTCAGTGGCCTTCTTCAAATGTCTCTCTTGGCAACTCCAAGCATTTCTGAGCTAAGCCAGCTAGCTTCTGGGTCTGTGCCAGCATTTTTAAAGGACTAAAATCAAGCCTTGCTGAATGGGTGGGCCACACCTCCATGGAAATTATCTAATCAGAGTTATCACCCACAGTTGGGTGGGTCACATCTCCATGGAAACAACCTAATCCAAAGGTTCCAACTAATCAACACTAATACATCTGCCCCCACAAGACTGCATCAAGGAACAAGACGTTTTGGGGGCATACTACATCCAAACTGGCATAATGCCCTTTATCATTCTGAGGAAGTTTCCTTCTTTTCCTACCTTTTGAATTTTTATTTTCAGGAAAGGATGCTAAATTTTGTCAAATGCTTTTTCAACATCAGTTGAGATGATCATGTGATTTTTCCCTTTCAATTTGTTAATGTGTTGTATTATATTGATTGATTTTCTTGTGCTGAACTGTCCTTGCATGCTTGGAATGAACCCCACTTGGTCGTGGTGTATAGTTCTTTTGATGTGCTTTAGGATTCAATTTGAAAGTATTTTGTTGAGTATTTTTGCACATCCAAATTCAGTAAGGAGATTGGCCTATAGTTTTCCTTTCTTGTGGTATCTTTATTTGGTTTTTGTATTAGGGTGATGTTAACTTCACAAGATGAATTAGGTTGTGTTCCCTGTTTTTCAATTTTTTGAAAGAGTTTGAGCATGAATGGTGTTAGTTCTTTTTGGAATGTTTGGTAAAATTCCCCTGTGAAGCTAGCTGGCCCTGGGTGTTTCTTTTTAGGAAGTTTTTTATTGACTGATTGAATCTTTTTACTTATAATTGGTTTGTTGAAGTCTTCTATTTCTTCTCAAGTCAGTGTGGGTTGTTTATATGTTTCTAGGAAATTGTCCATTTCTTTTAATTTGCCTAGTTTGTTGGCATACAGTTCATAATATCCTTTTTATTTCTTCAGGACCATGGTAAAGACCCCCTCTCTCATTTCTGATTTTGTTCATTTGCATCTTCTATGGATCCTTTGTCAGTCCAGCTAAGTAAAGGTTTGTCATTGTTTTTGCTCTTCTCAAAGGACTGACTTTTGGTTTTATTGATTCTATTTCTCTTTTTTCTCCAGTTCATTTATTTCTCCTTTGATCTTAATTATTTCTTTTTTTCTACTTGCTTAAAAGTTAGTTTGCTGCTCATTCTCTATAGCTTCTTCAGTTGTTCAGTTAGGTCTTTGGTTTTGGCTCTTTTTTCCTTTTTAATGTATGTGTTTGGAGCTATAAATTATCCTCTCTGCTCCGCCTTTGCTGCATCCTATTGGTTTCAATGTGTTGTGTTCTCGTTTTCATTCATCTCTAGATATTTACCAGTTTCTCTTGCAATTTCTTCTTTGATCCACTGATTGTTTAGGAGTGTGTTGTTTCACATCCGTATATTTGTGAAAGTTCTGGTTTTTTGGTGGTTATTGATTTCCAGCTTAATTCCATTATGGTCAGAGAATGTGCTTTGAATAATTTCAATCTTTTTAAATTTATTAGGCTTATTTTGTGCTGTAGCATATGATCTATCCTGTAGAATGTTCCATGAGTGCTAGAGAAGAATGTATATCCTGGTGTTCTGGGATGTAACGATCTATATATGTCTGTTAGGTCTAATTCATTTATCACGTTGTTTAGGTTCTCTGTTTCCTTACTGGTCCTTTATCTGGTTGTTTAATGTATAGAAGAGAGTGATGTATTGAAGACCCCCCACTATTACTGTAGAAATGTCTATTGTTCCCTTCAGGTTTGCCGTTGCTTGTCTCAGGTACTTTGGGGCACCTTGATTGGGTATATAGACGTTTATGATTGTTATTTCTTCTTAGTGAATTGTCCTTTTTATTAATATATAGTGATCTTTTTTGGGTCTTCTGAAATCTTTGCTTTTAAAGTCTTTTTTGTCTGATACTAGTATAGCTACCTGTTCTGGTTTGCTAAAGCTGCCGTTATACAAAATACCAGAAATCGATTGGCTTCTATAAAGGGGATTTATTAGGTTACAAATTTGCAATGTTAAGGCCTAATACCACAGAGTTCTCAGTAGCCGTCCGTGTTCCCTCGTGAGGGCTCCTTCACTGAAGAGCCCTCTCTGGGGACACCTAGGGTTTCTCCAGGTTTTAGCCACTGTGGGTGAGGCTGCAGTCCATGCCCACCCGAAAGCCTACTTTGGTCACTCGTGTGACGGCCTGCACGGTCCTGCTCGTGGTCCTGCTCTGGCGAGCGCCCTCTTCCCTCCCCGTTCCTCCTGGCTCTGACATGGCCCCGCCGGCCGGAGTGTGTGTGAGAGTCTACTGTTTTCCTTCCTTTCTCTGGAACTCCTGATAGTTTAATGCTTGACCTCCAGAATCAAGCCTCTGATTTTGTTAATCTCCCATATTATTTCTCTTTTTGTTCTACTTTTTGCAGTGGGAAGTTTCCTCTATTCAGTCTTCTGATTCTTCAGTTAAATTCCCAATTTCTCTTATTTTTAACTTTGCATCGAATGTTCTTTTTTATGTCATTCTGTTCTATTTCCATTGTGAAGTATTTTGCTCATTTCTCTAAAGATAATAATATGCATTTAAAAGTTCTTTTCTGCTTCCAGTATTGTCTTTGGTTCCTCTGCGTGTGTGTGTGTGTGTGTGTGTGTGTGTGTGTGTGTGTGTGTCTGATTTCTGTGTTGGAGATTTCCCTGAATAGCATGGTGGTTCTTGGCCGCCTGCTTTCGTGTTTAAGTGTGGTCCCCCCTCAGCCTTTGGCAGCTCTCTGTGCCTCTGCAGAGCTTTGCTTCCTGGTGACAGGCTCTCCTCTGAGGCCATGCACCCTCCTGCTGGGAGAGTGGGGTCAGGGGCGAGTGGGCAGGGGACCTTCTGATTTTGGTCAGGCCCTTTCCATGTGCTTCGGCGTGACTCTGTCTGTGGACTCGATCCTGTGTCATCAGTGAGGTTGTTTGTTCCTGTGCCAGTTGAAGGATTTATGTCTTGATTTAAAAGATAATTTGAATTTATTAGCAACTTGAAGTTTAGGCTGGTGTAACTCTTCTGTGCTTTTGGAGGAAGTAGGTTCACAGGCTACATTTTGAGGGGAGTAGGGACTGTTCAAGCACACACCCAGCACATCATTCGTTCGACACTTTGTAACGAGGCCTCCTCTGTGCCAGGCCCTGACTTGGGGCAGTGCGATCGGGGAGGGGTTGGGAGCATGAGTGTATGAGCAAGCCTGGCGCCTGCCCTCTGGAAGGGCCTACGTGTGGGTGTGAGGAGCACAGAGCAGGCCCCTGGGAGGCGCAGAGCTGGAGCAGGGCAGGGTAGCCCTCAGGACGGCCTCACACGACAGCCGGTAGTGCTTGGGGCCAAGGCCCTGCCTGCGCGGGGACCGCTGAAGCCGTGTGGCAGGGGGTGTGAGCGGTCGGAATCCTCTAGAAGCAGACGCCAGGACAGTGTCAGGTGTGCAGGAGATTTCCTGTGAAGGGGAGAGGGAATGAGCAGGCCTGATGCTGAGGGGCGGGGCTTGGTGAGCAACGGCGTCGCTGTGCCCAGGGCCCTGTGTACACAGTGCAGCCATGAGCCAGCCCCCTCCCCACGGCAGGTGCCAGTGAGGGTGAGGCAGTAGAGGGGACGAGAGGAGGGTGCCTGGAGGTCACGGGTGGGGCCCTGCAGGGCTCAAGAGGCAGGGAGGGCCATGCAGGCTTTCACATCTACTTGCCCTCGAGTAGGTTGTCACACGGGACAGCTGGGCCCGTGTGAGGATGGGCGTGGGCTGCGGACATGAGGTGACGGCAGGGCATGGGTGCAGCTGCTTGAGCGGAGTCTGGGGGCTGCATGGGGCCGGTGCATGGTGGACATGTGAAGAGGGTGGCTGGACGGAGGGGTGGGGGCTCTAGGAGAGCTGGGCACGTGAGCGGGGACGGGAGGAGGACAGGGACCTGTGTCAGAGAGGGGCCCCCCTGCCCTGCTGCAGCCACGCGTATGGCAGTGACCAGGCAGGCAGGCTTGCTGAGTGCCCCTCTCTTGGGTTCCTCGTAGGAGAGTCTGATGCATTTACAGAAGCAGGTGGAAGAAAAGCATGAGCATGAATTAGAAGCGCTGACGTCGTGTCTCAGCCCTCTGTGTGAGGAGGCAGCGACGATCAGGATGGGCGCCTCGGGCACGCACTGCACAGAGGCCGAGCTGCTGTGGATGGCGCAGCACCTGGAGCTCGAGCGGCTCCACGCCTCGCTTGCTGAGGGGCATGTCCAAGGTGAGGGTGCTGTGCCCCATGGGACTTGTTGTCGGGGCACTGTTTGGGTGCTTTGACCCTTTTTCTGTTAGTGCAGGTGATGCAGGCCCCCCAGAGGGGTGTCCTGGCATGGGGCCCCCAAACACAGACGGAAGCGGAGAGTGAGGGGCAGGTGGTGCAGGAGCGAGGCGGGGGCTTCCATTTGCAGTGTTCTGTCTTCTCAGGGCAGCCTGGGTAGGCGAAGCCTGTGGGGCACAGGGGTCTTGGGAGGGCCTGACCTCGGTGGGCAGCACGGGGGTCCCAGGGGGAGTGCTGAGCTGTGGCTGGAGGTGTGCTGGGGTATGGGCATCTCTCCTGGGTCCTGCTCTGCCCCCACAGGCGTTGGGTGGGCAGGTGGGAGGTCCAGGCAGGCCCAGGGCTGTTGGTGTGGACGGCTCCCGGATGGGGTCAGACGGGGCGGGCTGTTGACACTGATGCCTGGGAGGGGCACAGTGTCTCTGTCTCTGGCGCCATCTCGGCCTCCAGCTTCGGCGCAGCCCCGAGGCGGTGCGTGGTGGGCCCCTGTGGTGGCCTTTTCCGGCAGTGCTCGAGGCTGGTCACGGCTCCCACTCCCACACCACTAGTTTTACCACACGGAGATGCTGCTACGTGACCCCGCTGGTCCTCACCGCTGCTGGGTGAGTGCTTCCTGCCCATCAGCTCAGCTCACTCTCGCACGGTTCTTATTCTCGGATGGTCGGGAAGCTCTGTTCCCAAGGCTAGCACAGAAGGGACCTGAGGTTGGAGCCCGGTGGGAGATCTAGGCATACCCTCCCTGAGTCCTGCTGGCCACCTCTGATGGGTGAGTCCAGAGATGGGCACACACGCCTGCCTCTGACGTCCCCCGAGCTGGAGGAGTGAGCGTGGCTGGGCGGCTGGCAGATGTGGGCTGTGTGAAGGTCTCGTGGTGGCTGTGGAATGTGGCCCCCGGTCCGGGACTGTGGAGAGGGAAGGTGCCGGGACCCTGGAGCAGCAGTGGGCTGGCCAGGCTCCCTGCCAGGGGGTGGTGCCTGGCTGCCTGCCTGTGCCTGACACTGAGCTCCACGAGTCTTGCAGTGTCACCTGGCGCATTGGTGCTGCCGGTGGCTCTCGGTGCCTGTGCTGCACTGTGATGCTGTGCTCCCTGTCTTCTCGCAGCGCTGGCACAGACGCGCCTCCAGCACGCGCAGGATGCCGCCTCTGAGGTCGAGACGGAGGTGGCAGCACGAGTCTTGAGTCTGGAAAATGAGCATAAAGTCAAACTTTCACTTCTTTGGACTGAACTAAAAGAAGAAATTGAACCCTTAAAAATAGAAAATAGAAATTTGCATGAGAAATTGCAGCATGAAATACATCTGAAAGAGGGCTTGGAGAAAGTAAGTCACTCTTGCTCCCAGAAGGGTGTTTGCCCAGGGCAAGCCCTGGAGTCCCCTGGTTTCATTTTTGAGGTCTCTTGTTCCTTGGGGATTTTATTAGTGGTATAGACAGAGTGCTCTGCTGACTGAATAGCACAAGGTGGTCTACGTGTAAAACTTAAGAAATGGGTCACTGCAACACCAGAGGTAAGAGTCAGAACAGGATTCTGCCCTGAGCTGGAGCCAGGGCGCTGGCTCTGTCCTTGTTCCTTCCGTGTGCAAACCGGGAGGGTGGAAACTGACCAGGTGTCCTGGCAGTGCCGGAGAGAGGACCAAGAAGGTAAGGTCAGAGCATGCAGCCTCCTTCACAAGTCGGTCATCCTAGAGCGTTATGATATTTTCCAAATTTGTGAGTCCCTTCCTGGCAACTGTATTTTGCAAATGTGGAAAATGCAGACATCAACCCATCCTAACCATTTTGTAAGCGTAATGAAGTTACCACTACACCATCCTAAGCGTTGACAAAATTTTAAACCCTGCAGCTCCATGAAATTATGAATGCACTTCGTTATATGGCCACTGCAGTGCAAGGTTTTATCACATTGGAATAATAGAAATTCAGTGAACTAAAATCTTAACTCTTTTACCTGTGTGTTCTGGCTCAGCCTCATTTCCCTGCTTCTGTACTGTGTCCTCTGGGCCACTCTGCTTTCACGCAGTGCTCTGCTCTGTGAACACTGGGCTGGGTGTTCATTCTCCACCACAACAGAGTTTCATAGGAGCTGTCCTCACTGCAGATGTGACCCCCACGTTACCTCCCACACTGAGGCATCGGCAGGAACTTGGAGCAAAGGAGACCAAGGAACTTGGTGGGAGACCTGGGGCTGCCGCATGGGCCAGCTGAGGGCGTGTACCACTGTTGGGCATTGGTGCGGACGGGCAGCCTTTCCCAAATGCTGCTTCGAAATTCACAGAACACCGTCATGCCTAGTTTATTAATTCCTGGGAGAGGGGCCTGGCCTTGTCTCTTTTTTCCTTCAACTCTGTCAGTTTTTGCTTTAAGTATTTCAAGCTCTATTATTATATACTTGCACATTTATGATTATTTCTACTTGAAAAATTTACCCTCTTGTCATTAACAGATTATCTTGTAGTGGTCTTTGTATTGAAATAGTTCTCTTTTATTACTGTAGTCATTGCAGCCTATACCTGCATTTTGTTTGTGCAGTGTATTTTTCTATCTATTTACTTTTAACCTATTGAAAGTAGGGCAGCATGTACTTGGTTCTTTTTAATCTCTTGACAATCTCTGCCTTATTATTAGAGCACTTTTTAACATTGAATGTAATTGTTAATATGGTTGGACTTAAGTCTACTATTCTACTGTTAGTTTTCTCTGTGCCCCATCTTTCCTTCTTTTGGGATTGTTTGAGTATTTTTGGAATTAATTTTAATGTATCTATTGACTTTTTTTTTAAAACTCAATTTTATTGAGATGGTTCACTACCATACAGTCATCCAGCGTGCACGATAAATTGCCCACGGTACCATGGAACAGCCTGTGCATCCATTATTCCAGAAAATAAACAAAAACAATAAAGAAAACTCAAATCCTGCCATACCCCTAATCCCCACCCCCTCCATTATTGACTCATGCTATTGGTGTAGTACATTTGTTACTGTGATGAAAGAATGTTAAAATACTACTACCTCTAGTACGTAGTTTGCAATAGGTATATTAGCTTCTGTTTATAGTGTCATACATTTGTTCTAGTTCATGAGAGAGATTTCTAATGTTTGTACAGTTAATCATGGACATTGTCCTCCACAAGATTCACTGTTGTATACATTCCCATCTTTTAACCTCTAACTTTCCTTCTGGTGACATATGTAACTCAGAGCTTCCCCTTTCCACCACATTCACACACCATTCGGCATTGTTAGTTATTCCCACAATAACATGCTACCATCACCTCTGTCCATTTCCAAACACTTAAGTTCAACCTAGTTAAACATTCTGCTCATAATATGCAAGTGCTCCCCATTCTTTAGCCTCGTTCTATATCCTGGTGACTTATATTTCATGTCTATGAGTTTACATATTATAATTAGTTCATATCAGTGAGACCATAAAATATTTGTCCTTTTGTGACTGACTTATTTCACTCAATATAGTGCCCTCAAGTTTTCTTCATCATCACATTTTTTTTTTTTAATTTGAAGACAGTTTTGTTCACCCACTGTACATTCCATCCTTAGTAAACAATTGATGGTTCCCTGTATAATCACGTATTTATGCATTTACCACCATCACCACTATCTATATAAGGGCATCTCCATTTCTTCCACAAGGGAGGAGGAAGAGTCAAAGAAGGTAGAGAGACAAAAGAAAAAGGAAGATGAAAAAATGACAGCTAAAAAGCAACAAAAGGAAAGATAGAATTAAAGTACAGTAAAAGTCAGACAACATCACCAATGCCAAGAGTCCCATACCATTCCCTTATATTCCCCTCTTGTAGGCATTTAGCTTTGGTATATTGCCTTTGTTACATTAAAGGAAGCATAGTACAATGTTTCTGTTAACTTTAGTCTCTAATTTGCATTGATTGTATTTTTTCCCCAATACCAGTTCATTTTTAACACCTTGCAAGGTTGACATTCATTTGTTCTCCCTCATGTAAAAACATATTTGTACATTTTATCGCTATTGTTGAGCGCTCTAGCTTTCACTGAGTTATACAGTCCCAGTCTTTATCTTTTCTCTTTCCTTCTAGTGTCCCACATGCTCTTAACCTTCCTCTTTCAGCCATACTCACAGTCATCTTTGTTCAGTGTACTTACATTGCTGTGCTACCATCACCCAAAATTGTGCTCCAGACCTCTCACTCCTGTCTTATCTGTCTGCAGTGCTTCCTTTAGTGTTTCCTGTAGAGCAGGTATCTTGTTCAAAACTATGTCATTGTCTGTCAGAGAATATTTTAAGCTCTCCCTCATATTTGAAGGACAGTTTTGCCAGATATAGGATTCTTAGTTGGCGCTTTCTCTCTTTCAGCATCTTAAATATACCACACCACTGCCTTCTTGCCTCCATGGTTTCTACTGAGAATTCTGCACATAGTCTTATCAAGCTTCCTTTGCATGTGATGGATCAGTTTTCTCTTGCTGCTTTCAGGATTCTCTGTGTCTTGAACATTTGATAATCTTATTATTAAGTGTTATGATGTAAATGTATTCAGATCTGTTCTGTTTGGTTTATGTTGCGCTTCTGGGATCTGTAATTTTATGTCTTTCTTAAGAGATGGGAAATTTTCATTGATTATTTTCTTTATTATTGCTTCTGCCCCCTTTCCCTTCTCTTCTCCTTCTGGGATACCTGTGACACATACATTCATGCATTTTGTGTTGTCCTTCAATTCCCTGAGACATTGCTCATATTTTTCTATTCTTTTCCCTATCTGTTCTTTTGTGTGTGGGATTTCAGGTGTTTTGTTCTCCAGTTCCTGACTGTTTTCTTCTGCCTCTTGAAATCTGCTGTTGTATGTTTCCATTGTGTCTTTCATCTCTTGTGTTGTGTCTTTCATTTCCATAGATTCTGCCAGTAGGTTTTTCAAACTTTCGATTTCTATGTTGTGTTTGCCCAGTGTTTTCTTTATATCCTTCATCTCTTTTGCCATATCCTCCCTGAACTCGTTGATATAGTTTTTGATTTAATTTAGCATATTTTTTTGAAAATCTGTAATTTACCGTTTCATTAAAGTGAAACAGTATCTCAACTGTATCTTGAATGAGGTGTAAGTTTGTTTCTTTGGCTATAACTTTGTTTTTCTTAGTGTAGGTTGTAGTTTTCTGTTGTCTCGGCATCTGGTTTCCTTGGTTACCCCAATCAGGTTTTCCCAGACCAGAACGGGCTCAGGTCTCAGAATGGGGTTTCAAGTCTCCCTGCGGGTGTGTCCTAGAGATGAACAGTCTTCCTGTGAGGTCTGTAGTCGCTGTGCTTTTCCTAACCTGCCCAGCAGGTGGCGCCTGTCAGCCTGTTGCTCCCGCCTGGTGTAAAGAGGTGTGGTCCTTTTAATTCTCAGCTGAGGTTGTTTCTGTTTTGACTGTTTTCCACCAGGCCCTGGGGTCTGAGTTCTGAAGGGAGGGCCAGCACCAGAGCTAGGCCCCACCTGCTTCCTCTTAGGGAAGATACACCTCCTAGGGAGTTGTCTTCTGCATTTCAATAGTTTCTGTGTCTCTCTGCCTCTTTCAACTCCATCCCTGTCTGGATCAGAGCCCTGTGAACTGAAAATGGCTGAGGCTTCACTGAGTCATTCAGGTCAAGAGAGAGAAAAAGGGAAAGAAAGCCCCCCTTCAGAGCCAGTCCATGGCCCCCCAGTTTTGCCCATTGGTCAGATAGAGCCCCTGGTCATCTGAGTCCCCCCTTTCTGGGGCACAGGTGTTTTCTGGCTCTCTAAGGTCAGTCTCTAAAAGTCTCTGTTTTTTTTTTTTTTTTTTTTTTTTTAATTGATGTTTTGTCCTCTCTGTCAGCCCCACCTCCTCTCCACTGGTAGCTACCTCAGGGTACTCTGCTGCTTGTCTGGAGCTTGTATTGAGCAGTCTACATTTGTTAATTAAAACCCCAGTTGGAGCTGGGCTGAGCTATATTCACTTGTTCTGAGAATGCTGCTTTCTGCCACAGGCAGGTGCTGCAGCTCAGCCTGCCGTGGGGGAGGGGGCTCCTGGTGTAGTTGCGCAGTTTTTACTCACAGATTCTACGTTGCGATCTTAGCCTTTCCATCCAATCCAGGTTGGTCTGTGATGTGTGGACCGTCACGTTTGTCCCCCAGCAGTTATTCCAGATTATTTACTAGTTGTTCCTGGTTGTTTATTAGTTGCTCCAGGGGACTAACTAAATTCCATACCTCTCTATGCTGACATCTTATCTCCTCCCCTCTGTTGACTTTTAAACTATACCTTTTTTACTGTGTTTTCAGTGGTTGCTCCAAGAATTACAGTACACATTCTTTTCACAGGTTACTCGGAGTTAACATCATGCAATTTCACATAAATGTAAGAACCTTACAGTTGACTAGGTGCATTTATTGTCCCTTCTTTGTCTCTTATCCTATAGTTTTCACTGGTGTTATGTCTGCCTAGATTGTAAGGTCTACACTGCAACAGTGTAAGATTTGCTTTGAATTGTCATATGCATTTTAAAGAAATTAAGAGAGAAAACACTCTTATGTTTATCGTTTCCACTGCACTGCATTTCTTCCTGAAGATCTGACTTTGCATCTGGTATCACTTTCCTTCAGCCTGAAGAACATCCGTTAGCATTTCTTGATGTGCCGTCTGCTGTGCAACAAGTTTTCTCTCATCCAAAAAGGTCTTTACTTCACCTTCACTCTTGTAGGATATTTTTGCTGCATTAAGTATTCTGGGGTGACAGGTTGTTTACATTCAGGACTTTCGAGCTGTTCCACTCCTGGCCTCTGTTGTTTCTGATGGAGACTTCTGAGAAGTCTGCTTATTTAAATCTTATTTCTCAGAATGTTACTGGGATGTGTCATTTTTTCTTGCTCCTTCAAAGATTTCTCTCTTTATCTTTGGTGTTCAGCAGTTTGATTATAATGCGCCTCTCTGTGGTTTTCTTTTCTTATGAAATTCTTAAGAGTACCATAAAATTATGTATATTTGGAGGAAAGGAAACAGGGACTCTAAGATACAAAATCACATCAAAAATGTATACTGGATTGACCTCATTTTCTCTTAAGTAAAAATAAATTTATGGAAATGGTGGCCTGTTTTAAGGACTTAGGAAAATTCTGTCATTTATGTCTTTCACCAAATACGGGAAATTTTTATCAAGTATTTTCTTTGGTTATTTTTTTCTGCCATCTGTCTTTCTTCTTGGAATGCCATTTATGTGTATGTTATGACTTTTCACATTCTTGAGGCTCTGTTGATTTTACTTTTTCAAAAATTTTCCTGTTTGTCAAATTCTATTCATTTTCAGGTTTGCTGACTTTCTTTTGTCATCTCCAATTTGCTATTAAGTCCATCCAGTGAGTTCATAAATTTCAGATAATGTGTTTTTCTATTCTAGCATTTTCATTTGATTCTTTTTTGCTAAGATTTCCTCTTTTCATTCATTATGAATGTTTTCATTATGTCCTGAATGTTTTAAACCCTTGTCTGCTAATTTCAACATCTGTGTCGTTTTGTGGTTGGTCTCTGTTGATTGTACTTTCTCATTAGTTTGGGCCTTATTTTCCTATTTATTTGTATAATGTGTAATATTGGATTATGTAATTTTGGGCATTGTGTGTGATATATGCTGGAGACTTTGGATTTTGTTATATTCCTCTGAAGTGTTTTGATATTTGGTTGCTGTTGTTTCAGCAGGCAGTTAGCTTGGCTGAATTCAGACTACATACTCCATCTCTTCTGTGTTGGATTGCTGCTCAGTGTTAAGTCTCTTATTTTAGCCTTAGCTAGCCAGCTTTTGAAGGCCCTACATGTTATGGGTCAGGGGTCAGCATGAAATTTGGGTTTTATTCACAGAATTTGCAGCTCTCCCACTCTGGCTCCATCCTTTTTGGGCTTTACTCTGCTAACTTTCCATCTGTTCTGATTCAAATAAGTAAGATTATGGGATTTCTGTCTGTATAGCCCCGGTGGTCCTGCTGTCAAACCAAAAGCCCTAGAAAAGGGTGAGTCCTTCAGTGCCATTTCTTTCTTGTGAGTGTCGAGCCCCCCTCTCCAGGATCTGCCTGCTTTGGATGATGTATTATTTTATCCAGAGTTTACAGTTGTTGTCTCTGGGAGTATTGATCTGATTAGAGCCACACAGCTATTACAGAAATGGAAGGAAACCTAAACCTATTATTATTTTTTTAAAATTCAGTTTTATTGAGATATATTCACATACCATGCAGTCATCCATGGTGTACAATCATCCATGATGTACACTCAGCTGTTCACAGTACCATCATATAGTTGTGCCTTTATCACCCCAGTCCATTTTTGAACATTTTCTTTATACCAGAAAGAATAAAAATAAGAATAACAAGCAAAAGTAAAAAAGAACAGCCAAACCACCCCCCCCCATCCCACCCGAGTCTTCATTTAGTCCCTGTCCCCATTTTTCTACTCATCCTTCCATACACTGGGTAAAGGGACTGTGATCCACAAGGTTTTCACAGTCAGTTACCCCTTGTAAGCTACATAGTTATACAGTCATCTTCAAGAGTCAGGCCACTGGGTTGGAGTTTGATAGTTTCAGGTATTTACTTCTAACTGTTCCAATTCACTGAAACCTAAAAAGGGATCTCTGTAGTACATAAGAATGCCCACCAGAGTGTCCTCTCAACTCCATTTGAAATCTCTCAGCCACTGAAACTTTATTTTGTTTCATTTTGCTTTCCCCTTTTTGTCAAGAAGATATTCTCAATCCCATGATGCCGGGTCCTAGTTCATCCCTGGGAGTCATATCCTGCATTGCCAGGGAGATTTACACCCCTGGGAATTAGGTCCCACTTATTGGTGAGGGCAGTGAGTTCACCTGCCGAGTGGGCTTAGAGAGGCCACATCTGAGCAACAAAGAGGCACTCAGGGGAGACTCTTAAGCACAATTATAAGCAAGTTTAGCCTGTCTTTTGCCTCAACGAGCCTCATGAGGGCAAGCCCCAAGATAGAGGGCCTGGCATACCAAATCGTCAGTCCTCAGTGTTTTTGAGAACATCAGCAACAATCCAGGTGAGGAAGCCCAACACTTCTGCATTTCCCCCCCAGCTCCTCAGGGGGGCCCTGAGTATGTATTTTTATTCTCTGCTCAAATTACTCTGGGATATGTCACTATTTCACATTAACCTGTGCAAACCTACCCGGTTTCAATTCCTTTTCAAAGTTCCACGTAATCATGGTGTCTCAGCAAGCTGACTGTACAAGTTAAATTGTTTAGTGTACTATAGAAAATATAGGTCCTGTTCCAGATAACCATCTCTTACCTTGCTCTCACACGGAAGTTGAAGTTTTAAAACACAGTCAGTATCGTCCTTTACCCTTTGGCCCAATGTGCTGTAGTCCGAACCGGATCTGCTTCATTCATGTCTCTAATTGAAGTCTGGGCTCTTTTTCAGCTTCTTTAACAGTTGCCGTATGCGTTAATACTGACATTCACATCTACCCAGCTCTAACTCTGAGTTTCAGGTGTCACACAGATACCCAGTGTTCCAGAGACCAACCAGGTCATGCACAAAGGGAGCAGCATCTCAGAATTTGGAGATAGCCTTTCCAATTCAGGAACAGATGTGCCTGCTGCAAGAGCCCACAATCCAGCAACCATTACAATGAGCGTTCCCCTGATAAGCTGTGCTCTAAGATTCAGTTCTGAGTTACACCTTGTAGTTGGTCCATATGGGTGCGGCATTACAGTGTTTTCCTTTGTTTCTGGAGTTCTTCATTCAGAATGCTGTGTACAGGATCCATTCACCTTGTTAGGTCTCACCGTTTCACTCCTTCTTGCAGTTGCTTGATATTCCATTGTATGCACACACCACAGTTCACCATTCCATTCCCCAGTTGATGTACCCACGGGCCACCTCCACCCATTGCAGATCATGAATACTGCCTCCATAAACACCAGTGTGCAAACGTCCACCCATGTCCCTGCTCTCCGCTTTTCCAAGCGTATACCCCATAATGAGGTTGCAGGACCTTATGGCCCCCACGTACTTAGCTTCTTGTGGAACCACCACACTGACCTCCAGAAAGGCTGCACCATTCTGCTGCTTCACCAACAGTAAATAGGTACATCCCTCTCTCCGTGTTTTCTCCAGCACCGTTATCCCTATTTACCTTTGTTCCCTTCACATGCCATACAGTTATCCACAGTGTACGATCAGTTGTTCATGGTATCATCATATAGTTGTGCATTTATCACCACAGTCAGCACTTGAGCATATTGATCACTACAAAAAAAAATTTTTTTTAACGAATAATAAAAAAGATAATAAAAAGAAAAATGTCATACAATACAATATAACAGTAAGGTCAGACAACACCACCACTACCAAGAATCCCATATCCCTCCCTTATGACCCCCTCTCTTACACATTTAGCTTTGGTATATTGCCTTTGTTATATTTAACGGAAGCATATTACAATGTTTCTGTTGACCCCAGATTCCACTTTGCTTTGATTATATTTTTTCCCCAATACCATCATTTTTTCAACACTTTGCATGGTTGACATTCCTTTGTTCTCCCACGTGTAAAAACATTCCCCCATGTGTACATTTAATCACAATCATTACCCACTCCGGCTTTTGCCAAGTCATACAGTCCCAGTCCCTATCATCCATCTTTACCTCAGTGTCGTTCATATCCCTAGCCCACCCCTCTCAGCTTCACTCACAGACATGTTTGTTCAGTGTACTTACAATGCTGTGCCACCATCACACAGCATTACGCTATCTACTTCTGGATCCACACAATCAGTCCTGCTGAACATTCTGTAGTCCTTCAGCATCAAATGCCCGATCTTTACCCTCTTTCTATCTCCTGATAGCCTGTGTTATCAGCTTTTAACTCTCAAAGTTTGCTCATTGATGTTAGTTGATATTAGTGAGACCGTACAGTATTTGTCCTTTTGTTTCTGGCTAACTTCACTCAACATAATGTCCCCAAGGTTCATCCATGTTATTATGTGTTCCGTGTCTTTGTTTTGTCTTACAGCTGCATAATATTCCATCGTGTGTATATACCACAGTTTTGTTTATCCACTCATCTGTTGATGGACATTTGGGCTGTTTTGGTCTCTTGGCAATTGTGAATAACACAATAAACATCGGTTTGCAAATGTCGGTTTGTGTCTTAACTTTCAGTTCCTTTGAGTATATACCTAGCAATGGAATAGCTGGGTCATATGGCAAATCTATACTTAGCTTCCCGAGGAACCGCCACACTGTCTTCCAGAGTGGTTGCACCATTCTACATTCCCACCAACAATGAATAACTGTGCCTCTTTCTCCACATCCTCTCCAGCACTTGCAGTTTTGTGTTTTTTGGATAATGGCCGTTCTTGTAGGTGTGAGATGAAATCTCATTGTGGTTTTGATTTGCATTTCCCTAATAGCTAGTGAAGTTGAGCATTTTTTCATATGTTTTTGAACCATTTGTATTTTCTCTTCAGAAAAGTGTCTGTTCATGTCTTTTGCCCATTTTTTAATTTGGTTTGTCTTTCTGTTGTTCAGTTGTGTAATTGCTTTATATATCTGGGATATTAAACCCTTATCTGATAGGTGGTTTCCAAGTATTGTCTCCCATTGCGTAGGCTGCCTTTTTACTTTTCTGACAAAGTCCTTTGATGTACAAAAATGTTTAATTTTGAGGAACCCCCATTTGTCTATTTGTTCTTGGTTGTTCGTGCTTTAGGTGTAAGGTCTAAACCTTATTTTTAATAACTTAATTTTTAAATAATCGGAGTTGAGATCTTTCTAACATATTTTGGTTTTGTTTATTATTGATGATAACTAGTTTATTGACATTTCTTTTTTTTTCCAACAAGAAAGCTTCAAAATTATTAATTTTAGTTTGTCAACCTCTTGCTTAAGTTCTTTCTGTATCCTGGAATATGACCTGTGCGAGCCAGAAGACCTGCGCATGTTAAACTGTTTGATGTTCTTGTCTCCCTTGGGCTAGTGAAGAAATGCTCAACTTCACTAGCTATTAGGGAAATGCAATAGCTGCATAATATTCCATCGTGTGTATATACCACAGTTTGTTTATCCACTCATCTGTGGATAAACACCTTTTCTTTTAATTTTTTTCCTCTTGAAATTATCTTGGGTATAGGTAAATCGTAATTTAGTCAGAGACCACCAGGAAGAACTAAAGAAAGGTAGGGAGAAAATCCAGCTAATGAAACAAGAATTCAAAGAAAAATTGTTTTCTGCTCCTAATGGCTCTGCCCACCGTGGTGTCATCACGCTGCCCTGGGATGAAAAGAAGACCCTGGCGTGTCTGATTGTCCCTGCTGCTGGTCTTGGTCACAGCCAAGAAGCCTCCCAGCCACTACCTTTGTTTCTCGGTTGATACATGTTTTTAGGCATTCCTTTAACTTTTTTTTTTTAGATTTTTTAATTCAATTTTATTGTGATATTCATATACCATACAATCATCCACAGTGTATGATCAGTTGTTCACAGTACCATCCAATAGTTGTGCATTCATCACCAAAATCAATTTTTGAACAGTTTCATTACTCCAAAAAAAAGGATAAAAATAAAAGTAAAAAAGAACACCCAAACATCCCATCCCCCCCCCATTATTCATTTAATTTTTGTTCCCATTTTTCTACTTATCTTTCCATATACTGGATAAAGGTAGTGTGAGCTGCAAGGTTTTCACAGTCATGTAAGCTATATATTATACAGTCTTCAAGAGTCAAGGCTACTGGTTGCATTTCAGTAGTTTCAGGTATTTCCTTCTAGCTATCCCAATACACTAAAAGCAACAAAGGGCTATTTATATAATGCATAAGAATAATCTCCAGAATGACCTCTCAACTCCATTTGAAATCTCTCAGCCACTGAAACTTTATTTTGTTTCATTTCTCTTCCCCCTTTTCAAGAAGGATTTCTTAGTCCCATGATGCTGGGCCTAGTTCCATTAGCTGTTGTTCAGTGAATTCCTGGACTGCCAACTCCAGAGATAAAGGACATTTGGTTTTAGGTGACATTAAATAAAATGGATTGCATTTTATATAATCAAATAGTTTTAAATTCTTTCCGTTTCTGTCGACATAAACATGCCCATTGCTGTCTTCAGCTTATGTCTGAATGTTGTGGAAATTTCCCTGTCTTCAGAGATGGATTTGGGTCATTACTGCCAATAACCTTTTCTTTTAATTTTTTTCCTCTTAAAATTATCTTGGGTATAGGTAAATCGTAATTTAGTCGAAGACCACCAGGAAGAACTAAAGAAAAGTAGGGAAAAAATCCAGCTAATGAAACAAGAATTCAAAGAAAAAGAGGATGAGTGGAAAGTTACAAGTGAGGACCTAAAGAGAAAAGCGGAAGAGAAATTAGCGTTGATCCTCCTTGAACTGAGAGAAAAGGCTGAATCTGAGAAACTGTCAATAATAAATAAGTTTGATCTTCGAAAAACTGAAATGAGGAAGCTTCAGGATCAGCAGGCGGCCCAGATCCAGGACCTGGAGAAGTCCCTGATGGAGCAGCAGGGCCGCCTGCGGCAGCTTGAGCTCGGCCTTCCAGGAGACGAGCCCCTGCGGTGCAGCCACTGTGGCCCGGAGCCGGGAGGGGAGGCCCAGGGCTGGGGGCTCGCCACGCTCAGTGTCCAGGAGGACTGTGCACTCCAGCTGATGCTGGCTCAGAGCAGGTGGGTGTCCTCCTCTTGTGGTGCGTCTGGCAGGGACCTCAGGGTGGAAGGTAGATGTGCAGGCTGCGTCTCCAGGAAGACCTGGAGAGAGGGGGAGCGGGAGTGGTGAAGGCCGCTTGGTCTCCACCCTACAGTCATAATGGGACAGAGCTTAGTACTCAGCAGTCGCAAATGCTGCCAGTGACCCTGTCTGAGTCCTTTTGGGGGAGGTCATTTTTCATTTGATGGGTGTTGGTTTCATGCATCTTTTTTTTTTTTTTAATTTCAATTAAAGAACTATAAACTTTGTTTATGAAGCATCATTAGGACATACAGCTTATCCATACAAATGTTTGTGTGTCTTTTAAACTTAGATGGTATTTTTTAAGTAAACATTTTTCTAAAGCGTACATGTACTCTTTGACATTTTAAAGAGATTTAAAAAGTGATTCGGTGCCAGCCATTGAATGCAAACCTCAGTTTCTGGGCTGTGGTGTCCGGAGGCATTCTTGAGCCTTGGAGCCTCCCGTCTGGGCTCCGCGTGCCAGACTCTCACCCCATCACCGATGCCTGCTTTGGAGTCAAACTCTACCACATGTGAGCTGAAGGGGCATAGGCAAGGAGCCCCACCTCACTGAACCCTAGTTTTCTCACTTGTGAATGAGGTTTTACAACCTCAAAGGATTATGGTAAATACTAAAGGTGATAATCTGCATGCGAACTACTTTTAGAGCATCCAGTGGGTAGTTAGCATGTAAAAAATTTAGCTGTAATCTGTCTGAATGTAACAAAGCAAAGACACCAGGTATGTACCAAGTAAAGAATGTGTCTGCATCCCCAGTGTTTGCACAATTGTGGGCTGTGTTTTTGAGTTCTCAATGGCCTTCCTGGCCGCCTGCATTCCCATGGCTCGTTCCTCTTTGCCGCTCGGTGCCCTGGCACTTTCCTGCGGTCCGTGCACTTTCATTCACAATTGCAGGTGTTTTCCCAGATCTCTCCACTAGTCTTTGTGGTCCTTTGGGTCCCCATGAGTAATGTTACCATACTTTTCTTGTTTAAGTGCTGAGGTTGCCCTTTGGGCGTAGTAGCTGGGTGAATTGGTCATTTCGCCTGTCCCAGTGGCTTTCCACATTTGCTGTAGGAAATGAGTAAGTGGTTTCTCTCCGTCGCTGCTCTTTCCTTCCAGCTCAAGCCCTTCGTCTGTGAGCGTGGGGTGCTTGTGGATCCGGCCTTTGGCCTCTGAGCTCTTGTGGCTCCATTTGGCTCCCTTCCTTTTCCCTTGAATTTCTGGTGATGGGGATCTTGGACAATTTTGTGGCAGAAGGAGAAGCAGTAAAAAAAAAAAAAAACAACTTAAATCCAGGAATGATGATTTTAATAGTTGAAGTGCTAGTTCCTGTAGGTTATGTGGTTATGTGTTTCAAGGTGAGGTTTAGTGCTTCCATGACTCTGATTTTGGTATCTGTGTTCACTTTGAGTATCATTTCAGGTTTCTAGAAGAACGTAAAGAAATAACAGAAAAATTCTCTGCAGAGCAAGACGCCCTCGTGCGGGAGCTGCAAGAGAAGCATGCCAGTGAGCTCCAGCAGCTCCAGGAGGACCACCGGCGGCACATGGTGGCATTGACAGCCGAGCTACAGATGAAACACCAGGCTGAGGTCGATGAGCTCAAGGCTGCCCTGACGGGTGAGCACCGGGCTCTTCTAGAAACTCATACAGCTGAACTGCAGACTAGACATGCTGCAGAAATCAGTGCTTTGGGGACAAGACATTTGTCAAACCTAGATTCTTTGGAATCCTGTTACCAGTCTGAAATTCAGAACATACAGCATGAACACAGGCAGGCTCTAGAAAGTTTACAGGTAGACCTGGAGGAACAACTGCAGAAGAAGGATTCTTTTCACCAAATGATTATGGCTCAGGAGTTAGAGAAATTGAAACTGAAACATGATGAAGAACTTCAGTCCACAAAGGACAGCCTGAAAATTGAAATGAGCACTAAACATATTGAAAGTCTGAAAGCCATGGCTGCTGAGCTCCAGAATGCGCACCAGGTGAGGCTTGGTTCTGCGGTGGCAGCACCACCTGGGGTCCCACCTGTCCCCTGCGCACGCACTTCCACAGGTGGCGTGTGTGTCTGTGCGTGACTGTTTTTCTCTCTGTGTGTCGGGTAACTTTCGCTTTCTTTTTGAGATCAGTACAGAACAGTGCGTTTTAAACTTTCTGTGTTTTTATCACAGACTCTCTGATAAAGGCTTTGGATCTCTGACCCTAGAAAAATGTATGAATAGGCATATAACATTTTTTTTTTTTTTTTTTTTTTAAATTCAGTTTTATTGAAATATTCACAAACCATACAGTCATCCATGGTATACAATCAACTGTTCACAGTATGATCATATAGTTATGCGTTCATCACCACAATCTATTTCTGAACATTTTCCTTACATCAGAAAGAATCAGAATAAGAATAAAAAATAAAAGTGAAAAGAGAATACCCAAACCATCCCCCCATCCCACCCTATTTGTCATTTAGTTTTTACACCCATTTTTCTACTGATTTTTTTTCAATTTTTTAACTTTGTTTATCAAAAAATTAAAAACAAACAGGCAAACAACAACCAAAAAAACCCCACAACATTTCAAACAAAGCAATGGATTAAGGAAAACAAATAACCTAAAATAACTACTTTGCTTCCAATATGTTCCTACCATACCCCAAGAAAATTAATAAACCATGTCCAAACAGAGGAGTAAGAAAAACAAATAATCTAAAATAACTACATTGCTTCCAACATGTTCCTACCATACCCCAAGAAAATTAACAACCCCTAAGAAAACAATGGAATAAGAGAAAAAAAAAACCTAAAATAACTCTATTGCTTCCAACATGATCTTACTATATCCAAGAAAGTTTACAAACCATAATCATTCCTGAGCATTCCCATAACCTTGAGATTACCCTCCATAGTTTATCTGTTCTTATTAGATTATCATTCCCCCTCCACTAATTGGTATCTCTAGGTCCCCTACATTCTACAGTATAAAACACTGTACATTTTTCACAGAATTCACATTAGTGGTAACATACAATATCTCTCTTTTTGTGCCTGGCTTATTTTGCTCAGCATTATGTCTTTTTTTTTTTTTTTTTTTTTTTTTTAATCTTCATTTTATTGAGATATATTCGTATACCACGCAGTCATACAAAACAAATCGTACTTTCGATTGTTCACAGTACCGTATGCGCGGTGGGGCCTCAGCTGTCATTTGGGGAGCACAGCGAGTGGTTGTTTATCCCACAGTTGCTGTCCACACAAACACCTTTCTTCCTTAAAGTGTGTTGTTTGCAAAATTTGGATGTATTTTGTGTTCTCATTTGAAGATTCTGGCTGAATGTGGTTTCGCTGTGGGTAGTGCCCTTGGTCTGTTCAGTGCTCTTGGCACAGCATAGGGGGTTAATAAATATTCATGTAATGAATTAAATTCTAAGGAGCAGCAGAGAAATAAAATAAGCACAGCATTATAGCCTAATGGTACTTTTTGTTATTAATGCAACTTTGTACAGAGTGAACTTGAAAGGGAAAAGAATGCGGCTTTGGATGAAAAAGAGGAGCTGCACAAACTGGAGAGTGAAAAAGCACAGTCACTTTTCCAGAAGGAGAAGGAGTCTTTGTGTCTGCAGCTTCAGGAGAAGAGTAACCAGATTCAACAGGTATGTGGAAATGCACTTGTTCTTTTGTATTACCTTTGACAGCGCCTGTGTGTTTTATTTTTAGAGTTAGTGCTAAGCACATTATATGTTTTTCTACCTTAACCTTCCCCTGCCCCCATTGTGCACTGAGGCCCAGGAGAGGGTCCATGAATTTGCCAAAAGAACCCTGGCTATCAAATGGCAGAGCCCAGGCCCTGCACATCGATGTATCTGACTTAATTTGGAAGGATATAAAAATTACTAATCTGCAGGGTGCAGGGCAGTGTGTGGGGCAGCGTGTATGTGCTGAGTCAGGAATCAGCAGCAGGTCAGAGGGCAGGGGAGCCAGGCTGGGGGCTGAGGGAAGGTGGGAGCTGCAGGGTGAGAAAGGGTCAAAGACCGAGGGCAGTGAGTGTCAAGACAGGGTTATCCAAGCCGAGGGAGGGACTTTTATAAGAGAAAAGGCCTCACACTCATAGTGTCTCCCAAACTTTTTCTTCAAAGTATCAGGCATTTCTGCTACAATACAGTGTATGCTTTCCTGAAAAACTTCTGTAAAACTGCATATAGAAACATAGCTCATGGGCAAAGTAGGGTTAAAGCCGTGCTATTCAAAACCTGCGTGACTTCAACCCAAGTGCCAGCACAGTTAAAAGGAAATGCTACGTTCCTAATTGATAAAGAAATGTAGGGATGACAGCCTGATGGAAAGGAGTGTTAAGAAAGGGCGAAGCCTGCTGAAACAAGAAGAGAAGAGCCAACTGCATCAAGAGTAGGGAGACTTACACTGCTAACACCTGGAGACTGAGCGCTGGAGGGTAGGTGGGTTGGTTCGTGACCAGAGAACTAATGGAGGGAGTGGGGCCAATGGGGGTGTGTGATGGGGGAGGTGGGGCTTGATGCCAGGCCACCCTCCTGCTGCAGCTGCTGCACTTTCTGCTGCTGTTACCTAAGTGCACAAACCTGAGTGTGCTGGAGGGAAGTTCACCTGTGAGGCAGTCGCAGCGGCCCAGATGCCACTCCCGCTTGCCTCTTGTATGGCTGGACAGTGTCTCTGCTTGCAGAGATGAGTGTGTGCTCCAGCAGACAGACCCCCCCTTTCAGAGCCAGGGTTCTTTCTATTGTGAAATGATCATTCAGGCATCTTTTTAATGCACATTAAATAGTTAAATAATGGTATGAAATAAGTATTTGCGTCCTGTCGCCCAGCTAAGTATCTCAAAAGAACCTTCGGGTCCCTCTGTAACCACCTGTCCCTGCATCCCTGTCGGAGGTAACCATTGCACTGATTTTTATGAGATGTGTTCTTGAACAATATATGTGGTCGTTTAGCTGCTTTTGAATTACATACAGGGGGAATCTGTAATTGCCTCTTTTCATACAACCTTGATTGGGAGATTCATTGATGACAGCCTGAGAAGCTGTGATCCATTAATTTCCATTGTTGAATGGCGTTCTGCTGTACGAATATACCACAATTTATTCCTTCTTCACTAGTGGACTTCGGCTTGTCTCCAGTTTATGCCATTGTGAATAAAGCTGCCATGTGCTCTTGTACATCTGCCTCTTGTTACAGATGTACAGGCGTTTCTCGAGACTCCACACCGAGAAGTAGCTACCCATGTTCAACCTGGCAAGTAATGCCAGACTACTTTTTAAAGTGGTTGTACCAATTTATACCTCATAACAGTATGTGAGAGTTCCTTTTACTTCACAGCCTTGCCAACACCTGGAATGTTCCTACTTTAAAATTTTTGCCAATATTGTGGCTATGAAACTGTATCGCCTGATGGTATTAATTTGCATTTTCTTATTTACTAATGAGATCAGGCATCTGTTAACATGTTTATGGCCTATTTATGTTTCTTCTTCTATGAAATGGCTGTATCTTTATTTTAAAATAATTGACTTTTTCTTACTGACTTATCAGACTTCTTTATATATTCTGGATTTTTTTTCCAAGTTGTGTTTCTTTTTGTTTATTTTTTTCTTTCTGGCATCGATTGATAAACAACAGTTCTTGATTGATGAATTGAGCAGTATCACATTTTTCCCGCTTTATAGTTGTGTGCTGTCTGTGCCTTACTTAAGAAATGTTTTCCTGTTTCATATAGGCATTCTCCAAGATTTCCTTGTAAAAATTGCACCGTTTTCCCTCTTGGATTTGAGTTTTTAATCCCTGTGCTGGGGGGTGAGGTGGGGTAGCCACCTACATCTTCCTGTGAGGTGACTGGGTCCCCCGCCCTCCCTGCCGCCCTCACTGCCAGCCCTCGGGTGCAGCGCCCAGATGCCGGTGGGGGGGGCGGGCACTGGCCACTCTCGGGGGCCTCTGAGCAGCTTGACCGTTCCTGTGAAAGGCGGGGTGGTCCTGAGAGCCACGCGTCTGGACGTCTGGATGCTGCCCATCCTTGTTCTTGATGAAGAGTCTTTGCTTTGGACTTTTTGTTAGATTTCTGTTTTGGTGCTTGAGATTGCAATTGAGTCTTACTTTGAAACTGGTATTGAAGTATAGGAATGCAGCTGAGCTTTGTGATCGACCTTAACAGGCAGCTTTCAACATTTCGTTATTAGGAAAAATGTTTGCTGTCAGTGTTTTAGATTATGTTTTTCAGGTTAAGGGACTTTCCATCTGTTCCTAATTTGTGAGTGGTTTTATCATGATGAATATTAAGCTTTAATAGCTCCGTTTTGTACTTATTGAGATAATATGATTTTTCTCATTTAATCTGGTAATATGATGAGCCACAACTGATTTTTTGAATATTAAACAAACTTTATATCTTTGTGATACAACCAGTTTGGGTATAATTTTCATGTATTGCTAGATTTGTTTAATATTCCTTTTTTAAAATTTAATTTATTTTTAATTGTGGTAAAATATAAATAATGTAAAAGTAATTTTAACCAATTTTAAGTGGACAGTTCTGTGCAATTAAGTACATTGACAACATTGTATAACTTTCAATATTGTCTGTGTCCAGACTCTCTTTATCATCCCAAACCGAAATCCACACCCATTAAGCAGCAGCTCCATCCCCTCACCCGCACCTGGTCCCCACTATTCTGCCTTCTGTCTCTCTGGTTTTCTTATTCTAAGTTTCTCATGTATGAGAAATCATACAGTATTTGTCCTTTTGTGGACTTACTTCATTCAACAGAATGTCTTCAAGGCTTGTCCATGTTGTACCATGTGCCAGCTTTTCGTCCCTCTTGATGGCTGAGTGATGGCACACTGTGTTTTGTTCTTCCCTTCACTGGTTGACGGACGCTTGGGTTGCTTCCACTTTTGGCCGTTGTGAGCAGTGTCACTGTGAACATCATTGTGAAAGTGTCTGTCCAAGTCCCTGCTTTTAGTTCTTTTGGGTCTGTACTACTAGGAGTGGGCTTGCCAGGTCGTATGGTAATTCTATGTTTAACTTTTCTGAGGAACTGCCAAACTGTACCTGTTTACATTCCCACCAACAATATACAAGGGTTCCTATTTTCTGCGTCTTCACCAATACTTGTTTTCTGTTTTTTAATGATAGCCATCCTAGTGAGTATGAAGTGGTATCTCATTGTAGTTTAAATTTGCTTTTGTCTAATGGCTAATGATGTTGAGCATCTTTTCTTGTGCTTATTGGTCATTTGCATATCTTCTGCAGAGAAAAATAGTCCAATCCTTGGCCCATTTTAAAATTGGGTTGTTTGTCTTTTTGTTGTTGAGTCGTAGGATTTCTTTATATATTCTGGATATTAAACCCTTATCAGATATATGGTTTCCAAATATCTTCTCCCATTCTGTTTTCTTTTTACTTTCTTGATACTGTCCTTTGCTGAAAGTTTTCAATTTTGATGAGGTCCAGTTTATTTTTTCTTTTGTTATCTGTGTGTTTGGTGTAAACTCGAAGAGTCTGCTCCTTAATACAAAGTCTTAAAGATATATCCCTATGTTTTCTTGAGAGAGTTTTATAGTATCTCCTCTTATATTTAGGTCATTGATCTATTTTTAATTAATTTTTGTATATAGTGAGAGGTAGGGTTCCACATTCATTCTTTTGCATGTGGATTTCTAGTTGTCCCAGCACCATTTGTTGAGGAGAACATTTTTCTCCATTGAATAGACTTGCTACCTTTGTCAAAAATCAGCTGGCCAAAGATGTGTGGGTTTATTTCTGGACTCTCAGTTCTGTTCCACTGGTCTGTGTGTCTATCCTTATGCCAGTACTGCAGTGTTTTAATTACTGTCACTTTGTAGTAAGTTTTGAAATCAGGAAATGTGAGTCCTCCAACTGTGTTCTTCTTCAAGGAGTTTGGTTATTTAGGGCCCCTTGAAGTTCCGTATGAATTTGAGCATCATGTTTTCCATTTCTGCAAAAACGGCTCCTGTAATTTTTATAAGAATTACATTGATTTGTAGATTACTTTAGGCAGTATTGATATGTTTACAATATTACCTCTTACAATTCATGAATGTAGGGTGTCTTTCCATTTATTTAGATCTTCTTTAATTTCTTTTCGGAATGTTTTGTATTTTCAGAAAAAAGTCTTTCACCTCCTTGGTATATTTATTCCTAGATATTTTATTCCTTTTAGATGCTATTGTAAATGGAATTGTCTCCTAATATCCTTTTAGATTGTTTATCAATGTATATAGACACACAACTAATATTCCCATGTTAATCTTGCATGCTGCAACTTTGCTGAATTGATTTATTTGTTCTAGTGGCTTTCTTGTAGATTCTTTTGGATTTTTTTTATATTGGATCATGTCATTTATGAAAAGGGATTGTTTTACTTCTTTTCCAATTTGGATGCCTTTAATTTCTTTTTCTTGACTGATTCTTCTGGCTAGAACTACCAGCACAGTGTTCAGTGACAGTGGTGAAAGCCTTATTCCTTATCTTAGGGGGAAAACTTTCAGTCTTTCACCATTGAGTATGGTTTTTGCCATAGTTTTTTTATAAATGCCTTTTATCATGTTCAGAAAGTTGCCTTCTTGTACCAGATTGTATATATTATATCCCCCAGAAAAAGCCATGTTCTTTGATGCAATCTTGTGGGGGCAGGTGTATTAGTGGGGATTAAGTTGGAACATTTGGATTAGTTTGTTTCCATGGAAATGCACCCCACCCAACTGTGGGTGATAACTCTGATTGGATACATGGAGGTGTGGCCACACCCATTCAGCGTGGGCCTTGATTATTTTACTGGAGCACTACATAAGGTCAGACAGAGTAGTGAGCTTGCTACAGCCAAGAGGGACACTTTGAAGAATGCACAGGAGCTGAGAGAGGAACTGCAGTTTGCAGAGACATTTTGGAGATGGCCTTTGAAAGCAGACTTTTGCTCCAGAGAAGCTAAGAGAGGGCAAATGCCCCAAGAGCAACTGAGAGTGACATTTTGGGGAGAAGCTGAAGCCTAGAGAGGAATATCCTGGGAGAAAGCCATTTTGAAACCAGAACTCTGTAGCAGATGCCAGCCATGTGCCTTCCCAGCTAACAGAGGTTTTCCGCACACCACTGGCCATCCTCCAGTGAAGGTACCCGATTGTTGATGACTTACCTTGGACAGTTTATGGCCTTAATACTGTAACTGTGTAACCAAATAAACCCCTTTTATAAAAGCCAATCCATTTCTGGTGTTTTGCATTCTGGCAGCATTAGTAAACCAGAACACTTCTCTTCCTAGTTTTCTGAGTGTTTTTAGCATGAAAGAATGTTCGGTTTTGTCAAACACCTTTTCTGCATCAATTGAGATGATCTTGTGGTTATTTTTTCTTCATTCTATTAAGTGGTATATTATGTTGATTTTCTTATATCAGACTATCTTTGCATTCCTGAAATTATTTCCACTTAGTCATATTGTATGATTCTTTTAATATTCTTTATATAAAGTATGCCAGTATTTTGGTGAGGAATTTTGCGTCTATATTCATCAGGGATATTGGTACGCAATTTTCTTTTCTTGTGTTGTCTTTAAGTGGCTTCTGTATTAGGGCAATGCTGGCCTCATAGAATGAGTTAGGAAATGTTTCCTTCCCTTCTGTCTTTTGGGAGAATTTGAGAAGGATAAGTGTTAAGTCTTTCAATGTTTGGTTGGATTCAGCAGTGAAGCCATCTGGTCCTGGACTTTCCTTTCTTGGGAGGATTTTGATGACTGATTCAATCTCTGTACTTGTTACATGTCTTTTGAGGTTTTCTATTTCTTCTTTATATGTTTCAACAAATTTGTCTTATTTCATCCAGGTTTTCTCATTTGTTGTTGGCAAATTACTGTTTGTAGTGCCTTCTTACCATTTTTATTTCTGTAAGGTCAGTAGTAACATCACCACTTTTGTCCCCAATTTTAGCTATTTTGCTTCTTCTCTGTCAGTCTGCCTAAAGGTTTGTTGATTTTATTGAATTTTTTTTCCAAAACAACTTTTGGTTTTGTTGGTTCTCTTTATTGTTTTTCTTGTTCTCTGTTTCATTTATCTCTAATCTTTACTCTTTCCTTCTTTCTAGTAACTTTTGGTTTAGTTTGCTCTTGATTTCAACACAAACTAAAGTAAAAATTTTGAGACATAAATGATTTTGAGACAAAATGTAGGAATTTTTGAGACAAAATGTAGGAATTTTCTTTTAAAACAGGCAGTAAGAATAGCTAAAGGAGATCTATGAAATTTAATTTTGACATGAAAAAATTTATTGCAAAATGATTTTAAGTCATTTAAGAAACTATTATACATTAATATATTACTTATTGTCTATTATACCTAGGTGAATATTCGATATTGAGTGTTTTAAGCTATAAATGAGCTAACTAGTTTTTAAATCCAAAAAAAAAAAAAAAAATCGAAGATAGAAGACAGAAACCTAACTTTTTTTAACATTTAACAAAAATTTCTGCATAGTTTCTTCAAAAAATTTGTTAGCCTTGTAATTGTGACTAGCATTACAGCTTTTAAAAGAAGTCTTACCCAGGTCAACAGTAAACAGAAAAAACCCCGAGCATGATGACTGTTGAAAATAGCCATTGGTGCATACTCATGTACCACACACACATGCAGAAAATACATGTCAAACCTGCTGTTAAATTGCTAAATTGCATGTTTTGGTTTTCCTTACAATTTAAAAGACTGGATGCTGGGAACTCTATAAGTTATAAATAAGAACAAAACAAAATCCTCTCTTCTTGCCAAAAGGTGTACAGTTGTATTATATTCTATTTTAGTTGTTAACAAATCTGAAAATTGGATAAAACCATTTTATCAAAACAATAAGTTTGCTCAGTGAGTACTGAAAAATCAAAACTTATCCAAAGTGAATGCAAATGAAAATTGTGCTATATCATATTACATGCACCCCTTAAAATTAGGGTGATTAACAGAACAGTTAAAATCACATCAGGTAAGTTTAAGATTTAGCCCCTAAAGAATATTTATTTTTATTGTTTTACTGTTTTATTGAAAGAAATAAGTTTAATCTAAAGTACTGGTTTATCATGATCTTCTTCTGTTACTTAGTTTAAACCATGAAGTTCACGTATGAGACTGTAAGCTGATGTAGGTACTCTCGATTACAGGTCTACATCTAATGGCCTATAAATGTCAGTGGAAGCAATACTGTTCCGTGAGGCACAACAATTTCCTTTCGTTTTATAATCAATAACTTCTAACCCAGCTCGACAATTAATTACATTTTAAATTATAGATTTGAAAAATGTATTCGCAGCGTATTAAAAAAATGCAATATGAAAATCGTGCTTTTCAGAGTCAGTGAATTTTTTGTTTATTTTTATGGCTATTTGGTTTACTTCCTTCTTCTGGGCAAGATTAGTATGCAACTCTCATTCTTATAGACAATCAAAAACCATAGAGCCAAAGTGTCTGCATACCTAACTTGGTATTGTCAGCTGTAAACTAGCACCCTAAGAACAATTGTACTAAATTTTAATACTCTTCATTAACAGTTCCATTTTCCTGAGTTTGTGTTCTTTGGCATGGGCTTAGGATATAATCCATTTTTCGGAAGGTGCTCCTTGCTGAGGTGAGCTTGAGCTCCCTGCTGCAGCTGGAAGGAGCCTGATGTGTGAAGAGGCTGAAGCAGAGTCTCTGGGATGGAAAGCGCAGCAGCCGTGCGCTCCAGTGCAGCAGCAAGGCACCGACTGGTTGGTTGCATCTGAATTACATACCAACTAGAAGCACTGGTTTTTTGTTTTTGTTTTTTTTAAATTTTGTTTTAATGCAATTTTATTGAGATGTATAAATCACCATAATCAATCTATTCAAAGATTCAAATTTTCTTTACTCCAAAAAATGTTCAAATTTTTTTTACTCCAAAAAATAAAATAAAAATCAGAATAAAAAAGAATATGCAAAACATTCCATTCCCCTCCTCCCATTGTTCATTTACTTTTTTTTCCACACTCATTCATTGTTTTTTTTTAACTTTATCAAAAAATTAAAAAAACACTTCAAACAAAACCAAAACAAAGGAATAAGAAAAAACAAATAACTACATTTCTGCAAACTTGTTCCTACCATACCCCCCAGAAATTAACAAACCGTAATTGTTCCTGAGCATTCCCAGAACATTAAGTTTACCCTCCATAACTTACCTGTTCTTGTTAGATTATCATTCCTACTTCACTACTTGCTGTCTATTGCTAGGTCCCCTACATTCTACTACATATAAACCATTTATTTTACGTTTTTCACAGTGTTCACATTCGTGGTAAAATAGAATATTTCTCTGTTTGTGCCTGGCTTATTTTGCTCAGCATTGTGTCTTCAAGGTTCATCCATGTTGTCTTATGTTTCATGATATCATTCTTTCTTACTGCTGTGTCGTATTCCATCATGTATATATACCACATTTTGTTTATCTGTTCACCTGTTGAAAAACATTTGGGGTGTTTCCATCTCTTGGCAATTGTGAATATTGCTGCTATGAGCATCGGTGTGCAGATATCTGCTCGTGTCACTGCTTTCAGATCTTCTGGGTATATACCGAGAAGTGCAATTGCTGGATGGAAGGGTAACTCGATATCTAGTTTTTGAAGGAACTGCCAGACTAACTTCCAGAGTGTCTGTATCATTATACAGTCCCACCATCAGTGAAACACTAGTTTTTAACCACCTTGCTTGGGAAGTCGGAACAAGGAATTCTTATAGAAAATGTCCTTAGCTTGCCTCCGTGTGCTGTCAGTAATGATGATTGTGGGAGGATAAATAGGAGAATCTAAGATAAATTCTTTTAAATTAGCAGCTTCAGTCCCTGGGTGTATTATTAATGTACCAGACTTTTGGCAAATAGTTGGAAGTTCAGGATCTAAGTTTGTAGTTCTGAGGCCGTGAAAATTTCCAAATTGAGCCATCAACAGGTGATGGTTTTCCCTGAAGACTAGCTACCAGCGATCCTCGAGGCATATGAATCTGGTGATCTCTCCCTTCTCTCCCGGGTTTCATGGCTTCCAGCTTCTGGCTTCACTAGCTTCCTCTCTGTTTGTGTAGTTTCTCTCTGCTTCTGTGTGTCCTCTCAACTTCTGGATTGTCTCTCTTTTCTCTCTCGGCTTTTCTGTGGCTTTTTTTTCAATGTCTTTTCTCTTGCTACCTTTTTTTTTTTTTTTTTTAATCTTTAGCTGTTTTTTTTTTGTAGTGTACCATTTTGATTCCCAGCTTTCCTTTTTAATATATATTTTAGTCATTTTTTATTATCTTATTGGATATCCCTTGTATGTGACAAGTCTCTTCTCGCTTGCTGCTCTCAAAATGCTCTTTTTCTTTGGATTTTGACAGTTTTGCTATACTGTGTCTTTGTGTAGATCTCTTAGAGTCTGTCCTGCTTGCAGTTTGTGGAGCTTCCTGCATGCGAATATTTTATGTCTTTCGTCAGATTTGGGAAGTTTTCGGCCATTATTTTTTCACATGCTTTTTCTGCCGCTTTCTCTCTTATCCTTCTGGGATTCCAGTGATGCACATGTTTGTGTGCTTTAGGGCATTCCACAGTCCCTCAGGGTCTCTTAAGTTTTCTTTAATTTTGTTTTCTTTACACTTCTCACACTGGGTGCTTTCAGTTGTCTTTTTTGCATGTTTGCTGATCCTTTTTTCTGAGTGTTCAGATCTACCTTTGAATCCCCTCTAGTGAGCTTTTCGTTTGAATTACTGTTGTTTGCAGCTCCAAAATTTCTGTTTGGCTCCTTTTTAAAATTTCTGTCTCTTTATTTTGTTTGAACAATGTATTTCTAATACCCTTTAGTTCTTTGAATATGGATTCCTTTAGCTCATTGAGCGTATTTATGACAGTGACTAGTAGTTCCAATGTATATGAGCTTCCTCATCGGTGGTTTATGGCTTATTCTTTTTTTCCTGTAAATGGGCCCTACTTAACTGTTTCTTTGTATGTGTTGTAATTTTTGTTGAGAATTGGGTTATGAGTATTATGTTGTCATAACTCTGGAAATCTGATTCTCCTACTCCTCTGGGATTGCTGGGATGTATTTATTTTTCCTTGTTGAAGACTGGAGCCATCAATTTGTGACTTTTCAGTACTATTTTCCCCCCAGACGGAGTTCCTTGTGCTGTTTTAAACTTTAATATCTTTATTGTCTGTCTTTCTTTAGATTCCCTTGATCTGCCAGCTACTGACGGGGCCCATGTCTGGCACTGTGACTTTGGTGTGGTCAGTTTTTTCTGGCCGGCGGTTATCGGTTTTGTGTGCTCACCCCTCTGGCCAACCCTGGGTGAGGCGGCTCTGCAGGAAGGCCTGGGCTGCCGGCCACCCCTGGCAATGCATCCCTGCCCCGACCCCTCCTGGCCACTGTCCCCTGACCACCGTCCTCTGAGTGCCGCCTCTCACCACCATCCACTGTGCCCTGCCTCGAGGGCCTGGGGGGTGCAGTTCTAGGCCTCCAGGAGTGTTTGGGGCATGTTTATCCATCATCTGTATCTCTCTGTCATTTTTTTCATTGTTGACCATTTTGGAATTTGAATTTCTCTGCTTCTTCACTCCACCTTCTTTAATACTCCCAGGTCTGTTGTGGGGTAGTCTGCCTTAAGTTATGGTTTACAGCGTCCCTGTTTTCTTCACTTTTGAGGACCAAAGTGAAGCTGGGTTTACAATTTGCTTATTTCTTGTAGTACATTGATTTCAGAATCATGCTTTTCTCTCTCTTCTGGCCTATGATTTTCTTTTTTACGTGTGAAATTATTTCATGGACCCTGTGCTGGCCTCCCTGTTTCTGTTTGCTGCATCCCCCACACCTGCCCTCTCCCCAAGCCGGCTGGTGGAGTCCATGCACCTGGGTGCATCCTGGGTCTGAGGCTCCCAGCAGGTCTGACTTGGAGGCAGGGGCTGCTCGAGGCACTGCCCCCTGCCCCTCAGCAGCTGCGCTCTCTGCTTGCTGTCTGCACGGGCTGCGTGCCTGGCGAGGCCTGCTACATCTGCTCTGTTGTTCCATCTGCTGGGCTGCTGCTCGACTGGCTCAGTCACTGCCAGTGGTTACCAGGGCAGGGGGATGCTGGCGCCCCAGGACTGAGGCGCCCTGTAGCTCGGAGACTAACTGGCCTCCAACTCTGGGGGCACGACATCCTCACCAGCAACCCTGCTGCCAGGCCCCCATGTGCCAACTCGATTTGCTTGTCTGGCTGCTCATTTTATTCTGAATGATCAGATGTAGGGACTTTATTTTAAATTACTGTCTGCGAGCAGTCTCTGGAGAGTGTCCTCCTCTGCCCCGGCAGCAGGAGTGGGGAGGTGACAGATAATGGAGGGAAGGCCTTATGAGTGATCACCTCTAGTTGCCACCTTGTTCCTCTTCTTCCACGTTCTTATTTGGTGTAACCACGAACGTTACGATGAATGCTTCTTAACAGCAGTTTATTTGTTTTAACTGAAGTATAAACATTTTTTCCAACAGCTAAAAGACCACATTTTATCCTTAAGTAATGAAATCAGAGAGTGTCATTCTGAGCTTGAGAAACTGCAGCAGCGACGTGAGAGAGAAAACCAGGAGGGAACGAACCTGATATCCATGCTGAAGTCCGATGTCGTGTTGTCGCACCGGGAAAGGTGAGCCCGCCCGCTGGGCGCAGGATGGCGCTGGTTCCTGTGTATTCGCCACGCCCTTGGAGCTGCGTGCCCACACGATCCTTTCGTTTACAAGAATGCCTTAGATGTGGAAAAAATACTGAGCGGTGTAACGAAAACCTGTGTACCTACCACCTGGCTTGGCCAATTGTTAACATCTTTCTAAATTAAAATAAAAGGTGTTCCTGCTGGAGCCCCTGCTGGGCCCTGCACTGTCCTCTTCCCCTCCCACCTCCCCAGAGGCCCCAGGCCCGAGGGTTCGGGAGCCTCGCTGCTCACGCCCTGGCTCCCCGATCCTTCTGCCAGCTGTGCCCTCCCGCAGTGTTCCGTCTGCTTCCCCGAGTGTGTGTTTGAGGTTTGTCCCTGCCGACGCCTGTCACCCTGATGTGTTCACGTTCTCCTGCTGTGGAAGCTTCGGTTGTGTTGTCCCGTGGTGCGTTTCCAGTCTCCTGGCTCTGGGGTTACAGGCAGCACTGCGGGCATGAGACCGCATGTGCTGTGCCCGTGTGTGTGTGTGCTGTTGGGGTGTGCGCCAAGCATGGAGTCCGGGCACCAGCTCGAGTATCTGAGCTTTTCTGGGCCTTGCTGTGATTCTGAATCCCTGTGTCTGGTTGCTTGCTCCCCCACCCCCCACCATGGGTACAGCTGGGGCATTTCGTCTCCTCATGCCCCAGGCCACTTGCCAGTTGGAGGGGCTGACACCAATGTCCGTGTCTGGGTCTGCGTTGCCCTGATTTGCTCTGTGGTGCTGCTGCTTGGTGCGCTTCTCCGTGGCCTGTGTGCTGATGTCTGGCCCTGTCCCTGCTGGGTGGCTGCTTCCTGGACCCTGTCCCCATCCCGTGCTGCGCATCCCCTCGCCCCGAGGCCTGGTGCTGGAGGCCGGCCCCGCGGTGCAGCCGCAACACCTGCCAGCTCCTGGTCCCACTTGGTGACATCTTGGTTAAGAGGCCGTTCCCCAGGTGGGCCCCACAAGGACGTTCCCGCTACGTCAACTCAGAGCTGTACAGTTTTGTTTTTCACCTAAGTCTTGAATGCTGGGGTTATTTGGTTGTTTATTTGGTGTGATGTCAGGAAATTCTTTCCTTTCTTTCTGCCTGCTTGAGCAATGGGCCCAGCGCCTCACCCCGAGGAGCTCGGCCTTTCCCGCAGATGGGTGTTCCTTCCTCGCCTCAGGTACTGACCTTGGTACGGGCTGGGTCTGCCCTGGGCCCTGTCTTGCTGTCTGCACTGATGTGCTGTGTCCGGTGCACTCTGCGTGCCCTGAGAACTGCCCACCTTGCGTCTCCCTCAGCAGCATCTGCTGTTCATGGGTGCGGCCAGGACGGCTGGGAAGCTGGGTTGGGACCGGTGCTCTGCGCTGAATCCCTGGCCTCTTCACGGTGCTGAGATGCCGTCCCTGAGTGGGAATCTCGGGCCAGGTCTCCTTTTGCTCCTTTCTCCAGCCTTCTCCAGCGTTTGCGTGCAGGTGCTGTGTAGCTTTGGGTGTGACTCTCCTGTGTCGTGTGGCTGAGTCCAGGCAGGAGGGTGACGGGCTCGGCAATCAGCGGCGCCACCTGTGGGGTGGGCACGGGGTGTGAGTGAGCCATGGGTGTATGGGCAGTACCGCCAAGGGGCAGCAGCTGCAAATGCCCTGGTGCCTGGCGCACCCGGCATCTTTGAGGATCAGCAGGGAGGCTGGGGCGGCCGGGTTGTGGCCGGCAGGGCAGGCCCTGCAGCCCTTGGGCTCACAGTGACTGCTGCTTTCCTGCAGCCGCCGACAGCCTCCATGCCCACACTCCCAGCCCAGGACCCTCTTCCAGGAGCCCCCTGGCTCTCTCTTAATAGCAGCCTGGAGTCTCCGAGCTGCCCTCAGCTCTTTTCCAGGTGTCACCTGTGCGGGAACGTCTGCCTTGCAGTCCTGTGCTGCCCCTCGCTCTGCCCCTTGTCCTTGTGCCCATTGCTGTCTGCGACGCTCATCTGTTCTGTTCCTGTGTTGCACCTGCTCTGTGAGCTGCAGTCCTGCCAGATGTGCCTTCTGCCGAGGGCGTAGCTGTGGACCGTGTGCCCACAGTTACTGGCATGCAGCCTGGTAGAGCAGGAGCACATTGCTATGCTGAGACGGAGGAATGTGGAAGGGGCACCCTTCTTTCCTTTCTCCCCACTCCCTCCCTGCAGGCACTGTTCCCAGAACACTGGGAAACCGCCTTGTCCAAGCACTCCTGTTTTCAGCAGTGCCCTGGAGCAGCTCCACAAACCAACGCACTCCTCTGAAATGTCTGATGTTTGTTCTGTCCTCGGCTCCTCCCTGGTTATCCCCCAGTTCTCTCCCACGAACTACTGGCCTGCAGTCTGGGCTGCGTCTTCATTAAACCCTCGAATCTTCTCCCGGCTGCCTTTCGCCATCACCTCCCCTGTCCTGAGCATGCCACTGAGCTCAAGCTTTTCCATGCTCCGTGGCACATGAAGTCAGCTCCTTTGGGAAGAGATCAGGAGCTCTGTTTCGTGGCCTGCTTACCCCCAGGAAAGATCTCTGAGCCAGGGCTCTGGAGCTGGCGCTTCTCTGAGCTGAGCCCTCAGGAGGGGCAGGTGGCAGCCTGAGGGGCTCTTGGCTGCCTCTCCTGGTGTGGAACCCCCACTGCACAGGCCAGAGTCAGGGCGACTGGGACCCCAGTGTCCTCAGAGGACTGTGCGCATTCCAGACTCGGGGGCTGGGCACAGAAGGGGAGACCCCACTTTTCAACTGCAGTCCCCTGGAGTTTACTTCAGAAACAGGCGCCTGGGGCAGGGTGAGAAGCGCAGGTCCTTCCCTTCCTGGGAGAAACCCCCCCGGGGGCAGGCTGCAGTGCCCTTGGCTGCAGCAGTTCAAGTGGAGTTTTGCTGAGCTGGGAGGGAAGTGGGAGAGAGCGGTCTTGGTTCAAGTGCCACAGACTTTCACCTTTCTTGTAGAATTTTCATTGATTTTCTTGAGTAGATGTTTTTTCATTTGCTGTGTGCCTTTAGGGCCTTTCCTGGCATCCGAGGCTCCCCTGACATGCGATGTCTGCTGGCCCTTCTCCCATCTCTCCCAGCTCCTGTGGGTGCTTCTTGCCTCTGGGCATTTCTCATCTTTCTGTGGGTTGGTCACATCACAGTTGAAATAGCCTAAGCGAAGTCCCCCCACAGTAGGTCTGCACCCACAGGAAGGGGTTGAAAGAGCACGGCCTTTTCTGGGGTGCGTGACAGTTCCCCACAGCACACTGACTCCCGCCTGTCCTTGCTGCACGTGCCGGGCGGAGTTGGGGCAGTGCCTCCTGGAGCGGAGGCGCCGGCAGATCAGCATGTGTGTCCTCAGTTCTCTTGCCCTCCTTTCTCAGGAAAGCTCTCCAGGATGCGCTTCACAGGCTGCTGAGTTTGTTCGGAGAGACACTGAAGGCTGCACTTGCCATGAAGAGCCAGATCAGTGAGCGTGTGGGGCTCTGTTTGGACGGTGATGTGGGCGCCACGGACACAGAAAGCCAGTCCAGCGTGCGGCCAGGGGTTGAGAGCCCATCCACAGGTGAGTGCCTGGGGGACGGCTGCTGGCCGCTGTGTCCTTCTCACATTGGCCTTTTGTGGTTGCCTGAGTTCCTGTATCTAGTGATTGCGTTGAACCAGGGTGGTTGGGGAAGCTCTCTGTTGCTTTTACTGAAAGAGTGGGCTTTGTGAGCGAGCCTGGAGTGCCTGGTTGCAGTCCCAGTGTGGAATATGGCTCGGCCCTGCTGGAAGGCAGCCTGCAGGCAGGACAGCTGAGGAGGCAGGGGCCTTCATGCTCCCTGTGGGTGGGAGTCTTGGGATACCTGGGGAGAGGAGCTCCTCCAAGGCCGGGCCTGAGACTCGGCATTGCTGAGTTAGCCGCTGCTGGCTCTTTGCCTGCTACTCAGATAGATGAGAGCTGATCTGTGAACATGGTGAAGAGTTGTACTGGGTGGAATTTGCTGTCTCCTGTGTGCGGGTCGCTGTGTGCCCTTGTCTTAGTTCTTAGGCTGTTGAAAGAAAATACCATGGAATGGGTTGGCTTTAATGATGGGAATATATTTGCTTATGGTTAGAGTCTGGGAAAATGTCCAAATGAAGCCCTCATCAAGGCGATGCTTTTTCCCCACAGACTGGCTGCTGGCTGTCCTGGGCCCCGCTGCCACATGGCGTTGCAATGGCAGCCTCTCTCTTCTCTTCCAGGTTCCACTGACCTTCAGCTTCTGGCTGCTCCCTGTGGCTTTCTCTCCCTGCTTCCCCGTCTCCTTCCCTCTCCCCTCTCTCTCCCCCTCCACCCCCTTTCCCCTTCCCCCCACTTCTCTGTCTCATCTGTGTCTGAATTTCAGTCTGATGATAAAGGACTCCAGGAATGGGATTAAGACCCATCCTGATTGAGCTGGGCCACACCTTAACTAAAGTCGCCTCATCAGAAGGTCCTACTCAGGATGAGTCCACACTGACAAGGGTGGATTAGCTTTAAGAATGTGTTTTTTTGGGGTATACAGAGCTTCAACCCCCACAACTGCTTAGGAAATGCTCCTTATTCTCCAGGAGGATTGTCATTCTCAGGAGTTCCCTTGACCTGAGTCGGTGGGTTTGGTTGTTGTTTCAGAAACCGTTCACTGGGCCGCTTGCTGACCACTTCCTGCATGTGTGTGTTTGCATTTGGTCATTTTGTAGCTCAGCCTCTGGATGAGACATTGCCCAGGTTTGATGTGGCCCCACTAGACTTCCACCAGCTGTGGCCTGAGTGTGCCGAGATGGCTTCCGTGACTGAGGTCAGCAGCCACGTGCGCGAGAGCTTTTTCATGAGCCCAGAAACCACCCTGGAGTGTGAGCAGCCCATTCGGAAGATCTATCAGAGTCTTGGGATTGCTGTGGACAGCCTTCTGGAGATGGCCCTGGACTCTACCAAGCAGGTGAGCTGTGTCCTCCCCGGAGGGCTTCCTCTCCCATTGCGGCGCTGGCTGGCGATTGTCCTCTTCAGAGGAGCACAGGCTGAGCAGACGAGAGTGCTGGAGTGATGGGCAGCGGGGTCCCAGCTCCAGACGCTGGGCCAGGTGCTTCTCATGAGGGTTTTCCAGTGCCGACAAGACCACGCAGGATGAGAGTGGGCGCATCACGGTTCAGCGGGGGCCTTGAGGGCCATCTCTCTGCCTGCTCCTCTGCTGGGTGTTGGGGGCGCTTCTGGGAGGCTTGTTGCCCCCCCCCCCCCCCCCCCCCCCGTGTAGTGTCTACTCTCTGGTTATGACCAACAAGAGCCATACTTGCCTTCCCTTAAGCAGGAGCCTTCTCTGAACCAAAGTTCTTGAGGACGCAGGTTTGCGTTGAATGACAACAACTCAGCCTGCTTATCTGATAACATGTAAATTAGCCCCTTTTTTCCTATACATACTTCATGCACTGTTGTAAATCTAAGTTGAGTATTTTTGTGTTTAGAGGTTATCACTAAAAAAGGAATTATTTCTGTTAATCCTTTTAGAACATTCTAGACAATTAGAAAAGAACTTAAGGATAAGTGGAAAGCCATGGAGTAATGAATAGATCCTTTTTTCCAAAGTCAATCCAAGTGGAATGAGCAAGTCTATTTAGTGGAATGTTATGATATTTTGGTGGAATATTTATGATATTAATATACCCTTTGGTTATTTTAGTATGCAATCCTGACTTTTAAATGTATTTTAACAGCTGGAGGAAGCACGTCAGATTCATTGTCATTTTGAGAAAGAATTTAATTGTAAAAATGAGGAGACTGCACAAGTCATTAAAAAGCAAAAGGAGCTATTGGAATGCTTAAATGAAGAAAGTGCAGCAAAAACCAAGCTGATGCTGGAGCTCCACAAAGCTGAGGGTGAGTGAGCGTGGCGAAGGGCCAGGACCACTCCCCACGGAGGGTCTTACAGCACATGGGTGAGAAATGGGGATGGCTGGGGTACACTCCCGAGAAATGGAAGGACGGGGGCAGCCTTAGTGGGGAAGCATCCAAAGTAGAATTTAAAAAATCGGATGTAAAGTAGTACCGTGCTCTATATGTACGAGCTGTCAGAAGTTATCAAAGAAACAGAGCATGGCGATGGAGAAACCACTTGGGCTCTGGAGGGTTGGTACCCCTGGCACAGCTGAGCTAGCATGGCAGGCGAGCTCTGCCGTGACTAGTGCGTCCCCTCCCTGGGTGGGTGCCTGGCCTGGGGTCTGTGCTCCCGAGAAGGCCCGTGATGGTTCACCACCTTGCCGGCCCTTTGGTGGGCATCCTCTTCCTCACCGGGGCCTTTGTGGTGATGATACTCCTTGGGCACATGGACTCTCTGGACTGAGGCCATGGGGGCCAGCTCAGGACCTCCTGGGGCCTGGCCTGTCTGCCCCTGTCCAAGTCGCCCTGTCCTGGGGCTGCCCTAGCCCTGCTGGGTTGGATAAAGACTGCTCATCGAGCAGAGCCTGAGATGTGTGTGGGCTCTCAGCTTCTTACAGTGTGTTCTTGGGGAGACTGCTGATGTCTCACTGCTGCCTGTGCCCTGGCCCTGTGGGTCTGACTCTTGCACCGTCCTGCATGGTCGGAGCAGAGGGTGGAGCAGCCCAGTCTCGCTCTCTCTCCTCAGGCGTCATCGAAGGCTTCAAGGTGGAGAGAGCTGCTTTGCAGGAGGCGCTGGGCCAGAAGGAGGAGTCAGAGGAGCGCCTTGTCCTAGAATTGGAGAACTTGAAACAGCAGCTCCAGGTGGTGACCCTTGAACAATCAAAGCTGAAAGAGGAATATTCTGTCTTGCGAAACCAAAAGAACATGTTGGCTGCTGAAGCAGGGGAAAAGGAAGCTGGTAAGAAATAGAAATTGCCAGAGAATGGGGCTTCAAGAAGGGGGGGTGTGTGAGGCCCAGAGTGATCCCCCTGTCTCACTGGAAGTTTAAAATTTTTATAGATTAAGTTTTTTTTTTTTAAAAACCAAGAATACTGTTCAGAAGGGATCTTTTTGTGCACACATATGTAAAACAACTTTTTATATAAAACATTGTGCCTTGAGAAGGTTGTACTAGGTAAGATGAAGCATGTGCTTGTTTTTGTGGTTCTCTCGGAAAAGCCTGATTTTCCTGTCAAACACAGCTGTCAATGTATTCTTATCTCTGTGAAGTGAAAAATAATCTTTAGTAAACAGTATGTTACTTAAAATGTTGCCAAACCTTTTGATGTAAATAGTCAATATCATGAAAAATGAGAGCTCATTTTAAATGTTTATTTAAAATAACAAAAAGATGTGCCTAATGTAGGCTTTGAGTAGGAAATCACTTAGTTTTCACAAAAGTAGTGTATGTGTGTTTGGGTTTTTCTGGGAGTGGTCATTTGTCCTGCTCTCCTCTGGGCCCTCATGAACTCTGACTCCAAGCGTGTCCGTAGTTCCAGGGCTGTGTCGTCCTGGCCCGTGTGCCTCTGCACAGGTGTCAGTGCTGTGTCACTGCAGCCCTGGACTGACCTCTGCCCCTGGGAGCTGAGGATCCCAGCAGCGTGAGAATAAATGGGTGGAGTAATGGAACGACACTATTTTAGCAATTGATGCCCCAGACGCTTCCCAGAATCTTGCTGCTGACACTCTTCTCCATCTCGTACCATTTCTGTTCTATGCTATCCATTCTTCTCTTTTTATTCTTGTTAAACGTTTGTACATTTTGATTTATAGGCACTCCTGTTACTGTACCACAAAAGGATTCAGGTTTGTAAAAACGAATGAGTTGATTTCTGATATGCTTCATGTTTGCATCAGAATTTGCAAATCATTCCACTAAAGAGGCAAAGTACTTCAGAGCTCGTGTAGAAAACGATAGTAACTTTAAGTGAAATGATGCAGCAGTCATACATAAAAATGGGCAAAGTTGTCAGATTGATCTGGAAGGATGCATTTCTCTAACAGCACTTACTCCTGGTACTGAACTGTAATCCAGAACTGGCGTGCTGGTGTGAAGGAATTGATGTCTGCTTAAAGCTGTGCGGTAGCCCTTAGGCTGGACCCTGCCCTGTGTCTTTTGTAAGGTCTCCTACGAGGGGCTCGTGTCCCACATGTGACCTCTGAAGCCTGGGCTGACGGTTTGTCGGGCCTCAAAGCAGGCCTGAGAATTGGTTTACATAAAGGCCACGGGAGCCCTCGTTGCTGCTGGCATTTGAGCCGTCTCTGCCTAAACCAGGGGCCTGAGGATGGCATGGTCCTGCCGGAGCGGAACCATGGCTCATGATGACTGCAGTTATACCACGAGGCTAATTTCACGTCTTAAGGGTTGCGGACGACACGGCTGTGGCTGCACGTTCAAGGCTAATTTCATGTCTTAAGGGTTGTGGACAACATGGCTGTGGCTGCATGTTCAAGGCTAATTTCATATCTTAAGGGTTGCGGACGTTGTGGCTGTAGCTGCATGTTCAAGGCTAATTTCATGTCTTAAGGTTGTGGACAACACAGTTGTAGCTGCATGTTCAAGACTAATTTGCCATAATTGGCTTGTGGATATGTTAGCATAAAAACTCATTAAAAATGTATTAATGTAACGGTAGTTTGTCATAAAAATTTTGGGCAGATTATTCCAAACCAAAATAATCAAGTTTTGAAAGCAGGTATAATGTAAATAGAAATATGGATTTAATATTTCATTCTTGGATACTTCGGATACTTCAGGATTCATCAGAGACAAAACCTGTTTTTTTATAGATGCTTATTGATTTATAGTTTCCACTTTGGTTGAATTTTATCCCTATTTGCTTGTCAGTTTATATACTAGATTGGGCTCACCTCCCCAGATAGTTTTAGATTAACTTTTGATTTATTGATAACTCGTACTCTTTTCTTCCAAGAGGTCATCACAGCTCTGGGCACTTAATAAATGCCTTTATTGGAGGGGATTTGCCATTGGGAGGTTCTGCATTGGGATTTACTTGAAATTATGTTCATGTCTATACAGATTAGAGTTACATTTTGTTTCTCTATATTTGAGAACATACGTGAAGACAGAATTCTTAACAACATTTGGAGTACCAAGATGTACTCTTTTCAGGCTTTAAAACATTTTTATGAGAGGCAATTTTCATTTAAAAGATGTAATTATTATTATTACTGTTATTTGCAACCATGGTTTGACTTTAGGTGGGGAGTTGAGTACACAGGGTGCGGCTGTAGGCTTGGCTTTTGGGACGGCCGTGGAATGGCGGACGATGTGGTTGCCCCAGTCTGCCCTGACATGTTCCTCCGTGGGAAGGGGCAGTGAGGGGAAGCAGGCACACACGGCTTTGGAGGCAAGCTGTGGGGTTTAGGAGGTTCATATCTCCCTTGTGCTCAGATCCCACTGGCCACCACGCTTTGTGAACGGGGAGGCTGGAGATAGTTTCCACCGTTTTCAGGGCGCATGTACCCTGCTGTATTTGGGGGTTCCATTAGCACTCCCTGTCTTGTGTGGTGTCTTTCTTCCTATCTGTAGCTACCAGTAAACGGGCATTTCGAGCTCCCTGCTGTGGTAGACATGCCACACTCTAAATTGGTGATTTTTCCTCCATGTCTGCTTTCTTTGCATGTTAGGTCTACGGAAGGAGGTGGAATGTCTAACAAAGGAGCATTTGGAGACTAGGAAACAGGCTGAGAAAGACCGCACAGCCCTGCTCACTCAGCTGAAGGTGTTAGAGCTGGAGCTGGAAGACCAGCTTCGCCTGCACCAGGCCTGTGCGCAGCACGCGGAGGAGGTCCTGGCCTTGGAGCAGCAGCTGGCGTCTCTGGACAAGCACCTGCGCCACCAGCGCCAGTTCATGGATGTAAGGTTCTGAGAGCCAGGCTCATTGGCACTATTAAAAGGCATTTTCAAGTTTCCCCCCAAATAACGTCTTTTACCTTTTTATTTTGGAACATTTCAAGCTTAGAGAAAAATATCAAGAATAGCACAGCGAATTCCCCTACACTCTTTGGTCACACTCACCATATGCTTGAGCCTTTTGCCATTTTCCAGCTGGTTTTGCCTCAGGGTTTGGGTGTATGTGGTTCATACATGCAACTAGCACACACACATACTATTTTTAATTTTTTGAAAGCGGTTTTATTGGGATAAATTCACACACCATACAAGTATCAAAAAATACAGTCAGTGGCTCACTGACCATCATCACCCTGAATCTTAGAATATTTTCATTACTCCAAAAGGAAAAAACTTTGTACCCCTTATCCTTGCTCCCATCCCATTACTGACCATTGCATTGGTGTGGTACATTTGTTACAGTTGAAAGAATATTAAAATATGCTGTTAATTATAATCCATAGTTTGCATTACTGCATTTTTCCCATGTACCTTCTATTATTAACTCCTTGTAATAGTGACACACATGTGTTCTAGTCCATGAAGGAACATTCTTACACTTGTACTGTGAATCTCAGTCATCGTCCACCACAGGGTTCACTGTGTTATACAGTCCCGTGTTTCATCCTCTAGTTTTCCTTCTAGTGACACACTCGACCCTAAACTTCCCCTTTCCACCACCCTGACAGACATCATTCAGTACCATTCATTATGCTAACCGTAAGGTGCTACCATCACCTCTATCCATTCCCAAACATTTACATTCAACCTAATTAAAAATTCTGCACATTTTAAGTAACCAATACCTGTTCTCTACCTTCATTCTATCTCCCAGTAACCTATAGTCTAGATTTTACTCTATGAGTTTACTTATTATAATTAGTTCATATTAGTGACATTAGACAACATTTGTCCTTTTGTGTCTGACTTATTTCACTCAGCCTTATGTTCTCAATGTTCATCCATGTTGTTGCTTCAGCACTTTATTCCTTCTTACCGCTGAATAATATTGTATTGTGTGTATATACCATATTTTTTTATCCATTCATTGGTTGATGGACTCTTGGATTGTTTCCATCTTTTGGCAGTTGTGAGTAATGCTGCTGTGAACATTAGTGTGCAAATGCCTGTTCACATCCCTGCTTTCAGTTCTTCTGAGTATATACTGAGTAATAGGATTGGCAGATAATATGGCTCTTCTATACTCAGCTTCCTGAGGAACTGCCAAACTGTCCTCCACAGCAGTTCTACCATTTTACATTCCCACCAGCAATGTTTCTCCACATCCTCTGCAACACTTGTAATTTCCCATTTGTTTAATAGCAGCCATTCTATAGGTGTGAAACGGTATCTCATTGTGGTTTTGATTTGCAATTCCCTCATACCTTGTGATGTTGAGCTGTTTGTATTTCCTCTTTGGAAAAATGTCTATTCAAGTCTTTTGCCCATTTTTAGATTAGGTTACTTGTCTTTTTGTTGGTGAGTTGTAGGATTTCTTTGTATATTCAGGATATTAAACCCTTAGCAGATAGATATATGCTTACCAAATATTTTCTCCCATTGAATTGGCTGCCTCTTCACCTTTTTAACAAAGTCCTTTGAGGTGTAGAAGCTTTTGATTCTGAAGAGTTCCCATTTATTTTTTTCTTTTGTTGCTTGTGCTTTGGGTGTAAGGTCTGAGAAGCTACCTCTTATTGTTGGTCTTGAAGGTGTTTCCCTGTATTATCTTCTAGGAGTTTTATGGTACTAGCTCTTATATTTAGGTCTCTAATCCACTTTGAGTTAATTTATGTATAGGGTGTGAGGTAGGGGTCCTCTTTCATTCTTTTGGATATGGCTATCCAGTTCTCCCAGCCCCATTTGCTGAAGAGACTATTCTGTCCCAGTTCAGTGGATTTGGTGGCCTTGTCAAAATTCAGTTGACCATAGATCTGAGGGTCTCTTTCTGAACACTCGATTCGATTCCATTGATCAATGTGTGTATCTTTGTGCAAGTACCATGCTATTTTGACCACTGTAGCTTTATAGTAAGCTACAAAGTCATGAAATATAAGTCCTGCCACTTTGGTCTTCTTTTTTAGAATGTTTTTAGCCATTTGAGGCCACTTTCCCTTCCAAGTAAATTTGATAAGTAATTTCCAGATCTGCAAAGTAGGTTGTTGGGATTTTGATTGGAATTGTGTTGACTCTGTAGATCAATTTGGGTAGAATTGGCATCTTAACGATGGTTAGCCTTCCTATCCATGAACACAGGATATCTTTCCACCTATTTAGGTCCTCTGATTTCTTTTAGTAAAGTTTTGTAATTTTCTGTGTAGAGGTCTTTTACATCCTTGGTTAAGTTTATTCCTAGATACTTGTTTCACTTAGTTGCTGTTGTGAATGGAATCTTTTTCTTGATTGCTTCTTAAGTTAAATCATTACAAGCATATAGGAACATTACTGACTTTTGTGCATTAATCTTGTATCCTGCCACTTTGCTGAATTTGTTAATTAGCTCAAGGAGCTTTGTCTTCGATTTCTCAGGATTTCCAAATATAGGATCATATTGTCTGCAAATAATGACAGTTTTACATCTTCCTTCCCAATCTGGATGCCTTTTATTTCTTTTTCTTGCCTAATTGCTCTGGCTAGAACTTCTAGCACAATGTTGAATAATAGTGGTGACAGTGGGCATCCTTGTCTTGTTCCTCGTCTTAGGGGGAAGGCTTTCAGTCTCTCACCATTGAGTACTGTGCTGGCTTTGGGTTTTTCATATATGGCCTTTATCATGTGGAGGAAGTTTCCTTGTATTCCTACCATTTGAAGTGATTTTATCAAAAAAGGATGCTGAATTTTTTCAAATGCTTTTTTAGCATCTACTTTGATGGTCATTTGATTTTTCCCTTTCAATTTGTTAATGTGTTGTATTACATTGATTGATTTTCTTATGTTGAACCACCCTTGCATGCCTGGAATGAACCCCACTTGGTCATAATGTATAATTCTTGTAATGTGCCTTTGGATTCGGTTTGCATTCTTTTGTTGAGAATTTTTCTGTCGATATCCATTAGGGATTTTGGCTTGTAGTTTTCCTTTCTTGAAGCATCATTATCTGGTTTTGGTATTAGAGTGATGTTAGCTTCATAAAATGAGTTTTTCTTTAATTTTTTGAAGGAGTTTGAGCAGGAATGGCATCAGTTCTTTTTGGAAAGTTTGGTAAAATTACCCTGTGCAGCCATTTGGCCCTGGGCTTTGTTTGTAGGAAGCTTTTTGATGACTGATTGGCTCTCGTTGCTTGTGATTGATTTGTTGAGGTCTTCTGTTTCTTCACAGGTCAGTCTAGGTTGTTGATGTGTTTCCAGGAAATTATCCATTTCCTCTAAATTGTCTCATTTGTTGGCATACAGTTGTTCATAGTATCCTCTTATTATTTTTAAATTTCTTCAGGATCCACAGTAATGTACCCCTTGTTATTTCTGATTTTGTTTAGTTGGGTCTTCTCTCTTTTTAACTTTGTCAGTCTAGCTAAGGGTCTGTCGATCTTATTGGTCTTCTTAAAGAAGAAACTTTTGGTTTTATTTATTCTATTGATTTTTTGTTTTTCATATAATTTATTTCTGCTTTCATCCTTGTTATTTCTTTTCTTCTGCTGCTTGCTTTAGGGTTAGCTTGAAAAACTGAAGAAGCTAGAGAATGATCAGCATGTAGGTCTTTGATTTTAGCTTTCGATTTTAATGTATGCATTTAGAGGTGTGAATTTCCCTCTCACTACTGCCTTTGCTGCATCCTATTGGTTTTGATATGTTGTGTTCTTGTTTTCATTTGTCTCTAGATATTTACCAGTTTCCCTTTCAATTACTTCTTTGATTCGCTGACTGTTTATAGTGTGTTGTTTAACCTCCACACATTTGTGAATGTTCTGTTTCTTTGCTATTTATTGATTTCTAGTTGCATTCTATTATGGTCAGAGAATGTGCTTGGAATAATTTTAGTCTTTTTAAACTTATTGAGGCTTGTTTTGTGCCCCAGCATATGATCTATTCTGGAGAACTAGAGGAGCAGTAGAGAAGAATGAGCACTAGAGAAGAATATATATCCTGGTAATTTGGGATGTAACACTCTATGTATGTCTGTTAAGTCTAGTTCATTTATTACGTTGTTTAGGTTCTCAATTTCCTTATTGGTCCTCTGTTCTGTCTATTGAAGAGAGTGATGTATTGAAGTCTCCCACTATTATTTTAGAAATGTCTGTTGGTCCCTTCAGTTTTTCAGTGTTTGTCTCATGTACTTTGGATCACCTTGATTAGGTACATAAAGTTTGATTGTTATTTTGTCTTAGTGAATTGTCCCATTTATTAATATATAGTGTCCTTTTTTGTGTCTTATGAAATCTTTGCATATGAAGTCTATTTTGTCTGATATTAATATTGCTGCCTCTGCTTTCTTTTGGTTGCAGCTTGCATGGAATATTTTTTCCACCCTTTCGCTTTCAGTCCCTTTGTGTTGCTGGGTCTAAGATTAGTCTCTTGTAAACAGCCTATTGATGGGTCATATGGAATATGATTCACCCATTTTGCCAATCTGCATATTTTCCTTGTGGAGTTTAATCCATTCACATTCAAAGTTCTTACTGTAAAGGCAGTTCTTGAACCAACAGTCTTATCCTTTTGTTTTTGTTTGTCAGATCTGTTCCCCCTACCTCTCTTTTTTTCCTTTAAGTTGCCCTTACTAATAATCTTCAGTTCTGTGCCCTTACTAATAATCTTCAGTTCTGTGCCCCTCTCTAGTCCTCTCTCTCCTTTCCTTTTTTTCTCAGCCTGTATTTAATAGTTCTTTCAGGACAGGGCTCTTGTTAACAAATTCTCTCAGCATTTGATTGTGTGTGAAAATGTTAAACTCTCCCTCAATTTTGAAGGAGAGCTTTGCTGGATACAGAATTCTTGGCTGGCAATTTTTCTCTTTCAGAATGGTAAATGTCATACCTGCCTTCTCGCCTCCATGGTGCCTGCTGAGTTCTCAGTACTTAGACTTATGTGGTTTCCTATGTATGTGGTAAATTGCTTCTCTCTTGCTGGTTTCGGAAGGACTTCCTCCTTCTCTTCAGCATTTGAAATTCTGTTAGTATATGTCTCGTTGTGGGTCTATTTGGATTTATTCTATATTGAGTTCGTTGGGCATCTTTGATTTGCATACTTATGTTGTTTAGAAGGTTTGGGAAGTTTTCACCAACTATGTCTTCAAATACTCTTCCTAGCTCTTTACTCATCTTTCCTTCTGGGACACTAATGATTCTTATATTTGGGTACTTCATGTTTCCATCATTTCCCTGAGATCCATTTCAAATTTTTTGATTTTTTTTCACCATTTGTTCTTTTGTGCGTTTGCATTCAATTTACTTATCCTCTAGTTCACTTACTTTTTCTTCTGCCTCTTTAAATCTGCTGTTATGTGTCTCTAGCATATTTTTAATTTCATTTACAGTAACTCTTATTTCCATAAAATCTGCTATTTTTCTATTTGCTCTTTCAAATTTTTCTTTATGGTCTTCCAGAGTGTCCTTTATGTCTGTAGCCAACCCATTGGCATTGTTTTGGTTGTTTGTATGTTCTTTGATTAACTGTACTGTGTTCTGTGTCTCCTCCTGCTTTTTAATTTGGTAGTTTGGCTTGTTCATATCTTCTTGGGTTTTCATATGCTTTGTGATTTTCTCTTGACTTAGTGGCATTTGCTTCTCTTAATAGAGTTATTTTGGGAAATGCAGGACCATTTGGACGTTTATGTGAAATTTTGGCAGAACCAGAGCTTCCTAGAGTGTGCTTTCCCCATCTTCCCAGTAAATGGCACTCTTGAGCCACCTCTTACCCTCAAGCTAGCTTTTACCTGACTGGGCTTCGTGCTGGGCGGGCTCCAAACGAGGTAGAAATCCAGTTAGCACAGCAGTTCTCAGTGTGCGCTGGGTACCAGCAGCCCTGGTGGTTGGGGTGTGCCCTGTGCAGTTTGGCTTAAGGGCACCGTGGGTCTGGTGACTCCCAGGCCTCCGAGTGGATCACTGTTGGGCTGTGGGGCTGCACATCCCACCCTCCAGATCAAATGTGTCCTGTTCCCTGTCCGCTGTGCACCCTCCAGCCTCTTGGGTATTGGAGGGGCTCCTGGTGCTTCCGTGTAGCTCCCTCCCTTATCCCCGCCTCTGGCCCATGCACACCCCGGGCTTCCATGGAGCAAGAGTAAATGCACCACATGTTTTGTGTGTGGCCAACACAGGTCTTCTGGTTCCCTAGTCCCCTCATGGCAGCTCCTGGCCACAGGGCTGAGAAGGGTTCTGTTCCCAGCTGACTGCTGAGATGAGCTGCAGGAGTGGAGAGCTCCTCCCTCCCCTGCTCCGTAGCTGTCCCAGTTGAATAAACTCCCCCCATCCTTTGACACGTAATTTCTCTGCTCTTTCAACCACGTCCCCCTATATATTGTAGTGGTCCTTCTCTGGCCGCTCATACCCTGGAACTGCAGTCCCGGTCGTTTTCTGCCTTTTCTCTTGTTATTCCACCAGGGAGAAGTTTGTGTCTCTCCTATTCTGCCATCTTCCTGGAAGTTCTCCCTCTAAGAATTTTTCTTTATTATTCTTAAGCAATATTCAGAATTATTATTTTACAAATATTTATGTCTATCTTCATATCATGTCATATCTTCATATCAATTCTTTCACTGTATATAAAGCCTAATTCCAGTTGAATTAAAGGCCTCCTGCCTCTGGGAACAAATATTCCCAGGATTACATGCTGTTTGGACTGACATTACTTCCAGGAAAAGTAACCTTTCTTCAGCGGTTGCAGACCTGGAGTGTTGGGAAGTTTTTGATGACTGATTCAGCCTCTTGTGATTGTTTTTTTGAGGTCTTCTATTTCTCCTAGAGACAACGTAGGTTGTTTGTGTATTTCTAGGAAATTGTGCATTTTGTCTAAGTTGTCTAATTTGTTGGCATACAATTGTTCTTAGTACTCCCATGATCTTTTTTATTCCTATGGGATTGGTAGTAATGTCCCTCGTCTCCTTCCTGATTTTATTTGTTTGCATCTTCTCTCTTTTTGTGTTTGTCAGTCTAGCTAAGGGTTTGTTAATTTGATTGATCTTCTCAAAGAACCAACTTTTGGTTTTGTTGATTCTCTCTGTATTTTTGTTGTCAATTTCATTTATTTCTGCTGTACTGTGTAACTTGCTTTGTGATTAGTTTGCTGTTGTTTTTCCTGTTCTTCCAGGTGTTATGTGAGGTCTTTAATTTTAGTTCTTTCTTCTTTTTAATGCAGACATGTAGGTTCAGGTTATAAATTTCCCTCTCAGCACTGCCTTTGCTGTGTCCCATTAGTTATGATGTATTGTGTTCTTGTTTTCATTCATCTCAAGATATTTACTAATTTCTCTTGCAATTTCTTCTTTGACCCATTGATTGTTTAAGAATGTGTTGTTTAAACGCCATGTATTTGTTAATTTTCCAGTTCTCCACCTGTTATTGATTTCCAGCTTCATTCCATTATGATCAGAGAAAGTGCTTTGTATGATTTCAGTCTTTAAAATATTTTTAAGACCTGTTTTGTATTCCAGCTATGTTCTGTCCTGGAGAATGACCTGTGAGCACTTGGGAAGAATGTGTGTGTATCCTGCTGTTTTGGAGTGCAATGTTCTGTATATGTCTGTTGGGTGTAGTTTGTTTATCATATTTGCTCTAGGGTCTGGGGCTGTGCAGAGGGGGGCCGCTTTTCCAGGGAGGGCCCGTGGCTCGCCCTCTGCGTCCGTGCTGTCCGCGCCAGCTCTCCTGGCCGGCTACTTCAGAAAGTTACCCAAGGGTGAAAGTCAGCTCTGTTGGACGTTGCAAGGGCTATTCCTCCTTATCTAACCCCATTTTGCAGAAACACTTAAGACAGGAGATGTTCGGATGAGTGGACACTTGTGTAAAATGGAAGCCACGCTGCTTCATTGTGAAAGATGGGAAGTTTCAGCCAGCATCAGAGCGGGCTCTTGGCTTCACATCTTTCACAGAGGCCAGGAGAACTGCCATGTTCACGGTTCATGTGTCTGAAGTCTTACAAAGGAGTCATCATACAGGGTGCCTCTCGTGACAGGAGCAGGCTGCGGAGCGGGAGCATGAGCGCGATGAGTTCCAGCAGGAGATCCGGAGGCTGGAGGAGCAGCTCAGGCAGGCGGCCAGGCCCCAGCCCTGTGGACCCCGGGACGGCGCTGTGAGTCAGCCTGGCGTGCGTGGCCCGCGGGGGTGGCTGTTCTCGTCCACGTGGGTGAGTTTGATCTTTTCCGATTTTGCCTTCCATGTACGTGAAAATGACAGAGCGCCCCACTGAGCGAGGAGGTAGGGATGGGTAGCCCCTGTGGTCGTGCCGGCCCCCTGCACGCAGGGTTGGATGGGCTCTGGGAGGGGCTTGTCGCTTGTTCCTGCTTTTCTGCTTTCTTTTGCTTGGGCCTGGAACGGTCTGCTTGCTGTCTGTCTGTCTCTTCTTAGTTACACTCTGTATTTTGAGATAATTATAGACTCTTTGCCCAGTTTCCCCCAATGGTAACTTGCAAAGCTGGAGTGCATTGTCGCAGCCAGCACAGCTACATGTACTATATCAGGCAAAGAATATATAGAGTGACAGTAAGGAAAACTACGGTTAACTGATTTAAGGTATTCCTTACTTTAGGTGTTCTTTTAAGCTGTTTATTATGGAAACTATTAATATTTACATAAGTGTAGGTAGGAATATAATAACTCCCTGTGAATTCATCACCCAGTTTTAATTATTAATGAATTCATGGCTAGTTCCAGCTCATCTGTACTCACATTTTCACCCCTCTCCCCGTGCCAGGTTTATTTGAAACAGAGCTTAGATACTGCATCAGTAAGCAGTTCTAAGAAATTACAGGGACTCTTTCTTTTTGAAACATATTCCAGTGCCATTACCAGTCTCCCCAAAAAGTCTCCACTTCAGCAAGAAGTGGGCAGCCCGTCTTTCTAACAGTGTTTGTAAACCAGGTTTCCATGAAGGGCTTGCGGGAAGGTGGGAGAGGCAAAGACTTGGCCTTCTCAGCCCAGCGTGTCATTCTCTGAGGAAGGGATGCCTGGCCTGCCACCAGCCTTGGTTTCTCGCTACCCAAACACTTTACTTTGATGTAGTATATTTATTTTGTGTTGTATCATGCCTGACTGTCTTTATGAAGAGAGAATACCCATCTTCAAAGCATTTTACCCACGGTCTTCCATTAGGTTCCTTGTGCAGCCCAGGCCTAGGAGCGGCCAGCGAGAAGCACAGCCGTGTCGTGCGCTTTTCAGTTTGGAAGATAGGTGCTTCTTATTGACAACCTACTGTGTTTCTCAAACATTTTTCATTATTTTAGGTTGAGTTGTTACAAGAAAAACTAAGACAAAAATCAGATGGATTTAATGAATTGGTTATAAAGAAAGAGCTGGCAGATAGACAACTGATAATTCAGGAAGAAGAAATTAAACGTCTTGAGGAGACAAATGCTGATGCCAGAAGAAAAATGATCCAGCTCCAGGAGGAATTGGAAAAGCAGAAAAAAGTGGAGAAAGAATTACAAGTAAGACATCTTTGTCCGATTTGGCGCCTTGGCGTTGGCTTGCCCTGTTGAGGCTCTGCGCTGCCTGGGGGTTGTGGCCTTCCCTTTTCCGTTGTGTCCACTGTGTCCGCAGCACAAATGCAGGTGAGCTCAGGTAGCTGCTGACTGTCAGGTTCGCGTTAACCTCCCTGGAGGTAGCTTGCTTCTATTTATTATGGTAAGATTTTATACCAATTCTTATAGCACCCCTTTATCTCTCAGATATTCTGAATTTATCCTTAGTGATTTCATGAAGTTAATGTTTAAGATTTTAGGTTCTAAAAAACTTACTATTTCATTAAACACTTTGCTTTGAGCTGGTTATAATTAAATTTTGAGTTTAGGATTTTTTTGTCATCTCCCATATGAAAATACTTCCAGGAGTAGTTTTTCATATTATAGTTGAAATCATGAGTCTGTGATATTTTGTGTGTAACTAAAAGTTGAAAAATGAATTGGAGAGTTGAACCTGAGGGATATCCTCCTGTTGGTAGATCCATGGGACGGGACTGGGGAAAAGGCTGAATTTCTCTATTTCTAATAAGCAATTTTGCCCTCCATTTTGAGCATTTAGTTTCAAGGAATTGAACTTCTGGCTTTTTGTATATTTTACATCACTGGAAGTTAATTCAAGGATAAGGATAATAGAGTTTTTCTTAGATGTGTTGGATTCTTGTAAATGCTGATGGGAATTATTATATGAAGTCCAGGCTCTGTTTTTTCTTTCTTTTTTTTTAAATTTAACATTTTATTTGCTTTGTAAATACATTGTCTGACTAACAACATCTTAATAAATATTTAGGTAACTTTCATAAATATCATAGTACTTAGCATTATGGTGAATCTTATGTTCTCTTAACACTACATTTCTGTTTATATGCGTAGTAAATTTCCCTTCTACCTTTCATTGCAAAAATCACCAATCCAAATCAACTACTCAATTACACATTTTAAATTGGAATCTTAAGTCCTATCTGTTAGTGTCATCAGTTATCTCTTGCTATATAACAAACCACCCTGAAATTTAGTGGCTTTAGGTAACAGCCACCTTATTTCCTCTTCTTGTTCTCTGGGTGGACTGGGCTTGGTCGAGCAGTTCTCGTTCATTTGCATTCGTATGGCAGCTGGGGCTGGCATTACCTGGAGGCCTGACTGGGATGCAGGAACAGATGTGCCGCTCTCTCTTTCCATGAGTCAAGTCTCTTGAGTGGCCTCTCTACATGTGCTCTCCAACAGGACAGCCAGACTTCTCACTTGAAGGTGCATGGCTTCCAAAGGTGAGGGTCCCAAGAGAGAAAAACAGCAGGAGCTACTATGCTTGCTGAAAGTTAGGTCTAGAGCTGGCACAGCATCACGTCTGCCTCCTCAGTTGGTTAACACAAGTCCAGGCCAGACTCAGTGTGGGAGGGGACCACACAAGAACTTAAATGTTTCTGAGGTATGATCCACTGGGGTATCCTCCTTAGACTCTAGCTACCACCGGTAGACACTCCCTATGCCAGAATTTCCTAAACCTCACAAATATGATAAAAACCACATATATACATAGGTTCTAGTGGCAACGACTGGTAGTACTCATTGATATCTTTTTTTAAATTCATTTTTATTGAGATATATTCATGTACTGTACAGTCATCCACAGTGTACAATCAGTTGTCCACAGTACCATCATATAGTTGTGCATTCATCACCACAGTTTTTGAACTTTTCATTATTCCAAAAAAAAAGATTAAAAATAAAAGTAAAAAAGAACACCCAAAACATCCCATCCCTCCATTCCCCCCTAATATTCATTTAATTTTTGTCCCAATTTTTCTACTCATCAGTCCATACGCTGGATAAAGGGAGTGTGAGCTACAAGGTTATCACAATCACAGTCACACTGTGTAACCTACGTTACAGTCATCTTCAAGAATCAAGGCTACTGGGGTTGCAGTTACCAGTTTTAAGTATTTCCTTCTAGCTATTCCAATACACTAAAAACTAAAAAGGGATATCTGTGTAACGCATAGGAATAACCTCCAGAATGACCTCTCAACTCCATTTGAAATCTTTCAGCCACTGAAACTTTGTTTCATTTCTCTTCCCTCTTTTGGTCAAGAAGAATTTCTCAATCCCACAATGCCGGGTCCAGGCTCATTCCTGGGAGTCATGTCCCACATTGCCAGGGAGATTTACACCCTGGGAGTCATGTCCCATATAGGAGGGAGGTCAGTGAGTTTACCTACAGAGTTGGCTTAGAGACAGAGCCCATATCTGAGCAACAAAAGAGGTTCTCTGGGGTTAACTCTTAGGCACAATTACAAGTAGGCTTAGCCTCTCCTTTGCAGTAATGAGCTTCATAAGAGCAAGCCCAATATCAAGGGCTCAGCCTACTAAACTGGTAGTCCCAATAATTGTGAGAATATCAGTAATTCCCCAGGTGGTGAAGCTTAATATTTCTCCATTTTCCCCCAGTCCCTCACAGGGGCTTTGCATATACATTTTTATTCTCTGTCCAGATTAGTTGGGGAAGTTTCAGGGCTTCACGCTAACCTGTACAAACCAACCAGATCTCACTCCCTAGTCAAGGTTCCAGGTAATTATGGTGCTTGAATAAATTGACCATACAAGTTATATTATATAGTGCGCTATAGAAAATATAGATTTCCCACCAAATAAACATCTCTTCCTTTTGTTCTCACACAGAAGTTGAAGTTTTCAAACATAGTATCGTCCTTTACTCTTCAGTCTGATTTACCTTAGTCCTAACCAGGTCAGCTTCATTCATATCTCTAATTGAAGTCTGATCTCTTTTTCAGCTTTTTTAACAGGTCCTGTGTGGGGTAATGCTGACATTCATAGCTGCTGAACTCTGCTTCTGAGTCTCACATGTCACACAGATACTCGAAGTTCCAGGGACTCACCAGGTTATACAGAGAGAGCTCAGCATCTCAGAGTTGAGAGACAACTATTACAAGTCAATGAATAGATGTGACTGCTGTTAGAGCCTACAATCGAGGGACCTTTACAATAAGCCTAACCCTGATAGCCTATGCTCTCAGATTCAGTTCTCAGAGTTTGCACATTATAGTTAGTCTGTATTAGTGAAGTGTTGTAATGTTTGTTTTTTCATTTCTGGTGTATTTCACTCAAAATGCTGTCCTCAAGGTCCATTCACCTAATTGCTGTTTCACAGCCCAGGTTCTTTCTTGAGCATGTGATGTGTTTTCACTTTTACTGTCTTGGGTTGGGGGACACCCTAGCGCCTGCCCTGACTTCTGGCATCAGCTGTGCCTTCCTCCTGTGACCCTGTGCCTGGAGGAGCATCGTGACTCTGGCCCCCTCCTGTGTTTTGGGTATGGCTCAATTCAGGGCTGCTTCACTCAGTCACTCACTAACTCAGCAAACATTTTTGAGCTTATTAAGTTCCACAGGGCCCATCAGGGCAGGTTGTGGCCTCTCCACCGTGTTTGAAAATCATATAGAGAAAACATCCTTTTTTCCCTCCACTGTGTTGTACCATACATAATGTGGTATTCCATTTTCTTTCCCACCTAATATCTTGTGAGCATTTTCTCTATGTTAAATGTCTTTTGAAAGCTTTTAAATAGGTTGTTAATATTCACCATGTGGATGTACCAGAACCATTACCCTATTCTTGGGCAAGTTCCTTCCATTTTTTTTTTTTTTTTTAAATTTGTTTTTTGTAACAATCTAGTGAATATTTTTATACCTCATTCAGTAAATGCTAAGAAGTTCCTTGCATTGGAATCTCTGGCATTCCTGTGGCCTCTCCAGGTGGTACTCTCCTTCGTGTGAGCTGGGTACTCTGCAATGTGGGGTTCAGGCAGCCCCTGGCAATGGGGCAAGTGAGCCTGTGAGTGCAAGCATATCGGCGTTTTATGTCTTTCAGAAGCAGCAGTCTCCTTAATTAAATCCTTCTTTTTTCTTAATAGGATAAAGAGGCATTAAAAGCTCAGCAGATTAGCAACTTGACCCTGGCGTCCACCTTGGGTTCTGAACTGGATGAAGCAAAAGGCCCTGCACCTCTCCTGGACGGCCCTCTTGAGGGCGCAGACATGCAGGGGGAGGTGGTGCAGGGGATGCTCTTACAGCAAGAGGGAGAAGTGAGTGCAGCGCAGGGCTGGGTGGGGTGGGGGCTTGGCCAGCTGCTGGACTCTGAGCGTGCTGAGGGCGTCCAGGCCTGCAGGCTATGGGGTGGTGGGTTTGTGTTTTTAACAGGATGGTGATAATATTAGGTGGGTTATAAAATAGTAACATTTTCCTGGCATGTATGTTTAAATCTTTTAAGTTTATTTTAATAATTATGAAATCAAATAGAATATTAGATAGTTATTAACACTCCCATTCTTTTTTAATGAAAGGTTCTGGACTTAAAAGAACAGCTAGAAAACTTGAAAGATAACTTAGTAAGTAAAAATGAGGAAATACTACATCTGAATTTAAAGTTAGACATGCAAAGCAGCTGCACTGCCATCAGCATCAGAGAACTTCAGGAAGAGAATGCCAGTTTAAAGGTAAGCTATGAAAGGTTTGCTCTGAAGCACAAGTTTACGCCTGTTACGGAAGTGCTGGGCTGGTGCTGAGGTCATCAGCGATGTGGAAGCGGAACCTCTGACATTCCCAGCCGTCCATGGCCTCTCCCCCATTTCAGGATGCCTGACCTTCCCACTGAGCCTGGAGGTGAGGGCAGGTGGGGCAGCTGTATGGGAATCATGGTTGGAAAACAGTGTACCATGACTGAAAATGTCACCTGCTCTTACCTCCTATACCAAATTTCACTTAGGACTTTTAGTTCAGTCTTCGATCACCAAGTCTTTAGAGGATGTTTGTTGGAGTAAGATTGCTGGAGGGGTGCTTCCCTAATGACAGAAACTCTAGGAAGGAAATAAATGCTAACTCTGGAATGATATGAGATGTTCTAGGCCATAAAAGGGGTACCCTTTTCCAGAAGAGGTGATTTTTAGTAATTGGTAGCTCACTGTTACCCTTCTCATCAGCATGGTAAAATTATCTATTTTTACATCATGTTTTTTAAGATGTGACTGTGCTTTTGAAGCAAGCAAGAAAGCAGTCTCTATATGTTGCAAACAAAACAAAACCCTAAAAGATGGCCTTGACATATATGATGTTGGAATCCTTGCGTATGGAGCCGAGTTGGCACGTCTGATAAATGAACTCATAGCACTGAAACCCCGAAGGCATGTTATTGTGGCCAGACCCTCACAAAGCTGCACCTGCACGCTTTTTAAATATCTTCAATGAAAAAGTTGATTTTGGCCAAACTTTCCCAGTCACTAGTGGTCCTTTTGGTGGAATTAGTCCTTAATTGATAGAAGTAGATAAGGGAAACAAATTGCCTGGGGAATAGTGTAATTGATCTTGAAAGGTGAACTAAGATGTCATTTTAAACAGAAAGCACTTTAATTGAAAACATTTTTGAATCGAGTGTTAATACTTAAAGGTACGATAGGCTTATTAATTAGGATATTTCACCTCTGCAACGTTGGGGGACATATTCCACATAAAGCAGTCCTTCCTTGGCTTTATCGTGATCACTGTCATTTCTACAGGCATTTCTGGAAAACAAAGAAACGGAGATCATGTATATGCAGAAGCAGCTTGAGGCACAGCCAGGTGGGCTGGGAAGCCCTGCTCCCTGTGAGGTAAGAGCCTCCAGGGGGCCCTTTTTGTGCCTTTGGAGCCTTTGGTGAGATGAAGCCTTGCGCTTTTTGCTTTCCCGAGCAGTGGTTTAGACGTGCGATCTGGGGCCAGCCTTGCAGGTACTAGGATGTCAGTGATCTCTTTCCTTACGTAAAGTCATTTCGGAGGGGGTGTAAGGTATGTGTGAGTGCAGAGGAGGCTGTATGGGCAGGTTTCCGCTTCTGCACATTTTCCAGCGACATACTGTTAGGGTATTAATTATCTGTGTTTTACCTGTTGGTATCCTGTTTACGGGACAAAATTTAAAAATAATTATCCTTTTGGGTTACTGTGAGGGATGCCTTTAAAACCAGTGAGTAATTTTGTAAAGAACATTATAGTTGTTATTTGTCCTTAGTGCCCTGGAATTTGTCATGTGAGTATAATTTTATATGTTAAAAAATCGTGAATATTAAAAAATGGCTTCTGGGATAAGGGAAATAGTTCTGTTAAAAATAAAAAGCTTTATAAAGACAATCTCAAATATTTTATGTGGAGATTTTTGTCCATTTCTAGACGTGTGCAAATCTGGACATCCCATTTTTACTTTTGTTTTGTACAATTTTAATTATAATTTTTTGTGCAGGTGTGGAAGTTTTATTTGCTTTAATAAATAAAATTCCATCTCAAGGGCTGACTCTTGTTTCTGGTTCTTTGGCAAAGCCATATATCAGTATGTTTCCTACCTTCTGTTTTGTCCGTGACACTCAGCGTCCCTGGCGCCCGGCATTCCCCAGCTTGCTGCTGCTTGTCGTTCTGTCTTCCCAGCAGCTGCTCACCCCCAGAACTCCTGGTTCTCAACCTGTGCTTCCTTCCTTCATTGCTTATTCTAATGCTGGGGTTAGTGATAGTTCTTTAATTTTGTCATTTACTTTCTCCTTTATTACAGAGTTTTTGGTGAAGAGGTCTTATGCATCTTTAATTTATTCCTAAGTATTTTAGGTGTTTGGCATTATTATAAACAAGACTTTAAAAGAATGTCATTATCTAGTTGTTTTCCGTGTAGGTGTGTGTGTGTATATATATAGATATATATATATATGTAATATATATGTAAATACTTTTATAATTTTTGTTTGTTAATTTTGCATTCTGGTGCCTTGCTAAATTCACAAATACTAGTAGCATTTTTATAGATTTCTTAAAGATCTCTACATATAAGATTATATTATTTGCAAGTAGAGAGTTTTGTTTCCAAAGAACCAGATTTTGGCTTTGTTGTTTTCTTTCTTTCTGGTAGTACATAAACCCCTAGCAGTAGTATATACATACATAGTATATACGTACATTGGGATGTTATTCAGCTGTAAAAAGGAATTAAGTCCAATGCATGTGACAACATGGATGAATCTTGAGGACATTATGCTCAGTGAGATAAGTCAGACACAAAAGTGTATTTTTAATCTCTGCTATTGTGCCTTTTACCACTGTAATTTCCATTATGTTTCTTTTTATACTTTCAAATTCTTCTGTATGCTCACACATTGTCTTCTCAATATCTTTTAGGTCTTTATCCATTTTTTTTCCCTTCATCTCCTTGAATTATTTAGGAGATTTGTTTGACTTCTTAGAGTAGTTGTTGCAAATTCTGTGTCTCCTCTGAACTTTTAATTTTTTCCTTTGACTGAGCCATATCTTCCTGTTTCTCAATATGCCTTGTAATTTTTCACTGATGTCTGGGCATCTGATTATTTTGGTGAGTTAACTCTGAAGGTCTGTTTCTCCCTCTTGGCTGGGGTTTTATTGTTGATTGGCTCTTTGTTAAAACTCTTCTTTGATGCTTGGCACAACTTATTCTAGATCTTTAGAGTTGCCCGTGTTAACTGATCAGATTTTTCTTCATCTGATTCTTGCCATGGGTATGTGGTACACCTTTTAAGATTGCACTTCTTGTGCAGTTGTTTCACCTACAGGAGAAAGCTTCCTTTCCTCTCTCCCTTTTCCAAGAATCCTGATCTATTCTGTTTGTGTTTGTGCAGAATTTTCTCCCTATTTCCTATAATTTGTTTAAATTCTCTTCCTCACTCAGTGCCCCATTTTCCTTACACTTTTCAGTTCTGGGATCCATCCTGCCTTACAGAATCTAAGTTTAACCCTCCCCCCCCACCTTTTTTTTCCTGTGAGCTTTTCTGCCTCTGGTTTATTCCGTTAGGGTATCCCACACTGCCATGCCAGATGGGGTCAGGCCAGGAAGGGCCGTTCTGCCTCCGGTGGGCTGAGTGCAGGCCCAGCCATTCCTGCCAGCCCTCCTGCTGCAGCCTCCCCTCCCCCAGGGCCCTCTCTGGAGCTTGTCTTGGCCCGGGTCTCTGTGGACTTGGGTCCCCGGGCTGCATGTTCGAGGGGCTCTGACTCACTGGGCGTGGCTGTGTGGTCTGTGTCCACACGGGGAGGGAGTGGGGTGGGTCCAAGTGAGGGTGAGGGGAGCGTTCGTGGATGCTTCTCTAGTGTCTGCCATCCTCCAGAGTCTTGAACAAGGGGGTTTGTCCTTCAATTCTGTGACTCTCTGGGGAGGCCTTTCTGGGGGTGCCTCACATTGTGTGTTGATGGTGTTACCTTTGCTGGTTGTTCAAAGCTTTTGGTGGGGCAGGTCCCTGAAGCCTCTCCCTCCACCATCATTTGGGGCTGGTCAGAAGACACCAATTTTTTACCCATTTGTTATTCTGGTTGTAGTGGGAGTAAAACTTTTTGGGGTGTTTTTCAAGGATTGAATGCTCACTTGTTGAAAATACCACATAGAAGTCGTGGAGTTAGTTTGATCTCATAACTGTTTTGCGTATTTGATTTTGAAGTTATGTTGTCTTTCTACCTCTGTGAATGTTAATTCAAGCTGAATTATAAGGTGAAAGAGAAATTATGAAGTTCCTATGTTTCATTTGCCTCCGAATTGTGTTTTCTCAGGTTATGTATAACAGAAGTTCTGAAATTGAAGAACTGAAATCAATTATTGAAAATTTGCAAGAGAACCAAGTTCGATTACAGAAGGATAGAGCTGAAGAAATTGAACAGCTCCATGAAGTCATTGAGAAACTTCAGAGAGAGCTCTCTCTTGTGGGACCCGTGGTTCATGAGGTCAGTGACAGTCAGGGGGAGCTTCTTCAGAGTGAGCTGGAAAAAGGCTGGCTCTGCTTCCGGGAGGCTGTGCCTGAGGACCACGGGCTGCTGGGGCTGCGCGTGCAGGCCTTGGAGCAGGAGCTGTCGGCTGCGCTTGGGGCCCAAGAGTCCCTGCGGCAGAGTCTGCAGGCCACCGAGGAGGCCGCCGAGCGCCAGCTGGCCATGCTGCGGGGCAGCGTGGCCCTCAAGGAGGCTCAGGTGGAGAGGATGGACTCCCGGATCAGGGTGTTCGAAGAGACCCTGAAAGAAAAAGAAACCGCAATTGCAGAGAAAGAACTGGAAATTGATGCTTTGTGCAGGCAGAGGGCAGCCCACGTGAATGAGCTGGAGGCGATCCTGCCAGCCCTGTCCCACTGGCAGCGCGTCTTGGAGCAACAGCCCGTGGCTGCCGTGCATGAGCCTGTGGAGCTGCAGGCGCTGCGTGCGCAGTGTGCCCGCCTCACTCACCAGCTGCAGGCATTGAACCAGAGGTTCTTGCAGTGCCAGAAGCATCTGGACAAGCACCAGGCTGGCCCCTCTGCAGCCTGGAGGCCTGCAGAGCTATCCAGGGCTCACAAGGCCGAGGAAGGGGTCTCTGGGGGAGTGGAGGGTGCGTGTGGTGACAGTTCAGACCAGGACCCGGGCAGTAGGCTGCCGACCATGGCTGCCCAGGACCTCCAGGTAGGCGTCCTTCCCTCAGCCCCCGGGACCCCCGGGGAGGCATCCTTCCCTTGGCCCCCGGGACCCCCGGGAGGAGTCCTTCCCTCCACCCGCAGGACCCCTGGGAGGTGTCCTTCCCCTGGCCCCCCAGACCCCCGGGAGGCGCCCTTCCCTCGGCCTCCAGGACCTCCGGGAGGTGCCCTTCCCCCGGCCCCCCAGGACCCCTGGGAGGTGACTCTTCATCTAAGAACCAGTGCAGGTGCCGAGTGCTGGGGCTGGGCTAGCTCATGGTGCCTGTGGGACCCTGACCCAGGCAGGGGCCAGGGCTGTGCCCAGGACACTGGGGTGGTCTTTGAAGAGTCTTTGGTATTTTTCTTATTCTCCTACTCTTTTCATTTTTAATTGTTAACGACTTCTGTCTGTGCCAAGCCCTAGGAGTGCAGGGTTCATCTGGAGGCTCGTGAGGTTAGTGCACAGGCCCCAGAGCTGCGTGCCCTGATGGGGTTGCTCTTTTGGGATCCCGGTAGCCTGTCTCCACGGATCCCAGGTCAAAGTGCACGTACTCGAGGAAGCCAGGGGGGGATTTTGCTCTGTTATACAATTTTGTGCTTAGTGAAGTTGTTTAAGTTTAAAAAAAAGTTTCCCCTTTAATACTATAGGAAATGTCCAGTAATGGATAATCTTCTCAATCTCATACTTCTGTTTTCTAGGCAAACGGTTTTTCCTTTGACAAGCATTTCCTGTGTAAGATGCTTTAAGCTCATTTTGTTGTGGAACAGACTGCCCTTTGTCAGTCTTCTCTTTTTAAATGCTCTGGTTAGTTTTTGAGTATAAGTTGGCTCCCTGCACCCCCTTCTGGCTCAGGGTGCTGTGCAGAGCCACCCCGAGTGTGACTGTCCATCTGCCTGTCCCTGCAGCTTGAGCCTGTGTCCTTGGTCAGGGTGCAGGGCCAGCACTGTGCCCGTCTTGGTCAGTTGGCAGCGAGCAGGTCGCAGGGCCTCAGGCTGTGGCCACTGTCATGTCCTCTGAGGGATGAGGTGGAGAACAGGCAACTTGGTGCCAGCCCTGTGGCACGAGGGGGGCCCATGTTGTCAGGGCAGCCTCCAGAGCAGCTCGCCGCGTGTCTGATTTTCAGGTGTAGTCAGCTTTACGTTTATAAGCATCTTTATTGTTTTCTCTGTATATTATAGCGTCTAGTTATGGATGACTTGCAGGCTGCCAAAGGCCTGCTGACCTCAAAAGATGCAGGTCTCCAAGCTCGAGAGCATGTGATATCGATCCTGACAGCCTGTCAGAAGCAGCTTGAATCTGAGCTACTCCTTGTGAAAACCGAAATGCCCTTGAGCGCCGAGGACAGCAGCGGAGTGTCAGGAAGCGCAGGGGTCACTCAGGTCAGCCCGCCGGGAGGGGCCGCGCACAGGCGGAGCGAGGGGGCAGCTCGTGCTGAGGTGCTGCACGTCACACAGGCTGCAGGCGAGCCTGTGGGCTCCACCCCATCACGTTACCTCCACTTTTATGTAACGCACCCTTAAAGTGCACGTTTGCCATGGTCTGAGCAGGTTTTAAAACGCGGCTGGTCTGTTACTTTTCCCTTGTGACAAGTGGGCTTTTGCTCTGCCCTGGGGCTTGTCTCTGGGTTTCTTTTCCTGTGAACTCCTTCATTGCCAGGGTCTGATTTATTTTGAAAAGCTTCAGAATTGTTTTGTGAACCTCAGGTTGTTTTCCTGTATGTTTTTATTTCTACTCCCAGAAACAAAGAACAATCTAGAATTCAATAATTTTTAAATTTTGAGTGTCAGGATAGAAACTACCAGAAAATCAGTTTTCCCTCAGATAAGGTGATGTCTACCGGCCACATCTGACTGTGGGGGCTGGGCTTTGATGGGGGCAGTGCTGAGGCACCCGCCTCCATGTCTGTGCAGGTGACAGGCCCTAAGGCCCTTCCTCGGAAATGCTCTCCCTGGAGCAGCTCTGTGTCCTCGGAGTCTGTAGGATGCTGGGCCATTCATGCAGGTCTTTCCCCAGCTGGGCTCAGCCCCCCGCTCGGCCACCTGAAGACACGACCCACAGGGACCCATCCTCTGACAGTCCTCGCTGTTGCTTACAGACAGGCCGCTCCAACTGGCCCAAATTCCGAAGTCCAAAAGGCTCTGTAAACCAGCAGTGGTTGTCTGCTTGGTTTGTTTTCCTGCGTTTGGTGCCCAAACGTTTTTGGCACCAGAACCTGCTCAGCCTGGGTCTCTTTTAGCCTCTGTTAGCCCTGGGTGGTGTGGGTTGTGTAGACTTTGTGTACACCTGGCTGAAGTGTCTTTGTGGGTGTGATTTCAGGGGGCTGTCCCTGACCCCCCTGGGAACCCCTGTACCGTACTGGTCTGTGACTGCACTGCTGTTTCAGAATCACACCTGGCCCCAGCGACTTCCGACCAGGACTGTGGGCATGCCTGCAGTTCTGAGAGCAGGGCCTCTGTCTGGTTTCAGACGTTGATCAAGTCCCTCAGAAATATATCCCCTATGTAGAGAATCATCTCACCAGTTCTATGCAGCAAACTTTTGTAATCCCTTTGTGATGGGGCCATTTGTTTGAATTCCTGGTTAAGCTCAATCCTCATGACTCGAGCTAGCTGCCAGATTCTTTACACGTGTATACACTGACAGGGAAATTCCAAAGTTGTTACAAAAACTTCAGTTGTGTGTTTTTCAGTGTTCTGTATAGAACCTTCCTGTTCTTTAATTTTTCTCAGTTAAAAAAGCTGGGTCCTCAGTACATTATCATGAAAATATGTTATGAAAATTGCCTTTTAAGCAAAGGGCTCTGATTTTTGATCCTGTCTTTCATGGACTTGAGTAAAGTTGAAATTCTGAGGATTTGCCTTTGGGTTTGTCATGGTCTCCGAGTCGCCTTCTCAGCAGCAGATGGGGTGAAACCATTCCATAAGCCGGTTTCTTCACCATATGCATCTTCTTTTTTTAACTGCAGGGTAGGGAAACACTACTGGAGGATTGTCTGCTGCAGAAAGTAGATCTAATAACTCAGGTCAAACAACTTCAAGAGAAGTTAAATCATCTAGTAAGTTCTATGACCATCCAGGGCATGGAGACTGAAGACTTTGAATTTCAGCAGCCACCGGCATGCCTGTTAGCAGATAGCTGGAGCAGTAGTTCCCCTGATGATGGACAAACGGACAGGTCACCTCCTGCTGATGGATTTATCATCAGCCAGAACACCTGGGATCTATGTGAAGTTTGTGAAAATCAAGATCCTTTGATAGGAAACGAAATGTCAAACTTTCCCATTCAAGAAAAAGCAGAATTGCAGAAGGGATCACTTTGTTTAAACACGAGTTTGCCCAGTAACTCTCATGACCTAAACTCTGAGCTGGTTGAGCCTTTTAAAATCCAAATGAGGGCAATGGATCTGTCTTCCTGGAGCTCCCCCGAGGTGGTCAGGAAAGACTCGACCCTGGAGCCCCCGCCCAGCCTCCCCCTGACGCCTTGTGCGGACGTTGCCGGCCCGCGTGGTCTGGACTCCTCCCTGGCCCAGGCTGACGAGTCGGGGCTGCTTTGTTACCCAGCGATGTCCACAGAGGAAAAGGCCCGTTGGCGGACAGGGCCTCACTCAGTGGACCTCCCCCCCATAGAGAAGACACCTGTGGTAAGTCCTTTGCTGGGCACCTCTGTCCGGCTCCATGTCCTTAGGGCAGGGGATATTCCCAGGAGCTGGGCTCTCGTCTGCCAGGGGGAAGCAGCCAGCATTGTTAGCTCAGCCCTGACCCGAGCACCTGCCCCCCTGCAGGGGCGCCTTGGACCCTGGGGCAGCACCTCATATGGGACAAGTGAACTTTCCACAGGTCTATACCAAGCCTACTGTAACGCAAACAAGAGGATTATCTCAGTAATTTTTATAATTCGTGAGATGGACTAACCTTACTCAGAAGTCCACCGTAGGCTTCTGTGCTTGACTCAGGCTGATTTTAGAAACATAGTAATAAAGTCCATACTTTTTGTAATTTGCATAAGGTTTTTTTGTCTAGGATATGTTTTTTGTATGTTCAGCAGTATTTCATATTTAACAGGCTCCACATATGATGCTAATTTAAGAAAACTTCAGTTTGTTATTGGTGAGTTAGATCATACTTTAGCACAGTAATTTTCATATTTTTTAGTGTCATGGGTAAGATAACATAGAAAATGGTTTAGGGGTGTATGTTATCTGACGTATGTTTCCTGTATTATCATTTCATGCAAACATTTTTTTTCATGTGAAATTTTTGTAGCTGACTACTTCAAAATATTCCTAAAGAACTGTGAGTAGCTCTGATTTGTTGGACACACATGACCTCAGTGTGTTCAAACATTTTTGATTCCATTCATTTGGGCTCTATGTGGAAAGATAATAAATTCAGGCCTTGAAAAGTTTTTGGCATTTCAGCTCTGTGATACAATATGTTATTATTTTATGACCATTTAAAAGTCTACTTATTTGAACAGGAGAAAGATGTTGAAGATTTTATCATAACGTCTTTTGATTCTCAAGAAAACTTAAGATCACCTCCTCTTGCCTTAGAGGGAAAAAGCGATGGAAGTGAAAAAAGTGAGTCAGTGATGTCTTTTGGAAAACTTTTTGTTTAGATAATTGCAGAGTATAGAATAGTACAAAGAATTCTTATGTACCTTCACCTAGATCTCCCAAATGTGAACAGTACAGGCAGGTCTTTAATTTCAGCTCGTCCCGTGTGGCTGGCAATGGAACATGGGGTGCGTCTCTGAAAGAGCCTCAGCATGTCACGGAGCGCTCGACGGCGCGAGGTGCGGGCGGCTGGGGTGGTCTCCCCCTGGCTTTGGAATCACTGTAATACTGGCCTCGTGGGACGGGTTAGGTGGGTTCCCTCTAAGATTCCCTCAAAGAGTTTGTGAAGGATTGGTGCTGATTCCTCTAAATTCTGGATAGGAGTCATCAGTGAAGCCTTCTGTCCCAGGCTTTGCTTTGTTGGGAGGTTTTTGATTACTGGTTCAATCTCTTCATTTATTATAGGTCTCTTGAGATCTTCTGTTTCTTAAGTCAGTTAAGGTAACTCCTGGGTTTCTAGGAATTGGTCCATTTCATCTAGGTGATCTAATTTGTTGGCATACAAGTGTTCATAATATTCTCTTATAATCCTTTCTGTTTTGTGAGGTTGGTAACAATGTTTCCCCCGTCAGGTCTGATTTTAGTATTTGTGTCCTCCCTCTTTTTTTCTTTGTCAGACTGACTAAAGGTTTGTCAATTTTATTGGTCTTCCAAAGAACTGACTTTTGATTTCATTGGTTTTCTCTGTTGTTTTTCTATTCTCTATTTCTTCTGTCTCTGCTCTAATCTTTACTATTTCCTTCTTCAGCTCTATTTGGATTTAGTTTGCTCTTCTTTTTCTAGTTTGACCAGTTACAAGGTAAGGTTAATAATTTGAGATCTTTCTTCTTTCTTAATGTAAGCATGTAGAGCTATAAATTTCCCTCTCAGCATTGCCTTCGTGGCATCCCATACATTTTAGAATGTTGCATTTTCATTTTCACTTGCCTCAAGATATTTCCTAATTTCCCTTGTGATTACTTATTTGACCCCACTGGTTGTTTAGGAGTATATTCTTTAATTTCCACCTATTTGGGAATTTTCCCTTTCTCCCTCTGTCATTGATTTCTAGCTTCATTCCATGGGTCTGAGAAGATACTTTCTATGATTTCAATCTTTTAAAATTTATTGAGACTTATTTTATGACCCAACATTTGGTCTATCCTGGAGAATGATCCTTGTGCACTTGATAAGAATGTGTATTCTGTTGTCAGGTGAGGTGTTCTATATATGTCTGTTAAGTCTGGTTGGTTTATAGTATTGTTCAAGTCTTCTGTTTCCTTTTTGATCTTCTGTCAGATGTTCTATCTGTTATTGAAAGTGGTATATTTAACTCTTACTATTAATGTAGAACCATCTATTTCTCCCTTCAAGTCTGTCAGTATTTGTTTCATGTGTTTAAAGGCTCTTCTGTTAGATGCACATATATTTATAATTGTTATGTCTTCTTTATGAATTCATCCTTTTATCAAGGATGTTCTTTGTCCCTTGTAGCAGTGTTTGACTTAAAGTCTGTTTTATCTGATAGTAGTATAGCTAAGCCAACTCTCTTGGTTACTGTATGCGTGGAATATTTTTTTCCATCCTTTCACTTCTGACCTACTTATGTCTTTAAATTTAAGGCAAGTCTCTTGAAAACACTAATATAGTTCAGTCATGTTTTGTTATCCATTTTGCCAACTCTGCCCTTTGACTGGAGAGTTCAATCCACTTACATTTAAAGTAATATTATAAGATTTCTTCTGCCAATTTGCTGTTTGGTTTTTATAACTCTTATACCTTTTTTGTCAATTCTTAATTCTTTTACTATTACTGCCTGCTTTTGCAGTTAATTGACCTTTTGTAGTGAACCATTTAGAGTCTCTTATTTCCCTGTCTGAATATTTTTCAGATATTTTCTTTGTGGTTACCATATTTAACATCCTACATCTACAACAGTCTTGTTTGATTTGAAACCAACCTAACTTCAATAACATACACAAACTGTATTTCTGAACCCCTCCATCCCTGCACTTTCATGTTGTTCTTGTCATAAATTACATCTTTATACATTGTGTGTTGATAATCATAGATTTATCATTACTTTTTATGTGTTTGCATTTTAGATCTTGTAAGAAGTAAAAGGTGGAGTTATAAACCAAAAATACAGTAGTACTGGTATTTATACTTACCCTTATAGTTACCTTTTCTTGAGATCTTTATTTTTGCAGTGTTAATCTATTCTCTCGTGTCCTTTCCTTTCATCTGATGAGCTCCCTTTTGTAGGGCAAGTCTTGTAGGGCAGGTCTAGTGTGACAGACTCCCTCAGCTTTTGTTTATCCAGCAGTGTCTTAGTTTCTCTCTTGTTTTTGAAAGTTGGTTTTGCCAGATACAGAATTCTTGGTTAGCAGTTATTTTCTTTCAGCACGTTGAATATGTTGTTGCAGTCTTCATGTCTCCATAGTTTCTGATGGGAAATTGGCAGATAATCTTATTTGTGCTTCCTTGTACATAACGCATTGCTTCTCTCTTGCTGTGTTCAGGATTCTCTCTGTCTTTTGCATTTGACAGTTTGATCTTAATGTGCCTGGTGTGGGTCTGTTTGAGTTTATTCTGTGCGGAGTTTATTGAGCGTCTTGGATGTGCATACTTTGGGAAGTTTTTAGCCATTATTTCTTTGAACATTCTCTCTGCTCCTTTCTTTTTCTTTCTCTTCTGGGACTCCCACAATGGGTATGTTGGTGCTGGATGGTGTCCCCCAAGCTCCTCAGGCTCTGTTCACTTTCTTCATTCTTTGCTCCTCCTGCTCCACGGACCGGATGTTTTCCCTTGTTTTATCATCAGGTTCTCCATGTCAATGAAACATGTCCATAGTGTTTCCAGCAGAGCCGTGCAGTGCGTGGATTACACTTCTTTTCTTAAAGTGTACCTTTTGCCTCCCTTTGTTTTTGTTTCCTGTGCTTTACCGATCAGTCATCATCCCCATAGTGCACCCAAGTGCACTTGTCCTCTGTGACCTTCTGTTGCAGCCTCCTCCCCTTCTCCAGGTGCCCCATGCCCCACATTTGCCACTCCCGCTCTCCCAACAGGTCCCCTTGCCCCTCCTTGACCAGCACTGCCTCTGCCTCCTGGCCCAGGTCACGCTTCCAGCCCCCGTGGCCCTGCAGCTGGCTCCTCTCCTGCCCCCAGCTCCTCTCCTACCCCCGGCTCCTCTCCTGCCCCATGGCCCTGCAGCTGGCTCCTCTCCTGCCCCCGGCTCCTCTCCTGCCCCCGCGGCCCTGCAGCCGGCTCCTCTCCTACCCCCGGCTCCTCTCCTGCCCCTGTGGCCTGCCCCCGGCTCCTCTCCTGCCCCCGTGGCCCTGCAGCCGGCTCCTCTCCTGCTCCCGGCTCCTTTCCTGCCCCGTGGCCCTGCGTTCTGTGCTGGGGCTTGTCCTGGTGCCTACTGCTTGGGGTGCTCTCCTTCCTTATCCTGTGGCCCTAACTGATCGAGGGTTGGACCTACTGGTCTCCTCTGGTTTTCTGGTTTTCTCTCTTTTACCTTTATCTTTGTATTTTGTTCTTATTTCTTAGAGATTTTTAAAATTTTTAGTTTTTAGCCTTTGTATGGAATGTTTTTATTTGTGCTGTTAGGTTTTTAATTTCTAAGAGTGGTTTTTTATTCTCTGACAACTCTTTCTGTTAGAAGTTGCTATTCTTGTTTAATGGGTGACATGAAATATTTTACTTCCTGGAAGATATTAAGTGTAACTTTTCTGAATTATTTTTCTGTTTGCTGCATTCACTTTTATGTCTTCTGAGTTCTTTTTCTGTCTCATGCTGTCTTTTGTGTTAGAAAGTCTCCTGAGTCTGAGAGCCTAGCGTGCAGACTTGGCCAAGCAGGGAGGCCCAGGCCAGCTCGTTTGAGGCTCTCTGCATACACAAGGGCCTGGGAGTAGCTTCGAGGGGTCAGGCTGGCCCAGCCCTGCCTTGTGGACCCTCACCCCCACCTCGGTCATCACACAGGTCTGGTTTGTTCCTAAATCTTCCCATCCCCTGCCAGGGGTGCTGAACTTGCTGCCAGCTTACTGGCTGCTGAAAGGCAGAAGGAGCTGGAAAGTCTTAGTCCTCTTCCATTTGACGCCTCTTCCTTAACTGTGTGACCTGTTCCCAAGATTGGTCTCTGGTTCCATTTTCCCAAAGAGTTTTCCTCTGAGCTTTCAGGCGAAATGGTGGGTTGCAAGGCTTAGCGGAACCCTGTGTGCTTCTAGGAGAGCTTTGACTTCCCTGGTGAGCCTGTCTCACACATGTCCCCGGCATTTCAGCAGAGGTGCTGTTTTCTCAGAACGTGGCCTTTGCAGGCTCTGGCTGACTTCTGGGTCTCCCCACTCCCACCCCTCGCGGGGTCAGGTGCCGCCTCTCAGCCTGTCCAGCTGGGGTGTCCTTGGTGTTCCCCGCCTGCCCGCCCTCTGCTCGTCATGGTCAGTGTGGGCAGCACCGTCACGGGCAGCCATGTCAGGTGCTCGCTCTGCTCAGCCTGAGCTTCTTTGTTCTGTCCTGGGGAACCAGGAGCCACATGCCCCGTCTGTGCCAAAACGAGCTGAGATGACTGCATGGCTCTGCACTGAGGACGAAACATACAATATACGTGTTTTTTTTTCCTTACTTAATGTGAGCAATTATTAATTATGTTTTTATAAAAATTTTTCTGCCTTCTTTGGTGATTCACTTGGTGGTTCTTAAGTATCGATGCTAAGGAAGTTCTCTTGGAGGCGCCGCAGCTGCAGCTGTCACTGGGTGTGTCTGCGTCTGTCTCTGCCTCTGCACTCTGCAGTGAGACCTTTGCAGAGCGTTGCCCAGAGAATCTTGTTTTGACCTTGAGTCTGTGGTGCTTGTTTTAGGTGATGGCACAGGGATTGGAGAGCTGCTGAACTGGGGTTCCGGAAGATTCGAACCTGCCTCTGCTCTGCCTGTGGCTGCCCCTGCTGTGGAGGGGCCCCCCCACCCGCTGGCCGTGATGAAGGAGAAGGAAGTGTACCCAAAGCACGTGCGGGTGAGGAGTGCAACCTCGCGTCGTCGCATTTCGCCCTGTTCTCTCAGGCTTGGATTTTGTCTCATGCCTCTGCTGTCAGGAGTGCAGCAGGGCCCAGCCCTGGGGGATGGCGCCCATCCCCTGCCGCAGGCCCCTCGATGAGTCCCCAGGAGACAAATGGGGATGTGTCCTCCTGAAGTTCACCGAGGCATTTAATTGCTTTTTGTCTGGTCTGACCTGCACAGCGTTGGAAGATTAACTTTATCACCGCTCTTCTGCGATGCTTAGAGGTGCCTGCGTGTCACGGGGTCGGGGGTCTCGCCCTGAGGTGTGCTCAGAGGCAGAGACGCTCCCCTGAGAAGCAGCAGCTTGTGTTCATTCCTTCCGGATTCTGTTTGATACATTGTCTTTGGTTTCCTCTCTCTTTTTGTTTTTCCCAAAGCTGGACTGGACATGGAAGATAGTCTTTGTTCGCTTCTGTAGCGGCTAGAACTTTCTTGTACAGCTTAAGCTGTCTGAACCTGGCTTGGCTGCCTCAACCACATGGCATTTATTATGCTCAGCCCCAGAAGTTCCACGTGGCGGCTCCGGGCTGAGCCCCCCCGTCACCTCCAGGCTCCCAGTCCACTCTTCCCTGGTCCTGCCGCCTCCAGGGTGTCCTCCGCTAGCTGTCTTCAGGGCAGCATGAACGCACATGGGGCTGGTGGGGAGGCTCGTCGGGTGTCCCTGGAGCCTTTTTCAGAAGTGCTCCCACCCCCTCTCATGGATGAGACCCTGACCGGTCGGGACAGAGCGCGGCCACCTTGATGGTTCTGGCCAGCACCTGCTGGAAGGACGTGGGATGGGGAGGGCTGTCCTGCGAGGCAGCTCTCCTGGGCAGGCAGGGACAGAAGCTCGGGCTGTGCAGGGTCTCCCACTGTCCTGGCAGGAGAGATGAGGGACGGCCACGTATAATGCCCTCGGATTTAACTTTTTTTTTCCCCCTGGATGCACACACCCACACACTTAAAATTTTCTCTTAATAGAACAGTTATAGGTTTACAGAATTGAATTTTTGTGGAACTCTTCAGAGGTTTTCTTTTTTTCTTTTTGTTTATAGTTAACAGGAATATCTCAATATTCTTTCATCAGCAGTAACAAAGGCAGCAAACCAAGGCTGGGTCAATCATAGTGGAATACAGGGTGTGTGGGGTTTTCTTTTTTTTTTGTTTTGTTTTTTGGTATAAAATAACGTTTATTCACATAATTTAGAGTTGTTAATTCTTTACATGTTAAAAATTTTGCATGCTATTTTAGTTCTGTCAGATTCATTGTAAGTGTAATCATTTACAACAATTTAACATTATTAATTTATCTCTATAATTTTTGTAAGTTTTCTGTCTGCCATACCTTTTTAAATTTATTTTCTTTATTTTTCCTAATAGTAAGATATATTCACACACCACACCAACCATCTGTAGTGTACAATCACTGGCTCACTCTATCATCATAGTTGTGCATACATCCCCATGATCGATTTTATAACATTTTCATTACTCCAGAACAGAAATAAGAACAAAATAATAAAACCCAAATCCTCCACTACCCCTTATCCCCCTCCACTGTTGACCCGTAGTATTGGTATAGTAAGTTTGTTACTGTTGATGAAAGAACACCAAAACACCACTGTTAGCTATAGCCCATAATTTGGAATAGCTGTTTTTTTCCATATACCCCTCTATTATTATTCGTTTTTTTTTTTTTTTACATTTGTAGTGGTTCATGCAAGAACTTATTCACATACATGACTTTAAACAACCGCTTTAATAAAATTCACCTACTATGTGTTACTATTTCTTACAATCCCAAGAATGAGCTACTGTCGCCTCTATCCATTCCTAAACATTTCAGTTCAACCTCGTTAACAATTCTGTACATGTTAGGTAACCACTCCCCCTTCTCTACCTTCTGAACAGCTCTAGGTCCCCTTTATCTGCATATTTTGAAGGGGAATTCTTGTCTTTATTACTCCTCCAGTCATGGTCTGGATAATGAGGTGTCAGTTACAAGGTTTTCACAATCACTTAGTCACATGACAAAAGCTATTAGTTATACCGTCATTATCAAAAATCAAGGCTACGGGGTTGCAGTTCAAGAATTTCACATATTTCCTTCCAGTGATTCTAATACACTAGAGACTGAAAAGAAATATCTATATAACGATTTAGCTGTGGTAATCATTTGTTAAATCCTAACTTCTCTGTTACACCTCCTCCCTTGCATTTGATCATCTCTCTATCTTCAGAGGTATTTGGGCAATGGCCCTTTTAACTTCTTCATGCTGGAAAGGGATGTTGACATTTTGGGGGTAGAAGAAGGCAACTGGTTAATGCTCTTGGAGAGACTGGGTTTCAGGACTTACCTGGCATAAAAACAGTCTGGAGTTTCTAAAAAAAATAAACTTAATAAGTAAAACTTTTGTATAGTCTTACAGTCCAGGGTGTTCTTTAGGGTTTTCAGAAATACTGTTGGTTGGGGCTTGGCATACTGTGACAATTTGTAATATCTGGCTGAAGCTTGCGTAAGAGTAAACTCAAGAATGACCTCTCAGCTCTATTTGAAATCTCTTAGCCACTGAAACCTCATTTTGTTTAATTTCTTTCCCCGCTTTTGGTCAAGAAGGTATTGTCAGTCCCATGGTGCCAGGGCAAGACTCATCCCAGGCAGTCATGTCCCACATGGGGGAGTGGGTAGTGAGTTTATTTGCAGAGTTTGACTTTGAGAGAGAGAGGCCACAACTGAGCAACAAAAGAGTCTCTCTGGGGCTAACTCTTAGGCATAATTATAAGCAGGCTTAGCTTTGCCATAACAAGATCTCACTCTTCTCATTCTCTAACCCTAGGCTCCATGTATTTAGGATGTTTACATGGTCTGACCATACAGGTTGTTAGATAGTGTGCTACAGAAAATATATATTTTGGACAAAATAAATATCTTTTGGTCTCTCACAGAACTTGAAGGTTTACAATACAGACAGTATCATCCTTTATCCTGTATTCTGCTTTACCTTAGTCCTAACCCTGCCAGCATCATTCATATCTCTGATTCAAGTCTCATCTCTTTTTCAGCTTAATAGTTGCTGTGTGGAGTAATGCTGACTTTCAGAGCTTCAGGATTCTAACTCTGAGTCTTAGGTGTTGCACAGGTACCCAAAGATCTAGGGAATACCAGATTATACACATAGAGCCCAACATCTCAGAATTTAGAAATAACAGTTTCAACTCAGGAATAAATGTGACTGCTTTAAGAGCTTACAATCCAGGCCCAAATTTTCTTATAAGCATTTTCTAAATGAAACCATAGAATAGTTGTCCTTTTGTCTCTGGCTTATTTTAGTCAACGTAATATTTTCTAGGTTCGTTCATCTCATTGCATGCCTCGTGACTTCAGTCCCTTCTGTAGCTAAACCATATTCCATCATATGCATACACCACAGTTTGCCCTTCTGCTCATCAGTCGATGGAGGCTTTGGCCACCTCCATCCAATGGTAACCGAGAATAATGCCACCATAGACATAGGTGCACAAATGTCTCATCGTGTCCCTGCTTTCAGTTCTTCCAAGTATATTCCTGGTAATGGGCTTGCAGGATCAGATGGTGACCCTAAACTTGGCCTCTTGTGGAACCACCACACTGCCCTCCAGAGGGGCTGCACCATTCTGCTTCCCCACCAAAAGTGAATAGGTATATCCCTCTCTCCACATCTTCTCCAGCACTTGTATCTTTCTGTTTGTTTATTTGTTTATTCATTCATTTATTTCTTGAATCTGCAGATTTTATTGAGATATATTCACATTCCATATATTCTGTCCCTAGTATACAATCATTGTCTCACAGTATCCTCATTCTCAATTTGAGACAATTTTCATTACTCCAAAGAGAAAAATAACAGACACTTACACACAAACCCAAGACACTCCATATCTCTTATCCCCTCCAATTATTTACCCCAAGTATTGGTGTGGTACTAATAAGGTATTCCTGTTAAATATATCCCATAGCATGTAATAGGTAATTTTACCTCATATACCACTCTATTAACTCTTTGCACATGTGTCATATATTTGTAGTAGTTCATACATGACCTTATTTATATTTGTAGTATTAATTGGTGAGATACATGACTGTAAACAACCCCTTTCAATCAAATTCACCTTCAATACATGACTATTACTTATAATCCCAATCATGAACTACCATCATCCCTATCCCTTCCTGAACATGTAAGTTCAACCAGATTAACAATTCTGTACATCTTAGGTAAACCACTCCCTCTTCTCTAACTTCTATCGCTAGGTCCCTTATATTCTACGTTTTAGGACTCGGAATTTATATTTTCCAGGTGGTTCATATTAGTGAAATCATACAATATCTATCCTTTTGTGTCTGGCTTATTTCATTCAGCATTGTGTCCTCAAGGTCCGTCCATGTTGTTGCATGTTTCAGGACCTCATTCCTTCTTACTGCTGTGTAATATTCCATTGTATATATATATACTACATTTTGTTTATCCTTTCATCTGTTGATGGACATTTGGATTGTTTCCATCTTTTAGCAATTCTGAATAATGCTGCTAAGAAAAACAGTGTGCAAATCTCTGTTTTGTATACCGAGTAGTGCAATTGCCAGGTTGTAGGGCAACTCTGTATTTAGTTTGCTGAGTAACTGGCAAACTCTTCCACAGTGTCTGTACCATTTTACATTCCCACCATCAGTGAATAAGAGTTCCAGTTTCTCCACATCCTCTCCAACATTTGTAGTTTCCTAGCGGCCAATCTTATAGGTGTGAGATGATATCTCATTGTGGTTTTGATTTGCATTTCCCTAATAGCTAATGAAGATGAACATCTTTTCATGTGCTTTTTAGCCAGTTGTATTTCCTCTTTGGGAAAATGTCTATTCATATCCTTTTGCCTATTTTATAATTGGGTTGTTTGTGCTTTTGTTGTTGAGTTGTAGGATTTCTTTGTATATACTGGATATCAAACCCTTACCCGATACATAGTTTCCAAATATTCTCTCCCATTGAGTTGGTTGCCTCTTCACCTTTTTAACAAGGTCCTTTGAAGCACAGATGTGTTCGGTCTTCAGGAGTTCCCATTTATCTAGTTTTTTCCTTTTGTTGCTTGTGCTTTGGGTGTAAGGTCTAAGAAGCTACCTCCTATCAATAGGTCTTGAGGATGTTTCCCTATATTTTCTTACAGGAGTTTTATGGTAGTAACTCTTACATTGAGGTCTTTGATCCACTTTGAGTTAATTTTTGTATAGGGTGTGAAGTAGGGGTCCTCTTCCGTTCTTTTGGATATGGATATCCAGTTCTCCCAGCCCCATTTGTTGAAGAGACTGTTCTGTCTCTGTTCAGTTGATTTGTGGGCCTTGTCAAAAATCAACTGAACATAGATCTGAGGGTCTATTTCTGAACTCTCAGTTCGATACCTTTGATCAATATGTCTGTCTTTGTGCCAGTATCATGCTGTTTTGACCACTGTGGCTTTACAATAAGCTTTAAATTCAGAAAGTGTAAGTCCTCCCACTTCATTCTTCTTTTTAAGATGTTTTTGGCAATTTGAGGCCCCTTTCCCTTCCAAATAAATTTGGTAACTGGCTTTTCCAAGTCTGCAAAGTAGGTTGTTGGAACTTTGATTGGATCTGTAGATCAATTTGGATAGAATTGACATCTTGATGACATTTAGCCTTCCTATCCATGAACACGGAATGTCTTTCCACCTATTTAGGTCTTCTTTGATTTCTTCAAGCAATGTTTTGTAGTTGCAGTGTACAAGTCCTTTACATCCTTGGTTAAGTTTATTCCTAGGTACTTGTTTCTTTTAGTTGCTATTGTGAATGGAATTTTTTTTGTAATTACCTCCTCAGGTCATTACTAATGTGTTAGAAACTACCGATTTTGTGCATTAATCTTGTATCCCACCACTTTGCTGAATTTGTTAATTAGCCCAAGTAGCTTTGTCGTAGATTTCTTGGAATTTTTCAAATATGGGATCATGTCATCTGAAAATAATGAGAGTTTTGCATCTTCTTTTCCAATTTGGATCCCTTTTGTTTCTTTGTCTTGCCAGATTGCTCTGGCTAGAACTTCTAGTACAATGTTGAATAATTGTGGTGACAGTGGGCATCCTTGTCTCGTTCCTGATCTTAAGGGGAAGGCTTACAGTCTCTCACCATTGAGTACAATGATGGCTGTGGGTTTTTTATATATGCCCTTTGTAATATTCAGGAAGTTTCCTTCTATTCCTACGTTTTGAAGTGTTTTTATCAGAAAAGAATGCTGAATTTTGTCAAATGCCTTTTCAGCGACAGTTGAGATGATCACGTGGTTTTTCCCATTTGATTTTTTTTTTTTAATTGTGATTGTTCACATACCATACAATTATCCAAAGATACAAAGTGTACAATCAGTTGCCCCCGGTACCATCATACAGCTGTGCATCCATCTCCACAATTAATTTTTGTTCAATTTTTAGAACATTTTCATTACTCCAGAAAAGAAATAAAGACAAGAAGAAGAAAAAAAAAAAGAAAGAAAGATAAAAAAAAAAGGAAACTCAAATCCTCCCATATCCCTAACCAACCTCCCTCCATTGTTGACTTGTAGTATTGGTATGGTACATTTGTTACTGTTTATGAAAGAACGTTGAAATACTATCTGTAGTATATAGTTTGCAATAGGTATATATTTTTTGCCTATATGTTCCTTTATTAATAACTTCTAGTTGAAGTGTCATACATTTGTTTGGGTTCCTGAAAGAGATTTCTATTATTTGTACAGTTAATCTTGGACATTGCCCACCACAAGGTTTACTGTTTTATACATTCCCATCTTTTAACCTCCAACTTTCCTTCTGGTGACAAAAATCACTCTGAGCTTCCGCTTTCCACCACATTCATACACCATTCAGCACTGTTAGTTATTCTCACAACGTGCTACCATCACCTCTTTTCATTTCCAAATATTAAAGTTCATCCTAGTTGAATGTTCTGCTCATACTAAGCAACTGCTCCCCATTCTTTAGCCTTGTTCTATATCTTGGTAACTTATATTTCATGTCTGTGAGTTTACACATTATAATTAGTTCTTATGGGTGAGACCCTGCAATATTTGTCCTTATGTGTCTGGATTATTTCACTCAGTATACTGCCCTCAAGGTTTCATGATCAACCCATTTTTTTTTTAAGATGGTTTTTTCACACACCATACAGTCCATCCTAAGTAAACAGTTGATGGTTCCCTGTATAATCATGTATTTATGTGTTAACCATCCTCACCACTATCTATATAAGGACATCTGCATTTCTTCCACAAAGCAGGAGGAAGAGTCAAAGAAGGTAGAGAGGCAAAAGAAAAAGAAAGAAGAAAGAGAAAAAAACAAACAAAAAACCTCCCATTTGATTTTTAATGTATTGTATTAAATTGATTGATTTGCTTATGTTGAACCACCCTTTCATGGCTGGAATGAACCCCACTTGGCTGTGGTGTAGAATTCTTTTAATGTCACATTGGATTTGATTTGCCAGTATTTTGTTGAGAATTTTTGCGTCTATATTCATTAGGGAGATTGGCCTGTAGTTTTCCTTTCTTGTAGCGTCTTTATCAGGTTTTGGTATCAGAGTGATATTGGCTTCCCCAACCTGCAGCCAGCCCGGGATGCCCTGCTTTACATTGACCCCTACATCCAGGCCAGCATGTACCCATGGGCCTCGGGTGTGGAAGGAGCTCCTGGTGCTGCAGTGTGGCGCTCTGCCTTGTCCCCTCCTCGCTGGGAATAGTGGGAATATAGGCAGTGGGACCCAGAATGTCTCTCTTGACGACCAAGTTTCAGATCAGCTCAGCTCTGCCCTGCTCTGCCTCCCCTCTCCTCCCGAGGGGAGGGTCCCCAGTCTCCTTGAAAACCAGGTGCCCGCGTGGCCTGCCTCAGGGTTGGGAGGTAGGCACTGGGCACCACAGCAAGTCTCTGTGTGGGGGTCCGACAGGTCTGCTGGCTCCTGGGCTTCCACGTGGGTGCTCCCGGCTGCTCCTGGCTGCCCCAGGCTGCAGGGCTGAGAGGTGATTCCCCAGCTGGCTGGGGAGATGGGAATGCAGGAGACCTCAGCTCCTCACCCACTGCTCCCGCCCAGAGGTGGTCACGATTAAATCCTTTCAGTCGTATCTTCTCTGCCTTTTCATCCAGATCCTCCCTAGATAATGCCGAAGTGTCTCTCTGGCCGCTCGTACCCTTGAACCGCTGCCCTGGTCATTTTCTGCCTTTTCTCTTGTTCCTGGGGGAAGAAGTTAGCTCTGCCTCTCCTCTTCTGCCGTCTTCCCAGAAGTCTCCCATAGGTTTTCTTTTTCCCAACTTGGCAAATCATTTTGACAGAATTATTGGCATAAACTTGGCTGAATGAGTAATTGAAAGTGGAGTAATTGGTTTGTCCAAACTGCTTTTTATTTTTCTTTGCATTCCCAACATATTTATAGGACAGAAAACGTTTGAACCAAAGAGACGTTTCTGTTACGATTAAAGATCCAAACAATCTGATATTAGCAGAAATCCTGATTTTTTAAGGAATAAATTTAGTTGTTAATGAGTTTTCCACACTTACGCTTTGATGACTAATGATTTAGTAATTAAAAAAGAAAAAGAAACCAGGAAAGGCTTTCCCTGGAGCCGTTTGAGAAAGGAGCTGAAAGCGCAGGGAGGGGTTGGGGGCTCATTGTTGGGGTTCACTGGCCTTTGCTCCTGCATCAGGGGAGTTACTCCGAGTGCTGCGCCGTGTGCTCAGCGGGCAGTTCTCTGCTCGTTTCAGCCAGAACCTCCAACTTTAATGTTTCCTAAGTTTTAATTGAGAACAAGAAAAAGGTATTTTCTGATGGTTTCAAATGCCGTCTTTTCTTTTACTGTTCCTAATCCAGAATATATTTCTAGAATAGAGTGCGGTCGCAGTTGATTCGTCTGGGGGAGGGTGGCGGCCGGTTGCTAAATCCTAGGCTCCCAGGATTGCTCCAAGGGTACCGGCGGCGGGGGCTCTTTCCCGGAGGCGAGGGCAAGGCGGGGGACTTGGCCAGGTCCCCGGCGGGAGGCGTGCAAGGTGTGGAGGGCGGCGATAAGGACAAAAACACTCTTCATCCAGTAGGAGTATGCGCCAAAGAGATTTATTCAGGGGTGATTACAGGTTATATAGGCTGGTAAGAAGGGCAGGGCTGGAAAGGAGGTGAAGCAGCCTTAAATGGCAATACAGAAGGGAGAGGGGCTAGGATTGGTTCTGAGAGGACGCAGGAGCCGTTGCAACGGGCGGGGGTTGTTCTGGCCACGGTGCATGCGCGCTGGCGGTGGCAGGAGTGGCCTTGGCACCAGGGAGTGAGTGGGCAAGATAAGGAAGTGGGGAAAGGGCAGTTGGGAGAAAGGCGGTTTCCTCCGGCAAGCCTCCCCTGCCAGTGGCATTTTGGGTGAGGAAAAGGGAGCTGCCTTGACCTCGCTCCTCAGGCTCGGGGGGGCTGCAGAGGGCACTTACGCCCGTACCTACTACCCTCCCCAGGGGGTGATCAGGTCCCCTGGCCCAGGCCTGGTAAGTCGAGGCACAAGCTCAGTCCCCGCAATAGAGGGTATCCTCAGATTGTGCCATGCCACCTACAGTGAAGAATGACAGGTTTAAAAATAGTTGTTTGCTCCTGTTTGAACGCTGGCCCCGCCTTGCATATCACTTTCAGAGGAGCACGGTAATGAACTTGCTTCTTAAAATGGAGCCCCCCCCGAGGCTGGCACCAGGCTCCAGGGAGGGCGTCCACTGTGTGTCACGTGGCCGTGCTCCCGTGGGCTCCCTGGCTGGACCTGCTTCCCCACCCCACACACACCCAGGTCGCCGAGCAGGAAGGGCCGTGGGGGCCGAGCCACACTGCCCCTGGTGTCGGGAGTGGACGGATGCAGCGTGAGCGGCCACATTGCGAAATGTGCGTCTGCTGAGACAGGCGAAGCTGACATCCCAGAAGCCACATGCAGAGGGGTGGCACCGCGGACACGTGAAGGTGGTCAGCCTGATCCCAAACAGAACTCCGCAGTCCTGAGAGCCGCAATTCCCAGACTCGCGCAGTTGGGCCTGTTGTTTTCGTGGTAGCCTTGGCCTGAGAGAAGGACACGGGTTTCAGAGGTTAACTTCCAAGATCTTGGAATTGGATTCCTTGCTGGCTGTTCCTTTCTGATTTTTGTACAGTCCTCAGTCTTTCTCTTGGCAACTGCAGAAAACCCAGCTCTGCAAAACAGGGCGTCAAGGGAAGGAAAGCCGTGTTCTGAGGGTGAAGGCTGCGACAGATGGCCTCTGCTCTTAGCAAGTTTTCTATTTCTATGTTTTTTAGAATAGCCTTTTCCCTCTTTATAAAATTTAGAAAAGATTATAAAGATTTTAAAGAAATTTTTAGAAAGGTCCTCAGTCCTGGCCACAGTGGATGTCTCCTGCCCTTCGTTTTTTGCCGTCTTCCCTCTGGCATGTGAGTGCGACGGCGGAGACTCACGCAGAGAAGGAGGGCGTAGCGGTGTCCCCCAGGACCCCCGGCTGACCGCGGAGCCTCCTGGCTGGTCGTGAAGGCGGCCAGCTTGTCATGGCCGCTGGGGCTGGGACTTGGGTCACGATGTCAGCCTCAATTGAGGAACAGAAGCGTGGCTCAGAGGCAGTCCTTACTCACAGGGACCTCACTGTGGATGCCTTTCACGATTTTACTGTTGCTATTTGTTTCATAAAGCTTCATCACACACCATACAGTCCGTCCAAAGTGTGCAGAGGCTCTTGGTGTATCGCAGAGTTGTGCATTCATCACCGCAGTCAATTTGAAAACATGCTCATTGCTCAAACAAAAAAATCCCATACTCCTTATGTCCTGCTATCATTGGGACTTAGTGTTGGTCTGGTAACTTTGTTACAGTTGATGCAGGAATATTACAGTGTTACTGTTCGCTGTAATCCATAGTCTTCATTAACTGTATTCCCCCATATACCACCCTATCATCAACACCTTATAAAAGTGACATACATTTGTTCTAATTTGTGAAAGAACCTTCTTGTATTTGTACCATTAACCCCAGTCTTTGTCCCTAACAGGGTTCACTGTGTTACACAGTCCCATGTTTTATCCTCTTGCTTTCCTTCTAGTGACATACACTACCCGAACTTCCTCTTTTCACCACAGTCACACCCATTATTCAGTGCTGTTAGTCACCCTTACAGTAATGTGCTACCATCCCTTCTATCCATTTCCAAACCTTTACAATCATCTTTATTAAAAATCCTGCACATATTAAGCAACTGCTTTCCATTCTCTAGCCTCATTCTGTAACCTTCTAACCTGTATTCTAGATTCTAACTCTGTGAGTTTACTTACTGTAATTATTTTATTTTAGAGACCGTGCAATATTTGTCCTTTTGTGTCTGACTTGTTTCGTGTAACACAGTGTCCTCAAGATTCATCCATGTTGTCGCTTCAGGACTTCATTCCTTCTTACTGCTGAATAATATTCCATTGTGTATATATATTTCATGTGTATATATATGTATGTGTATATATATGTGTGTGTATATATATATATCTCACATTTTATTTATCCATTCATCTGTTGATGGACTCTTGGGCTATTTCCATCTTTTGACAACCATGAATAATGCTGCTTATGAACATCAGTATGTAAATGTCTGTTCACATCCCTGCTTTCAGTTCTTCAGGGTATATACCCAGTAGCGGGACTGCCTGATCATATGGCAGTTCTGTACACAGCTTCTGGAGGAACCTCTAAACCATGTTCCACAGCAGCTGCACCCTTTATCGTTCCCACTGGCAGTAAGTGCTCCTATTTCTCCACATCCTCTCCAGCACTTGTAGTTTTTCAGTTTCTTCCTTCCTTTCTTCTCCCCTCCCCTCCCCTCCCCTCCTCTCCCTCTTTTTTTTTCTTTCTTTTGATACTGGCCATTCTTGTAGGTGTGAAATATTTTGTTGTGGTTTGATTTGCATTTCCCTCATACCTAGTGAAGTTGAGCATCTTTTCATGTGCTTTTTAGCCATTTGTATTTCCTCTTTGGAAAAGTGTCTCTTCAGGTCTTTCCCCCATTTTAATAATTGGGTTGTTTGTCTTTTATTGTTGAGTTGTAGAATTTCTTTACATATTCTGGTTTTCAAACCTTTATCGGATATGTGGTTTCCGAACGTCCTCTCCCGGAGAGTTGGCCGCCTTTTCAGTTTCTTGACAAGTCCTTTGAAGCACAGAATATTCGATTTTGAAAAGTTCCCATGTACGTATCTATTTCTTTTTTCTTTGCTTGAGTCTAATTATTTTAAAAGTAAACATGATATGCAGTTAATATTATTTTCTGTCATATCCTTAAATTCATAGAAAAACATTTTAAATTACTAAATTATAGTCCATCATGTGTTCTTCATTGCTTATGTTCCCACTTTCCTGTTTCTGGCCGTTTATTTATTCCCCTTCCATCTGTCAGTCTCTGAAGGATGTGTCCCCTGGTGTGACTGCTTGCACACATGGTAATGGGGGCCAGTTACATTTGAAAAAGTGCGTCAGGCCTGGTGCCAGCCTCTGGGTGAGGACAGCTTGTGAGTCAGTCTTCTCGTCTCCTGGCAGCCTCTGTGGATAGGGAGCCAAGAGGTTGGCATGTCTGCCCTGGTTTTTATTGCTTTCTGGCTCTAAAACTTGGTGGTGTAAAATAGCCATGTTATTCTTGCAGATTTTGTGGGCCAGGTTGTCAGGCAGGGCATGGCCAGGTACAGCCTGTCTCTGTTTCCCCTTGTCCGGGCCTCCGTGGGGGGATGTGGAGGCCGGCCTCGGGCCTCTGTGAGTGGGTGCTCCCTGCGGGCTCCTTGGGCTTCCTGCTCTCTGCTGGCCGAAGGTCTCCGTGCCCCGCCCAGGCTTGGCGTCACAGATCCCTGCTGTGCCGTGAGCCGAGCAGGTGGGATAGGGTCACGGTGGGGCTGTCTTCAGATCGTCACATGCAGAATCTGGAGATTCTGAGGGAGAAAAGTTTTAAAAGCTGATGATGAGAACAGCACACCACTGCAGACCACCATCTGAGATGAAGCACATATAAAGGTTGTGTGCTCGTGCGTGTGTGCACACTTGCACACCTGAATGCATATAAGCAGTTGCCAGGCCCCGAGTGCCGAAGGGTAGCTCGCCTGCTGCTCAGCTGCTGCATCCCCGTTGCCCAGAGGGGCATGTGTCCGGGGGACCCTCAGTGCACATTCCCTAGAGGACGGACGGGACTGCGGCCGGCCGAAGGGCTTCAGCACTGCGGGGCCACAGACACCATGCGTTCCTCTCTCTGAAGTACTTTTCTTGTGCAGGCTTTGCTGAAGATGGTGTGTGACGAGAGCCACCAGATCCTGGCCCTGTCCGAGTTCCGTGGCGCCCCCAGCGCTCTGAGCTACGGCAAGCCAAGCACCCTACTGGAACATGTCCCTGGCGATCAGCAAGGTCTTCTGGGACATCTGGCCCCAGCCACTCAGAAAGGAGAGAAGGTACGGAGACGCTCTACTATAAAAATACAGTGTGGTCCTTGCCCAGCTTGAAGTGACTCTTTGGCAGATCAGTGAAACATGCAGATGTACTGGAGCCTCACATCCTGCTTTTCCAAAGAGGTTTAAGGAGGTTACGGTGAGGGCTATGTCTCCAGAGCCGCTGTGCAGGAGCCCCCAGAGGGACAGCGGGCAAATCTAGCAGAGCTGTGAGTGGGTGGGGACATAAGGTGATGGATGCTGACGAACACACAGTGCAGCACCGATCTCACAGGTGCAGCGACTTCCACAACAAACCTGACAGCAGGTGATTCATGGGCAGTTTCTTACGAGCTGAGGGGACCTTTTGGTTTTCACCTCTTACTTCCTGTTAACCTTTCCCAAAGGGCAGACATGCCATACCTTCCCTGCAGGTGCCACATCCACCCGAGCACCAGCCCCCACCCCAGGCCTCTGGTGCCGAGCTCAGGCCTCACAGCCTGCCCCCTTCTGACCCTGTCCTCCCGCACCTCCGACCAGCTGTACCTGGGACACAGCTGCACATCTGGCCCCTCTCGCTCCTGCGTCCCTGAGAGCTTGTCTGCTCTGGCCTCTGGAGGTTCCTGGTTCACTGAATGGGTGCTGTGAGGAGAGAAGGCTTTAGCCCCTCCCATGCATGCCCCCTTCACGTTCCCGGCCACCGGGAGGCTGTCCTGCCCCTGCCCCACCTATGCGCTCCTCCTGGGTTGGCTGGCTGCCCCCCTTCTCCGTCTGAGTCTTAATCCCGCCCTGTCCTGGCTGCTCCACTGTCCAGCCCTCACATTTCCTGTCCGCTGAGTGTCAGGTCCTTCCCCGACAGTGTGGGTCTGGCCGTGCCTGGAACATGCCAGGACACACATGCTTGGCAATTGCACATGGGAAGGACAGTGGAAGGAGTCCACTGGGGCATCCAGGCCGACCGGGCTTCTCAGCATCACGGCAGGCACCGAGAGGGGCGGGCGGCATGTGGGACCCCCCTCTGCCCTGGGGGCCGCACTGGGCAGCAGGTCCCCTCCTCGCCCTTCCTCGCCCCCTCCTCGCCCATCCTCGCCCATCCTCGCAGTGCCCCAGGACCACATACTGCCTTGGTGCTTCTCTGAACTTTTGGCTTTACATGCAAAAGAAGGAAAAGAAGTTTGTCAACACGTTGCTCAGTCCTGTTTCCTGTTTTCTTTCTCATGTCCTTCTTTGTCTCCGTGGCTCTTAATGACTCTGAGGTCTTGTGTCGTCTTTTCTTTCATAAGGATTCCCATTTTAATCTGCAAAATACACTTGTAAGAGCATGGACATTCTTGGTTTGATCTTTTAGGAACCTGCTGACCTGTGTCTGGACTGGAGAGGAGAATTCCTGCAGGCCGTCCACAAGGTGTTCCAGAAAGAAGGGACTGTGCTGAAGGGGGAGCTGCAGTCTGCTCTGCACGGGCTGGAGCCTGGGGGCCACAGGTCACTGCCGGAGCAGCTGGAGGAGGCCATCCAAGAGCAGGTGAGCCAAGGCAGAGCCTGCCCGGGGGACAGGGCCACGCAGACTCTGGCTTACGTGTTTTTACCTTTGCCTTGGCATGTGCCAGGGACTGACCGAGCAAGCCGAGCTCACTCCCAGACAGAGGCTGCGTCTCTGTGGCTGAGCGAAGTGGACTGGAGCTTCGGGGCGTTGTGTCCCCTACAGCCGCATTCCAGGGTGGAGAAGATAGTCTCAGCTCCTCGGGAGCTTTAGTCACAGGGTTCTCGAGCATCATGACCATGAATGGTGCTTTAGAAACCCTCAGTCTCCACCACGTCTCTTATAAATGAGGACCCTGATTTTTATAAATGGTTTGCACAGGGTCCCACGGCTGGTCAGGGTGAGATGGTGTGGGAGGATGTGCGGCTGCACTGTAGACATGCTCTTGCACACACCGTGCTCTCACACCGCTCCGCAGGGGTCGGGCTCTCAGCCGGTGAAGCTGTGTGTACAATGTCGGGCTCGTGCCGGCAGCACTGGAGGGACGTGTCTGCCAAGGGCGGCACGGCCTGGGCACCTCAGCACTGCACTCTGGTCGACCCTGGGGCATGGGGGGTGCCCAGCGGGGGCTCTTGCTCCTTCGGGCCAGGTCCGACTTTCCCCTCTTCTCACTCCACTGGGAGGGGCTGGCCGCTGGGGCTCCATGTGGGGAGTGTGGCCCTTGGCTGGGGCCATGCACGTGGCCACGGAGCCTGCTGTTTCCCTCTGCCCGGTCGCCAGGGAGAGTTACAGGAGAAGTCCTTGGAGCACCTCCGCCTGTCCGATCGGAGCAGCTTGCTGTCCGAGATCCAGGCCCTGCGTGCCCAGCTGCGGATGACACACCTGCAGAATCAGGAGAAGCTGCAGCAGCTTTGCACAGCGCTCACCAGCGCGGAGGCCCACGGCAGCCGGCAGGAACACCAGTTGCGCAGGCAAGGTGTGTCGGAGCCCGTGCACGGGGCGGCAGAGCCGTGCACACCAGGCTCTCCACGGAAGCTACTCCCGTCCATCCCCTGCACGTGAGCCGCTGGCCTAGGGCCACACATCAGGCCTGGGCCTGACTTGGCTGCTGAACCCGCTGTCCGGAGGCAAACAGGAAGTGGGATACTGTCAGTAGAGTAATGAGTGTAATTGCTCGGGAGCCCCACGGGCTGTGTGTGTTGCTGTTTCTCAGTTACAGAACTGGGGGTGAGACTGAGCCAGGAGCTGCGGCAGAGGGAGTGCCGAGGAGTGAGGCCCTGCCCCGGGGCTGTCTTCTGGGAGGCTCCTTGGAGCGCTGTCGGGGTTACCACATTCAAGTTAGATTCTTTGGGGCTTTCTGTGTAGACAGTCCCGTCATCTGTGAACAAACAGCGTTTTACTTTTCCTTTCCCACCGGGAGGCCCCTGCTTTCTCCTTGCCTCTGCCTGGCTCGGACTGTGCGACACTGGTGTGAGCACGCCTTGTCTGCGCCAGCTCTCGGGGACCCTTGTCTTGCTGTCCAGTCGATGTCAGCTGTGGGCTGCTCGTGGACAGCCTTCAGCTGCCTGGGGAAGTTCCCCCTCTTCTTACTCTCAGTTGAGGAGTGGGTGGGGCTGGACCTTTCTCACCAAGCAGCCTTGCGTTTTGGGCATATACCTGTCACCATGGTGTGTGGGCCTTTTTGTTTAGTTCTGGAGTTGATGTGCTCTTGGGTTGAGAATTTGTGCCCTGTGCTCCCCGACGAACCTGCACTGGTCTTGCTTGTGGTGTCTTTGTCTGACGTTGGTGTCAGAGCCGTCTGCCTTGCACAGGCCTTGGGGTAGGTCTCCCACTCTGCTGTTCTCCTGTGGAATTTGTTTGGAATCGGGGTTGTTTCTTCCTGAAGCGATGGTAGAACCCCCCAGGGCCACTGGAACTCTCCCTGGGGAAGACATTCCACATATAAGTGGTGGGTGGAGTGGCCGAGGAGGCAGACCCCTTCTCCAGGGAGGCCCATGTGCCCAGCAGAGCCCCCTAGCTGCGGCGCTGCCTACGGCTGTGGGCCCCCTGGCATCTGCAAGTCTCGGAAGGTGGGGTCTGCAGGAGGTTTGATTGCTGCTGGGTGGGGGGGAAGGAAAATACCCCCATCTCTCATGATTGCATTGATTCCTCCCCCAAAAACATCCCCACACTCCTTCTGGCTTGTTCTTTATTTGCTCAATGGCTCACGTCATTTAACCTTTTCACAGTTGAATTACTGGCCTATAAGGTGGAGCAGGAAAAGTGTATAGCCAGCGATTTACAGAAGACGCTGAACGAGGAGCAAGAGAAAGCCACTGCTGTTCGAAAGCTTCTTGTGGTAGAGCAAAATGTGGTCAAAGACCTCAGGTCGGAGCTCAGCGAGTGTAAACAAGAAAATGAGAGGCTGTTCAAGTCCCTGGATGATGTACAAAAGGAGGCCCTCCAGCTGAGGTAAGGCATATGTCCAAATGCCACCAAGTGTGCTTTCCCTTCCGGACCCTCCCCTCAGGCTTTCACCAGATACTTAATTGACTGACAAATGGGATTTGTGTCGTTCTTGCCACATTTTCCTTGACATTTAAGCAAAATAGAACATCTGTGGTGTGCTGTGCTATAACAGCCCTTAGAAAACACCGCTCTGGAAGGTCGGGGTGAGACGTACATGCCGACCAGAGCGGAGAGACTGCGGGGGGGTGTCTGCAGGAGGGCGGAGTGTGGAGCCTGGGGAGCAGGGTCTGTCAGAGGTGAGGGTGCCTGGGCCTGGGACCCACTGACCCAGCCCCCAGTGTGTCCCTGCCGAGCTGCTGCCCGGCGTGCTCGCTGCGGTCGTGTTTGCCGCCAGTAGGGGTGCAGCGAGGGGACCGTGCACACGCACCGGGGAGCAGCCTTCAGATTACCAGGAAGCGTGCAGGGATAGGGATGGATGATTTAGAAAGCAAGCTGCAAAATAATACGTACACTGGGATGCCATTTGTTTAAAAATAATAAAATCAGAACTTTTGCCCATGGTCACATGGGTCTGTTAATCCAAAGAACAGGTCTAGGAGCGTGCGTGTTGGAGTCCTCACAGGATGGGGAGCACAGGGTGGGGAGCTGGGCGGGGCAGGCTCCAGCTCCTGGTGAGTTTCACAGAGGCGCACGAACGTGGGGTCCCAAGAGGAGGCAGTGGGGAGGCTCCAGCCTGGAAAACAGGTCCATCTTGGTGCTGTGGCCATGGGCCTGACAGGGAGGCCTCCCCAGCAGGGGTGGGAGAGGGGCCATTGAGCTTTTCCCAGCAGAAGCAGGGTAGTGGGGTCAGTAGGACATGCTGGGGTGGTCAGGGAGCCAGGATGTCTCCTGGTCCCCTAGATGAGGTCCCTATCTGGGAGGAGAGGCGGTGAGCTCAGTGGGGACAGTCAGCTCTCTTAGGAACGGCCAAAACCAGCCACAGGCTAGACTGGGCAGGCAGCTTGGTCATCACTGTAGCCCCACCCCCCCAGCTTTCCCAGGGGACTCCATGTGCCCCTGCCCCTCAGTGGCCTTTGTGTCATCGAGAGCCCCCAGGGCCAAAGCAGTGTGTTCCCTGTGGTCTTGGAGCCTGGAGTGGGCTTGCTGTCTTCCTGCATGGGGCAGCCATTTGCCCCCCTGCCCCCCGCTGGGATCTCATTGTGTCCTCTCCTCTGTCCCCCTGCCCCTGCCACCGATGCTTGCAGACTCTCCAGGCCACTGGGCTGGGAGCCCCTGTGTGGCCCTGGATGGGGTCTGCGTGCACCACACAGAGCCCTCTGTGACATGGCACACGCCGCCATCTGGCGGCCTCCCTCCCAGGTCCCTGTTGGACAATCAGGAGAAGGACCTGAGAGCCGCACTGCAGGAGCTGGAGAGCGAGCGTGGGAAGGAGCGGGCCCTGCAGAGCCGGCTGGAGGAGGAGCAGCTGCAGCACCAGCAGAGGGAGGGCCAGAGCACCAAGACCCTGGAGGTACGGGCAGGCCCGAGGGACCTGGCCACTGCTGGCCACTGGTGAGGATGCTGACCCTGAGTTGCAGGGCAGCTGTACAGTTGCATCCCAGCCTCAGGCAGCCGGAGCTGGGACACAGCTCTCCTCTCTCCCGCCTTTCTCTCGCCCTAGTGGGATCTGCCCAGTGGCAGGTGTTTGAGACAGCAAGGCAGGGCTGCATTTTCGAGTAAAATAATATCTTGTAAGGGGAGATGTCAGGTGCTGCAGGGTTGTGAGGTAGACAGCTGCAGCGGCTGATTGCCTCTCCTTGTGCAGGTCCCACGTGCAGCTCCCATGTGCAGCTCCACGTGCATCCTTGCCATCTTTTCTCTGGTTCTGGAAGCGGACAGCATCCTCCAAGCTGGGTACCCCAGAGCATGCGCTCTCACTGTAGCCTTAGAACTCTCGACACACAATCTAGACAAGTGAGGCGAGAGCATTTTTCAGTGATACAGAGCACATTGTTGAATTGATGCTCTGTTTGGATCTGTGGTTATGGTGCAATCGTAGTGTAAAGTTCTGTCGATTATGGTGAGGCTGTCTGTCCAACACCAATGCGTCTTGGTTCCTAACAAGCAGGTTGTGTGTGTCTGTGTGTCCTGGGGAGAAGGGGCACCTCTAAGTCCAGGACACTTGTGTGCATTTAGTCAGTGCTGCTTTCACAAAAGTACTCACCATACAGTGAGAATGGTAAACTAAAAAAATTCTTGTACCTACTTTTTTTGATTCATGGGTAAATGTCAAGAAGCACAATTGCTGAGTTGAAGGAGATAAACGGAAATTTTGGCAGGAATCCTATTTAGATATTTTTCTTCTTCATTTAACTTTTCCTGTTTGCTTTTTTTCCCTGATATAGGAGTTAAGACTATCTTTGGAGAAGCAATATGCCCACAGGAATCAATTGTGTGTTGCATTAAAACATGAGCAGACAGTGAAGGAGAATCTTCAGAAAGAGCTGCAGATCGAGTACTCACGCTGCGAGGCCTTGTTGGCGCAGGAGCGGGGCAAGCTCTCGGAGCTGCAGAAGAGCCTGGAGGCTGAGAAGAGCCACTCCCTGGAGCTGGCCGAGGCCCTGCAGCACGAGCGCCTCCTGACAGAGCAGCTGAGCCGCAAAGTGCCGGAGCTGTGTGCTCACCAGGGAACGCAGCGGCATCACTCTGCACTGCGCAGGCTGAAGGAAGAGAAGGCCCGTGTCGTGGAACTGCAGGCAATGCTTGAAAAAGTCCAGCAACAAGCTCTGCGCTCGAAGCAGCAGCTGGAGGCAGAGGTCCAAATGCGCTGTGAGGAAATCAGAAAAGAGAAGGAGGTAAGTGCCAAACTGAAGTTGAGAGTGGAGGCCCTGCAGACCCAAAAACAAGAGCTGAGAGATTGTTTGGAGAAAGAGAGGGAGCGACCAGCTCGAGCACAGGCAGAATTAGAGCAGATATGGTCAAGACTGAGAGAGCAAGAAGGACCCAAGGAGCCGAGGAACGTGGCACTGAGGCGGAGCCGTGCAGACGCCGAGAAGCGGACCCGGTGGCAGCAAGACAGGGAGAGACTGGTGAGAACCCCGCGTCGGAGGACACAGCCTCCTCGCCGTGCGACCCTCAGTGCCAGGGCTCTATGCAGTTGCAGGGTAGGGCTGTCAAAGCGAGGGCTCGTTCCCGGGCACTAGGGCCCATTCCATGGTCGGTCGGTCTGTCTGTGTGTCTGCCTGTATGCTAGGCACACACTGTCTTGATTACATAGGTTTGTGGTAAGTTTTGGTGTCAGGAAGGGTGAGTACTCCAAATTTGTTCTTTTCCAAGGTTGTTTTGGCTGTTCAGAGTCCCCTGAGTTTTCATAAGAATTCTAGGATCTGCTTGTTAGCTTCTAAAAGAAGCCAGTGGGGTTTTTAAAAGTTATTTATTTTTAATTGTGTATAACATAACAATATATGCATAATATAATTATTTTAACCATTTGAGTGGAGAATTCTTTGAAATTAAGTGCGTTGAGAATATGTGTAACTTTCATAACTCTCTATTTTCGGACTGTTTTCATCATCCCAGACTGAAACTCATCCTCATTTACAATACTTGCCACCCCCCCCCTCCCCGCACTCCTGGTAACCACGATGAATTTGCCTATTCTGAGTATTCCATATAAGAGAAATCATTCAATATCTGTCCTTTTGGGTCTGGCCTGTTTGACTTGACGTGATGTCTTCAAGGTTCATCCATGTTGCATGTAGCAGAACTTCACTTCTTTTTACGGCTGGACCGCATTTGATTGTCCGTTTGTCCTTTGGTGGACACTTGGGTTCCTTCGTCTTTTGGCCATTGTGCAGGCTGCTGCTGTGGACGTCAGTGTGCAGGTGCCCGTCCAAGTCCCTGCTTTAGCTCTTGGGGGCTATGCATAGGGTCCCACGTGCTGAGTCGTGTGGTCATTCCACGTTTAGCTTCCTGTGATCCCACAGCAGCCTCAGTGGTGTCCAGGGGCTCCCGTTTCTCCACGTCCTCACCAACACTTACTTTCAGTTTTATAGTAACAGCCATCCTGGTG